>NW_015505213.1:1637673-1688785 GCF_001515645.1 Sinocyclocheilus grahami | reverse complement strand
TAACCGCTAGAGCGCCAAAAGTTACATAGTGCTGCTTTAAAATAAAAATAACAGTAAACAAAAATAAAAATGCTAAATTAACTAAGAAGGTAAGAGAATTAAATAGCTTTAGGATAAGCCCTATTAAGCAAGTGTGCTCTGAGATACTATTTAAAAAGTGTTAATTGAATCAGCTGCTCGTTGGCTGTCTGGAAGAGAAATCCAGAGCTTGGCACCATAACAACTGGTGTGTTTCTGCTCCCATTTAAAAGCCTGTATGCCATACAAGCTACACACACAAACTTACACTGGGTACTAACCGGACATGGAAGTGAAGCTCTGCGACTGGCCAATGATCGACTTGGAATTGGGACATCCCAACTGCTCTTCCTCTCAGCCTCTGGCTCCTTTTCATCCTGCTCCTCCACATCTTCCTGTCCTTCATATCCTCCCTGAAATGTGGTAAAGATTTCATCTTCCTCTTCCTCTTTCTCCATGTTAAACAACCGTAGCTGTCTTAAGGCTTTGAGACGAATACCTCTGAAAGAGAAACTGCGAGGAGCAGCGGCTTGAGGCTTTCGACTGTGTTCTGGAAGGGCCTTGGATTGCTAAATAAGCCTCTGTAATTAGATCCCCTGGTTTTCTTATCCCATCTGTTTCCTCTGGAGCTCTAAGCCTCATAGAGACGACACAGGGACCGATGCAAGCTCCTTTAACTCCTCAATAATCTGTTTAGGAGAGAGGTGGGGACTTGGAAGAGGAGGGAGGGGATTCTCAAAGCTCTCTGGAAGAATCCCGCTCCAGATCTGTTCAGAATGTGCTAAATACTTTGGATCCTGCATGTAGAGCACACTAATACAATGCATTCTTGGAGAAAAAAAATACAAAAAAAATCTGCAAAATTATATCTAACTGTGGTATGAAACAAATGTTGCCAAAGAAACACATTTGGTTTTTGTCCTCAGATTAATGAGACGTTAAAATAAAAAATAAACTTCCTTAAAGAATTTCAGAAAATTCTTTGTGGTCATTTTCAGATTTGAAAAAGTCCGGAAAAAACATGCATAAAAGTAAAACCCATGTTTATTTACCTTATACAACCTACACAAACTGAGTGTGAAAGTGGGGAAGTCGTGGCCTAATGGTTAAAGAGTCGGACTCATAACCCAAAGGCTGTGGGTTCGAGTCTCGTACCGGCAGGGGTTGTAGGGGGGGGGAGTGAATGTACAGCGCTCTCTTCCACCTTCAATACCACGACTGAGGTGCCCTTGAGCAAGGCACCGAACCCCCAACTGCTCCCCGGGCGCCGCAGCATAAATGGCTGCCCACTGCTCCGGGTGTGTGTTCACGGTTTGTGTGTTCACTGCTGTGTGTGTGCACTTTGGATGGGTAAATGCAGAGCACTAATTCCAAGTATGGGTCACCATACTTGGCCACATGTCACTTCACTTTCACTTTCACTTTCAAAGGCATCAGTGAACTGGATTATCATTTAAGTAGATACTATAAATGTTAAGCACCTTAGAGAGTGCACTCAAAGGGGCATCTAAAATTGGACCCCACAGATACATGTTACCCACATGGACTGAAAGCCAAACAGAGTGAACATCATCAACAATAGATGAAGTCATGACAGGACATTAGACGTTACTAAAATTAAGTGTGACTCATTGGACAGGTAATGCTATAATCTATTGAGCCACTTAATCTTTGATTATATCAATCTGCCCTTTTGACAAATATCCAAGAACAATCAGGAAAGAAGTTTAGTTTTTGGCATTTCAGTAGTTTGATGTTAACTGTAAAGTTGCAAGTAACATTATTTTGAGACATGTATCAAACAAAAACCTAAATATGGATTGCCTGTAGATGGCAGCATTGCACAAAACATTGTTTCCTCACAGTTTAGGGACTGTCATAAAAGACTAAAAAAATATCAATATGTAAACATCAAAACAAAAAGGCTAAAAAGAAATATAAAAAATACACTGTAAGGAAGATGCTGCATTTGTATGTAATGTTTATGGCAGATTTAAAGGTCAAGTCTCTTTTTTAAGAGTGTTTGATTGAGTCCAATAACCAGCTGGGTGAATTCATTGCTGAAAGCCCCCACAAAATCTGCACAGATGATGTTGACACATGATTTGCCCGGGCCTGGATGCTGTTGTTTGACCCAGTTCAAAAGCAGACTATAGGAGCTCAAGGTCATGCTTTGTAATGACTGGCACGGATGAGAAAGAACATACTTGGCATCCTCAGTTAGGTTCAGACCAGCGGCAAAAAACTGACCTGAAAACAAATTCAGGGCAATTATTTAAGGAAAACAAGCTTTAATGAAAGATATTTTATTTCCTTCCTACCGGCTTCTTCCTCTGAGACAAAATTTCTAACTCCTCCTTTAGGCTACAACCATCAAACTCAGGACAGACCTTCAGACTGTACTGACTTGGTATGCTATATTTTCTAACTGATCATACATACGATTGTCAAAAACCAGATGATCAAAACTATGAAGAATCCCAGAGACTTTAATTGAAAGGACAAAACTTTCACACATTAAATCTAATAGAGTTTTTAAGCTACATTCAACAATTTAATCAAAGATCAGTCTAATATCTATTTATCTAAATCATACTAGCAACATGCTAAAACATGTTAAATCATGCTAGAAATATGCTAAAGCATGCAGTGTTGTAATTGTTGTAATAAAGCTAGAAACATGCTGTAAATGTTCAATAATGCTAGAAACGTGCTAGAAAGTTTTAAATAATGCTAGCAACATGACAGCAATGTGCTAAAGCTTGTAAATGACAGCTTGTTGCTAGCAATGAATGTTTCTAAATCATGTTAGAAATATTCTAACGTGTTAAATCATGATAGAAACATGTTAGTAATGTGCTAATTTATGCTAGGAAAGTGCTAAATCATGCTAGCACATTTTCAAACATATTAACGTGTTAAATCATGGTAATAACATGTCAAGTCATGCTAGTAACTTGCTAACAATGTGCTACATCATGCTTGAACCATGTTAGCAGTAATGTATTAAATCTAGCTAGCAACATGCTATATCATCCTAGTAAGATGCTAAAACTTGTTTGGAACATTTTACTGACTTTCTCAGAGAAAAATCTTCAAACTTCAAACCTTGCAAAATTGTTTCAAACTTTCAAACAAGGCTTTGTCAAGCCAACATCAAAGTTTGTCATCTAACTTTATTTATCTTGTTTTGTAGCCTAATTATTACCGACCTGGTCTTCCTTCTGTTTTTCTCTCCTCCAGGTAGGATATGACATGTTTTGGATCTGATGTATTTGCCCACCAATATTCACACTGTGGCCACAATTCCTCATATTCAGACGCAGCTGAGTCATCATATGACAGAATAACCTGATAATTGTGATTCCAACACTGCAGTAGTGAGGGTATAATCTGAAAAAAAAAAATAATAATAGAGAGATTACTGAGATATACACTGTGTCTGAAATTGCCTACTATATATTATGTGAAAAACAGTACATGAAAAAAGTAATATGTCAGAGAAGTCATATAGTAGGTGAAAAGTACCCGGATAACCAACAACTTGCACTGAGATTCTGAAGTGTGCATTTGATTGACACTTTAATATCCCATGAGGCAACAGGAGATGATTTGTGAATGGCAGTGAAGTAACACAATTGATGCTGGTTGATCACATGACAGTAACAAAATGCTGGATGTAGTATGTCCAAATTCCATTCATATGCCATTTTTTAATGGTCAAAGTATTTTTCAAACCAAAACATTGCACCTACTAGACAGTATGTCATTTTAGATGCAGATATAGTGTCTAAAAAGGTATTGTGGCCAAGAATTAAGACTTTGTTCCAGTGTTTAATGTAAATCGTTGTCACGATTTTACTAAATTAAACCAAGGGCACACATTAGTACATTATGGACACAATTTAAATAAAATAAGTAAAACATTTTTGAAAAAAGTAGCCATGAATTAATAATTTGTGGGAATGAAATCTTAATTAGTGGACACAGTATCTATTTTTGTCCAGAATGTTATATGCAGTGCTCTGTACCATTCAGAATTTTTTGTTACATTTAAGACATGCATCAAGATTCAAGGTATTTCATAAAATTTGCATATGTTTTAAAATACATGGAAATTACTTACATAATTGGGACAAATTTTATTGTCAAATGTGCTTATGAGGAATTGAATGAGGTCTCTGTGTTGATCCAGGTTCATGCCATCAAAGGCAGAAAGTGCAATAATGACCACTTCCTTGGTGTGTTGATCTAACCAGCGAGCAACTTCTGTGAGCACTTCCTTAAAATAACAAAACCAGAACACAACCAATGTTTTTCTCGACTTGGAATGAGAAATTAACATTCTTCTAAAATTCCGATCAACCATACCTTCACTGTCAGAAGGGAGTAGATCCCATGTGCAAAGTAGAAAACTTTATCAGGGTCTTTTATCTTATGAGCTATTCTTAAATCGAGAAACCGAATGCCTAAATCCAGCTGGTTAGAGATGCTATCTTCCTGGATAAGAAAGAAAAAAATAAGCCATGTAAAATGCTGTATGTCATCAACACCCATCCTTTTGTCATAATTTGTCCACACTTAAGTAGATTTAAACCTACATGACTTCTGTGAAACACCAAAGGAGGCAAAATTACTCGGTCACCATTCAAGGAATAGTTCACCCAAAAATTTTAATTCTGTCATAATTTACTCACCCTCAAGTTGTTTCAAACCTGTATAAGTTTCTTTCTTCTGCTGAACACAAAAGAGGATATTTTGAAGAATGTGTGTTCCCAAACAACTGACGTAACCACTGACTTCCATAGTATTTTTTTTTCCATACTATGGAAGTCAATGGCTACCGTCAACTGTTTTGTTCCTCAGAATATCTTCTTTTGTTTTCAACAGAAGAAAGAAACTCATACAGATTTAGAACAACCTAAAGGTGAGTAAATGATGACAGAATTTTCATTTTCAGGTGATATATCCCTTCATTTACTTTTGTCATATGCAATGAAAGTGCAACCCTTACGAAAAAGAAGTTTATTCAAGTGTGCTATTAGTATACTTCTATTAAACTAAAAATAGGAATGTGGGCCAATTTAGTCCCAAGGAGTATTGAAATTACACTTACAAGTATACTACTAGTTCACTGATATTTGTACACTTACTACATAAAGTATACTTAAAAATATACTTGAACTTTACTTAAGTATACTTACTAAAATCAACTTGAAGTATACTACTTTTTGGTAAGGGAATGAAGGTGACTGAGGCTGTTAGTCAATGATGACGCTCTGAAGAAATCAATCATACAACTTTAGAACAACAAAATATCACATCTTCGTCTGTACCTGTGTAGTCGCCCATTTGATAACACAGGGCCGAACGATACAAGGAAACCAAGCGTCTAACACTTGCAGCAACCTCGGCGAAGACTTCAGTACTGAGGACCGCTCATCTAAACAGTAAGTCATGGTGTCATGACTTCCTGCAAAACAGTAAAACGGATGCTGAAATTATTAAGCAGTAAAAAATGTCAAATAATTGCGAAACAGGATTAAACTATGGAAATAATCAAACGTATCTGACGTACCGGGTATAGCGAGATTCCACAGCGGTATGTCCCAAAAACCCGAGGGCATCTCGGACATCCAGTCCGAACAACAGCTGGAGAGGCATAATCTTTCTTCATCCTCCATTTGTTACGTTTTCTATGAACAATTAACCTAAACACTTGTAGTACTCACACAGTACTACCAACATCATTTACTGCACATCGGCCGCTGAAACAAAAATAGCCTTTGTTTCCGCGTTTTTCTTCATGCGATGCCAGACAGAAACGCCTTGTTAAATGATGTACAGAAGTGCACTGAGTGTTGAACGAGCTCATTATAACCGTGAAATATGAATTTGTAAGATTATTTATGAGCATGTCGATCTCGTGACACTTTTCGTTTCTTGAACCTGGTATGGCAACAATGTTAGGGACCGTCTAAAAGTGCGATTTGTTTCCGTTTTGTTGAAGAGACCCAAAACAACAACACTGGCTCACATTGGAATTTTGTATTATTTATGTGAGAATTTTATTTGTTTAATATGTTAAATATTCAAATTTTGCCGTAACCACCTATAGATTCCCTACTAGCCTTGTCATCAAAAACGAATAAAAAAAATACAGAAAGATTCTTAAAGCTTCTTATGCAGGTGTATCTCAATAAATTAGAATGTTCTGGAAAAGTTCATTTATTTCAGTAATTCAACTCAAATTGTGAAACTCGTGTATTAAATAAATTCAATGCACACAGACTGAAGTAGTTTAAGTCTTTGGTTCTTTTAATTGTGATGATTTAGGCTCACATTTAACAAAAACCCACCAATTCACTATCTCAACAAATTAAAATATGGTGACATGCCAATCAGCTAATCGACTCAAAACACCTGCAAAGGTTTCCTGAGCCTTCAAAATGGTCTCTCAGTCTGGTTCACTAGGCTACACAATCATGGGGAAGACTGCTGATCTGACAGTTGTCCAGAAGACAATCATTGACACCCTTCACAAGGAGGGTAAGCCACAAACATTCATTGCCAAAGAAGCTGGCTGTTCACAGAGTGCTGTATCCAAGCATGTTAACAGAAAGTTGAGTGGAAGGAAAAAGTGTGGAAGAAAAAGATGCACAACCAACCGAGAGAACCGCAGCCTTATGAGGATTGTCAAGCAAAATCGATTCAAGAATTTGAGTGAACTTCACAAGGAATGGACTGAGGCTGGGGTCAAAGTATCAAGAGCCACCACACACAGACGTGTCTAGGAATTTGGCTACAGTTGTCGTATTCCTCTTGTTAAGCCACTCCTGAACCACAGACAACGTCAGAGGCGTCTTACCTGGGCTAAGGAGAAGAAGAACTGGACTGTTGCCCAGTGGTCCAAAGTCCTCTTTTCAGATGAGAGCAAGTTTTGTATTTCATTTGGAAACCGAGGTCCTAGAGTCTGGAGGAAGGGTGGAGAAGCTCATAGCCCAAGTTGCTTGAAGTCCAGTGTTAATTTTCCACAGTCTGTGATGATTTGGGGTGCAATGTCATCTGCTGGTGTTGGTCCATTGTGTTTTTTGAAAACCAACGTCACTGCACCCATTTACCAAGAAATTTGGGAGCACTTCATGCTTCCTTCTGTGCTTTTTGAAGATGCTGATTTCATTTTCCAGCAGGATTTGGCACCTGCCCACACTGCCAAAAGCACCAAAAGTTGGTTAAATGACCATGGTGTTGGTGTGCTTGATTGGCCAGCAAACTGGCCTGACCTGAACCCCATAGAAAATCTATGGGGTATTGTCAAGAGGAAAATGAGAAACAAGAGACCAAAAAATGCAGATGAGCTGAAGGCCACTGTCAAAGAAACCTGGGCTTCCATACCACCTCAGCAGTGCCACAAACTGATCACCTCTATGCCACGCCGAATAGAGGCAGTAATTAAAGCAAAAGGAGCCCCTACCAAGTATTGAGTACATGTACAGTAAATGAACATACTTTCCAGAAGGCCAACAATTCACTAAAAATGTTTTTTATTGGTCTTATGAAGTATTCTAATTTGTTGAGAGAGTGAATTGGTGGGTTTTTGTTAAATGTGAGTCAAAATCATCACAATTAAAAGAACCAAAGACTTAAACTACTTCAGTCTGTGTGCATTGAATTTATTTAATACACGAGTTTCATAATTTGAGTTGAATTACTGAAATAAATGAACTTTTCCACGACATTCTAATTTATTGAGATGCACCTTAACTGTTTGAAGGAGATCTCATGCGGACTCAGAATACCCTCTTCATGAACCATTGTCAGCATTAGTTGAGCTGAATGATATCTTGAGCAAAGCTATTCACTCCAACAAAATCTCCAGCAATGATGTTGACACTTTCTTTGTCAGAGCCTGGACGTTACTCCTTCACCCAGGCAAGCAACGATACTCACAACAAAAAATATCGATACTAAGGTGTTTTATTTACCAGTGATTTTGTTTATTTAACTAAAAAATTATAATGCGTTTAATATGCATTGACTTGGACGAATAACCTTTGTTAGCAAGTAATTGTGTAGGATATAACTATTTTCCTGCTCATCTGAACACAGGACTGTTGCAAGACAGAACTAATCAATCAGAGAGAGCGTTCACTCGCTTCTGACAGTGCATTCAAACAGGGCTGCTTTTCCCAAAAGTATCATAAGAAAGCATTAAAGCTTTTGGGAACGGCAGCCCTGAACAATGCTTATCAGAGAACAGAAGGACAGAGTTATTTCACAATAAACAAACTGAAATTGTAGCCTACATTGTTTGTGCAACTACAGTTATTTAAATTGAACGTTGAAAGATAATAGTGTATATCATGTTCTATTCATGTTCTAACAAAAAATATAACCTAATGAGTTGCAATTAAGGCGTATTGAATGTTAAAATGCTTATCATTACCCATTTTACTCTTAGTAATTTACATTTTTAAATAAATGTCATAATTTAAAAGTTTAGTTTAGAAGTATCGAATTGGTATCAATATCGACAATACTGCCTTGAAAAATATCGGTGGTATATAAGTGGTATCGCCCATCCCCTAAGGGTAGGCCATCATGGTCTTCTCTTTTAAAGACTTTGTGAGGTACAGGAGCATGTCATTCCCATCAAAAGTCAGGTTGAGACCAGAAACAAACAATCCATCTGTTGGCCAAATGGACACATAAAGAGCAAGGGATATTTTTTTTTTCCTTGGAGCATTTTGTTTAAACCAATCAGACTTCAATAAATGTAAGGTATTTTTAAGCTATTGGCATCTCTTAGCTCACCTGGTCTTCCATTTTGTTTCTGGTTATTAAGGTATGAAATGACCTCCTTGGGGTCCGAATTATCGGCCCACCAGTACTCGATTTGAGGCCACAAAACAGGATCGTCGACACTTCTGTTGTCATAAGAGAGGATGACCTGGTAGCCACTTTCCCAGCAGTTCTTGAGCGAGGGCTTCACATAAATTTGATTTTTTTTTTTTAAATGATTATTAAATCATTATTGGAACTATTTGCATAATATGCTGAGGTCCCTGAATTAATTATTTCCCTCAGTTTTTGAGGATATGGCTTTGAGGTCATGGCAAAGGGTATGCACCACTTGAAGCTTAGGACAGAGTTTTGTTTTGAAGTGCTCTTTGAGGAAGTTGGTCAGGTTGGTGTGTTGATCGGCTGACATTTCTTTGAAATGCGAGAAAGCAATTTCTCGCAAACCTCCTTAGTATGCTGGCCTAACCATTTCTCCAGTCCTGCCATTCCCTCCTGTGGTGATTCAAGGTTAGCTGTCATTACAGTTTTCCCATTAAGCTGTTGAATGCAATTAATGTAAAAAGAATAACATGAAAATGAATCAGGGTAATAACCTTCACAGTCATTGTTGTGTATAGTCCATGATGGAAGAATAAATCACTTGATTCAGGCTTCCCAGCAACCCTCAGATCAAAGTATCGCAAACCCGCATTAAGCTACTCAGAGATGTTTTTTTCCCTTGACAATCACTTGAAAACATGAACATAGACTGGCTCCTGACATTTATTGTGATATTACTGTATTTTAATAGGTACTTTACCTGGGTAGTACCCCATTTTTTGACAATGGGGCTCAAGAAAATACTGAACATCTTGTCCAAGGCCTTTGTTTTTTTAGGTTCCAGTACTGAAGAGTCCATATCCAAGCTGTATGCCATAGCGTCATGGCTCCCTAAAAGAAATGTCTGTTCTGTTTAAGTTTTTGGCTCTCTTCAAGTCACACATGATCCTATGTTCACTTCATGTTTGTTGTATGTGATGATACGCTAATATAATGTAAGTTTGATGGATAGTCTGGAAAATTTGTATATGATTTTGATATGTAAGTCACTTTGAATAACTGTATAAATGCTAATGAATTAATCTTTTAGCTTTTAAGTTGGAAGATGGTTATTAATATCTGAGAGCTTTGAATAATAGTTTGACAGATGTTGTTAATATTCACATTACTTACCTGGAATAGCAAGTTGGCTCAAGGGGATTTTTGTGAATTTCTCATTAAGGTTAGACATCCAGTCAGCTGTTTCAGCCATTTTCTTGTTCTTATCCAATGTTTCAGTGGTACAAATGCCTAGGTGAAAAAAAAGACGTTTTGTGGTTTACAGCTATCCAAGCAGACCATTTAGGTAAGTATTATCACATCATACCTTTTTCTGTCCTGTTTGTGTTTGACAATCACAGCATTCTGATTGTATTGTTTTTATATGTAGTATAGACAACACCCTCTGGTTGGGTCATTATGAATCGCTCATCCATATTCAGTGCGTTCCTCTAGATTTTATGGCTGAGAAGAGAGAGGTCAACAAATTCACCTCAGTATAAAAACTACTCTCTAAGACTCTCTACTGCCCTTTTCCCAGCAAATACAAGAATTTCCCAATAATGTTTAGCGCCACTAAGACATTTATTCATTTATTTATTGAAAGAAGGCAATTCTTTTATTAGGCACATTACTGACATTAAAATCGGCAACAAATTCTATTTAAAATAAAAGTTACCCATCAGAAACCTGAAAAAAAGCATCAGTTTCCACAAACATATTATGCAGCTGTTTTCAACATTGATAATAATAACTGGCGCATAATCATTTTTGAGTACCAAATCAAAATTAGAATGATTTCTGAAGGATCATCTGAAGTCTTTATTCGCATCTGTTTTTTATTGTTTGTCTTATATATGTAGTACAAAAGGCTGCCGATTATGTTACTGTTTGAGTTAACTAAACAAAATATATTTATTAGGAGGTGGAGCTTGTTTTAATTATTTATCCTCAAAAACCCCATTTAAACTCTTGAAGTCTACAATTCCAGAGATCATTTAAATTCGAAACCTTTATCTTATTATTTCAGGTTATGCTGAAAGATTCACAAAAACAGTAAACCAACAAACAAAATGAATTAATCCATTCAACCTTTGCACCAAAACCTGTAGATTTACTTAGTATCCTTATAGTCAACATGAAACCGATCCTATTCACCCCTCTTTAATGCATGGTCTGAAATGACTTTTCAGCTGACGCCACAAATCCCACTTTCTTCTCAGCCTCTTCCTTCCAACCAGCATTCTGGCTTATAACAGCTACTTTTACAACCCAATCAATTCCCACTAAAATCAAGACCGGTTCCACATTTTCTCACTGAAATCGTTTTACTCTGAAATACAGATTATGGATGTAAAACAGTTTGTGAGTGGTTTGTCATTTTGACTTGGAAGGGAAATAAACAAAAAAGTCAATCATAATTTCAAAATCATGGTTGTCTGACTCACTTCAGCAGCAGAGCCAAACCAACATCACATTTGTAGTTAATATACATTGCAAGTTACCCAAAATGACCCAAAAACACATCACTTGAAATAATCTCCTAAAATGTGTGCAAAGTCACATATTGCTCTTTGTGTAGTTAATATAAATTAAATTAAATTAAAATTCATATTATTCCACATACAATTACATCTTTGATTTTAGTCATGTAGACAAAATGCTTGTGTCTAATAATTAGAATAATAATTGTGTCTAATATTAGAAATGTAAATTACTAAATTATAAAATTTAATTATAGAAATGTCCAATATTATGGAAATGAAAGTAAGATTTTCTACCATTATATGAGGTGCGAGTATCACACATACTCTAACTGCATGATTAGAACTCTATTGTTGTATCATGACTGCAAAATGATCATGACGCTTTTAATAACAATAATTTTTCCTTGGTTTTCATCCAGTGTATGAGAATGGTGGGATGCCCTTGACTCCTAAACCAGACACCTATGATAGGAATAAAGCATATAATTAATGTCATTATGTGTCGGAGTTGATGTCATGCTACTTTGAGCATGATATGAAATAAGATGTCTACCTTAAATGTGCAGCCAGCTTCAGGATGCTTGGCCAGTGAATCTGCATCCATGCCTGCATACGCTGAGGTGACATAGAGATCACTGTAGTCTTTCCCTCCGAAACAGCATGAAGTGGTTTTCTCAGCTGGTAGTTTCACTGTCTGCAGCCGTTTGCCTGAGAATGGAAGCTCATTACTGTTCAACAACTGAAAGATTGGACTGATCTTTGATTTTCATTCAGACTTTCTATTTATATTCAGCTGTCAGGGTTCTGGACTGTCTGTGTGTGTTTTGCTCCCCATGACCCAGTTTCTCCTCGTGTTAATTGTGTTAATTTGATTATGATTCCATGCACCTGTGTTCCCCTGATTGCCCTGTGTTTATTAGCCCCAGTCTGTGTAGTCTTCCTTTGTCGGTTCTACTCGTTACGTTGATGTGTTTCCTGCTGTCTCCAGTGTTTATGTACCCTGTGTTCCATGGATTAAAGACGGTTTCATTTATTCCTCGTCTCCATCGTTCCTCGCCATCACAGAGTATGACAGAAGAACCGACCAAAAAACAGTTACCTCCCGTGTTTTCCCCTCCGTTTTTTTTCTCGTTTTTCACCCAGTGTCTTTTTTTTCCGTTGTTCCCTGATGGATGCCCTCCTTTCCCCCGAATACCTCCTCCTCCTGCTGGAGCAGGAAGACAAAGCTCTCGAGGACCATACTAGACTGTTCCAGCTGCTAGCAAGCACCACCCACTACCAGGACGACGTGCTCTGTGCGTTCTACGACGCCAGTCTAAACATTGAGTGCAGAGTGCCGTCGTCCGGAGATGGTCCTCAAGAGGATTTCAGCGCGTTTGTGGAGTGGATTCTGGCGAGAAACGGATCGCCTCTCATCATCACTCCCAGATCCACTCTGGACCCAGAGCCCAGCCCACCATCTCCCCGCTGTGCGGAGCTAAAGCCCGAGCCCACCGATGACGGAGAGCCAATTCCCGCCGCGATCTACGAGCCGGCGACAATGCCCGCCACGAGGAAGAAAGCCGCAGACGGTGTGAGCGCTGAGAGGAGCTCCGCCCCCTGCACCGCGGCTGAGGGTGAGCTGAGTATGGTGCAGCGAAAGTGCCAAAGCTAAGAGGAGAGGACTCCAGTCCCCGAATCCAGTCCAGAACGCTCTCCAGTGCCCGATCCTAGAAATCGCTCTCCAGTGCCAGCTCCTCGTAAGCGCCCTCAAGTGTCCGCTCCTCCTGAGCGCCATCCTGTTCCCATGTTCAGCCAAGAGGGGGCTTCCGATCCAGAGTTAAGCTCTGAATGCCCGGAGACGCACAAATGCCCGCCCTCCCACCTGCTCATGCCTCCTCCACCGCTGTTGTCTGGCAGCCCCTCTGCTCGCCCTCAGCCCACCATCAATACGGTGTGAGCGCCGCGGGTCTGCCATCCTCCAGTGTCGCCATGGCTGGAGAATCCCTCACCTCCGCCTCCAGCCTCCGAGGCCCGGACTCCGCCTCGGCCCGTAGACCCAGCGGCTCCACCTTGGCTCCTAGCTCCCTCACCTCCACCATCACCCGTCGATCCACCAGCTCCACCGGGCTCCCTCGTCCCTCCGGCTCTGCCTTGGTCAGGCGTCAACCTGCCATCTCCTCAGGACTCTGCTCCTCCGGCTGCACCTCGTTACTCCGTCCCACCGGCTCTATTGGGCTCCTTGGTCCTCAGTCACTCCGGCTCCGCCGCGGATCTCAGGATCTCCGCCTCGGTCGCCAGAACCCTCGGATCCACCCTGGCCCCCCGGATCCTCGGCATCCCCCTGGCTCGTTGGTTCTCCGTCTCCGACTCGGGCTCCTCCGCCGCCATTGGTCGGCCCCCTGGAGTCGGAGGCCATTCCTCCTCCATCGACTCCCTCCATCGACTCCACCATGGGTCGACATTATGGCTGTGGCCTGGGTCCAGCTGGGCTCCTACTGCGCAGAGTCCCTCCTGTCTCCTCCTTGGCTCCTCCCTCTATCGTCTCCTCACTGGACTCCGTCTGCCGGCCCCCTCCCGGGTGTCCGTCCTCCTCCAGAACCTCCTACTTAGTTCCCACCCATTCCACCCCTCTGTTGTTTTACGGTGCGAGGACGCACCTTCCGGGAGGGGGGGCCATATGTCAGGGTTCTGGACTGTTTGTGTGTGTTTTGCTCCCCATGACCCAGTTTCTCCTCGTGTTAATTTGATTATGATTCCATGCACCTGTGTTCCCCTGATTGCCCTGTGTTTATTAGCCCCAGTCTGTGTAGTCTTCCTTTGTCGGTTCTACTCATTACGTTGATGTGTTTCCTGTTGTCTCCAGTGTTTATGTACCCTGTGTTCCATGGATTAAAGACGGTTTCATTTATTCCTCGTCTCCATCGTTCCTCGCCATCACAGAGAGTGACATCAGCTCTATTTATATTAAGTTTCCCTAAAATTGGGAATAGAATTAAAACTGAAGTCTCTTTTAGAATGTTATACATTCTAACCTGTATTTATATTTAAGGCATAATGGCAAAATGATGGCATTGGTATTTTTTATTTTTCAACAAAATTATACATAAATACATACACAAATATAGTGTAAAAATTTAATAAAATTATGAAAAATTAAAATGTCTGTTTTCTATTTGAATATATTTAAAATATATTTTATTCCCGTGACAGCAAAACCAAATTTTCTGCATCATTACTCCAGTCATCAGTTTCACGTGATCCTTCAGAAATCATTCTAATATGCTGATAATTTGGTGCTCAAATCATTATTATTCTCAATTTAAAAACAGTGATGCTACATTTTATTTTTTTGTGGAAACAGATAAATTAACTTTTTGTGTATGAACATTTAAATATGGGAATGTTTCTGTCATAAACATGAGTTTAATGGCCAGTTATGGAAGCAAAGTTGAGACTTTTTTAACTTCATTCAGGAATATCCTAAGTGTTTTTAAAGGGGTCCTATTATGCTTTTTCACTTTTTCAACTTTAGTTAGTCTGTAATGTTGCTGTTTGAGCATAAAAAAGATCTGCAAAGTTACAAAGCTCAAAGTCCACTTCAAAAGGAGATATTTTATTTAACAGAAATCACTTTTCAAAAATTACAACGAACGACTCGTTTGGACTACAATGCATATTTTCCGGGATTTGTGATATCACAAATATCGACGAATGGGACGAAACCTGACTGAGCTGCACTAGAGAAGGCAACGAGTGTTATCACTATGTTGTAGACACGCTAGCTTTCCCAAGGCAGACGAACTTAGAGTGGTTACAATTATCTGGGTTTAAATCGCGCTCAAATTTATTTGATTTTAACGCAATATTTACACTGAAGCTCGCAGGCGGCTATGCTAAGGGGCATGACGGTTCCTGACCAGGCGCCGAGTGCTGCCAATCACAACACACACTGGCCCAGCTAACCAATCACAGCACATTTTCTTTTTCAGAAGGCGGGCCTTCATTTGATACAGGAACTATTCGAGCCGTTCATACCAGACTGGGGAGAAAGGTGTTGTAATAATGTAAAATATGTGAAAAATAATGTGTTTTTCGAAAAACCTAGTATGAGAGCCTGTTCTAGTACACCCCCAAAACAAAATCAAGACTTTGTAAAAGAGCATAATAGGACCCCTTTAAAATAGTGGATTATGAGTCAATTTATGAGGAGGCTTTCATATTTTGATCAGTGTAAGTTATACACAGTTATACTGAAAATGTGAATTTTAACATTACAACAAATGATACATTTCACCATTATTTTTCATATTAAATTGCTTTGCCTCAGCTATGTTACACACCTGTTTGTGGGTCGATACGCAGCACTCTTCCTGCATTGTAGCAGGCAACCCACAGTTTGCCCTCTGTGTCTATGCACATACCGTCTGGTATGCCTTCATCTTTCTCCATGTTGTAAACCATTCTGCGGTTAGCTTAAACAGAAATAAATAAATACACATATTTTACAAAACCACTCTAGCTTTACATCAAGACCACAGTCCAATGCAATGCAAAACAAACTCACACAGTCCTCCAGTCTGGATGTCATAATCAAATGCCTCCACCATAAATGCCAGGCTGTCAATGTAGTAGAAGATGCGGTGATCCAGTGACCAGTCCAAACCATTGGAGAGGTGCACTTGGTCAAAATGCTGGACAACAGAGTGGTCAGGAAGGAGGGTGTACAGCACCCCATCCGTCACATCAGGCTTCATGTCCAAACCCATGGTACCTGCACACAGTAAAGGAGACGTCCAAATGGGAATAATTCAACTGGTTTATTTAAAGGGGTGGTTGATTGCGATTTCACTTTTTTAACGTTAGTTAGTGTGTAATGTTGCTGTTTGAGCATAAACAATATCTGCAAAGTTACGAAGCTGAAAGTTCAATGCAAACGGAGATATCGTCTTTTAAAATTCTGGCAGTTTAATGCCTACAAAAACGGCTGGTAGGGGACTACAACAAGTTACTTCCCAGGTTTGTGAAGTAACAAACCCAGATAAACCCCGCCCTTCTAACGATTCTAATGGATTCACAAGTTTCAAAATCAATGTTCTAAAGCAGCGGTTCTTAATACTGTTCCTCACTGTCGCCCTGCTCTGCATCTCTCTCTCTCTCAATCTCTCATTCAGCTCAGCTCCAACAATGAACTGTTCAAATTATACACGTATTTTCACATAGATATGAGAAGTGTTAAACATGGACGCGCGTGCAGTTGCCGTACTGTATTAAAGCTTTAATCAGGATAAAACCGTATATTAAAAGCTAACATATGCAGTAGCATTTACAAATAACAGCATATCTAAAAGTATGAGACAACAACAAACAAAAAACATAGGCCTACCATTAAAAGCCGTGCTTGCACAGGTTCTGCATGATCCTCTTCAATAATATCCTCTGCTTCTCAATCGGGTTCAAACTGATAAGCGATATTAACGACGCCGTTGTTTACAATACAACCGGAGCACATGCCGCTGAGGTGAGGGGCGGGACGATTAGACGCGCACTAGAGGCGGTTTAGCCAATCACAACACACTGGGCTAGCTAACCAATCAGAGCCCATCGCCTATTTCTGAGGGTGGGGCTTCATAAAAGCAGGAAATGATCAGTGCGTTTCTCAGAGAAGGGACAGAGCGGTGTGGAATAAAGGTAAATTATGTGAAAAATAATGCTTTTTTTTTTTTTTTTTAAACGAAGCATTAACACATGTTAGACTGCACCCCATAAACACAATCAAGCCTAGAAAAAAACAGTGAACCACCCCTTTAAAGAATTAAAGGTTTAGTTAACCCAAAAATGATAATTCTGTCATCATTTACTCACCCCCATGTCATTCCAAACCTGTATGACTTTCTTTCTTCAGTTTCTGTTACTTGTATGCATACAAAGGACATTTTGGTAAAAAGAAGTTTGGTTCTTCATACATTCTTCATAATATCTTCTTTTGTGTTCAGCAGAAGAAAAAATGCATACATATTTGGAATGACAATGTTAAGTAAATGATGACAGAATTTCCATTTTTGGGTGGACTACATCTTTAAATTATCGGCTTCTGTAAATTCTGTAAAAAAAAAACATGCTAAATTACAACTGTCACAAGATAATACTTTCAATTTTTTTATACTTTACATATGCAGAGTGAAAATATGATTTCTCTCACACAGTACCTGCAAAAAATCTGCCAGCTGGATCTACTTTGCCATCATTGAAGCGGGTGTTTGGTTTTTCCCTGTCATCCACATTGGTGACAGGTGTAACTGAACGCTTTACCCAGTCAACAAATGCAAACCGAGTTCCCTCTGCGATGACGTAACCACCTGCCTGCCGTGGAACCACAGAGTTAAGTAAATGATGACAGAATTTCCATTTTTGGGTGGACTACATCTTTAAATTATCGGCTTCTGTAAATTCTGTAAAAAAAAAAAACATGCTAAATTACAACTGTCACAAGATAATACTTTCAATTTTTTTATACTTTACATATGCAGAGTGAAAATATGATTTCTCTCACACAGTACCTGCAAAAAATCTGCCAGCTGGATCTACTTTGCCATCATTGAAGCGGGTGTTTGGTTTTTCCCTGTCATCCACATTGGTGACAGGTGTAACTGAACGCTTTACCCAGTCAACAAATGCAAACCGAGTTCCCTCTGCGATGACGTAACCACCTGCCTGCCGTGGAACCACAGAGCCTACAAGTTTCTCTGCGCAAAGATAAGACATTTGAATTCATCAACATTATAATGCATGCTAATTTAATTTGAATCAATGCCTAATGCACCTTTTAAATAAAATGCAAACTCAAAACACTGACTACATGATTTTTATTGTGGGAATTGATTGATTATTTGGTTGCATTTTCCTTGAAAGTCACTAAAAATGCAGCCCACACTAAACTTACTGTATGTCTTCAGGCTTACCTGTGGCAATACTGTCTAATTGATTGGTCAGCGAGTTCCACCGGTTGACCCTTTTACCCATAATATCAACATACAACAAAGTGGAGTCCTTCTCCTCCCAGACCGGACTCTCACCGACTTCGTTCTGTTCTTTGATAACACATTCAACTTTTATGGACGACATGACCTGAAACACACAAGTACAGTTCATGTAACTGTATGATGTCCTCAAACAACCTTTACCTTAGAAACTGCTTACTTAAGATCAAGAAAAACAAAGTTCAGAACAAGAAGACACATGCTGGTGTAGTTTACACTCCAGAACAAACTAAACTTAAAGCTTAATTTTAGCAGGGATTATAACATTGTGTTATGACATTATAAAAGGTCATTGCTTAAAAAACGCATAAAAAATAAATAGTAGTGCTGTCAAATGATTAATTGCGATTAATCGCATCCAAAATAAGTTTTTGTTTACATAATATATGTGTGTATTGTGTATATTTATTATGTATATATACACAGATAGCCTATATATTTAGAAAATATTTACATGTATATATTTATATAATTTATATTAATATTTAATATACAAATATTTGTAATATACAAATATAACATATTTTTCTTAAATATATACGTGTGTGTATATATATATATATATATATATATACAGTACACACATATGTAAAAAAACTTATTTTGTATACGATTAATCGCGATTAATCATTTGACAGCACTAAAAATAGATATGTAGTCATACATAAACATTAAACGAACTCTTATATTTTTATGTATACATGAATTTCTGATCTGTTGATGGTGAAGTGTATAATTTCTGCGCCAGTGACATCAAACAATAATTTGTGTAAAAAAACAAAACAAAAATCTGTTGTCAAACCGGTTTCCCCAGAACACCGCCCCCGTCTGTTATTGGTCGAGCAAAAATGTAGTCCTGCCCCAAACACACGCCGCCCTGATAGCGACTGACATACTATTATTATTGAGCATTATATGTGTTTAACCATTACTGACATTAATGTAAAGTGTTTGGTATTATAAAAATACATTTAATATGGATCATCATATATAACCTCAATAAATTCAGTTATGAGCCACGAATGAATATGTGACAGCTGATTGTTATGTTAATACAATGTAAGTGTATTCATAATCAATGTTAGGGGTAACTCATTACAAGTAACGCGAGTTACGTAATCAGATTACTTTTTTCAAGTAACTAGTAAAGTAACGCATTACTTTTTAATTTACAAGAAAATATCTGAGTTACTTTTTCAAAAAAGTAATGCCAGTTACTTAGTTTTCCCATTTATTGACTGACGGCTCTCCTGTCCCCATATTGGGAGAAATCGGGAGTACAGAGGAGTTGTGTGAGCTGTGTGAACATGATGTTACTGTAGTTCTAGACTAAATGTGAATGTGCATTAATTCATCCCACTCACAAAAAAAAAACTGATTTAGTATTCATCAAAATGAATTAAAACAGTGAAATGCAAACTCAGAATATGACTCAAACCTGCAATAATTAAATATGTTAAATAACACAAATGTATCTAATCCCATTTTATTAACCAATATCTTTGGCTGCTGAGCTTTGATGATCCAGTTCAACCATACTAATAAGCACAATGACTTTAGATAAACTAACAATTGTGCTTTGTTTTTTTATTGCTGAAGAGTGTTTCTTCTCCTGCGTTCTACTGTACAGACGTGAAAGCCTGAGGTTTATTCATTACACTTTTTGGTGTGAAAGGGCTTTTATATTTGCTATAAACAGAACTTCTTATATTAAAAACAATCAAGCCCTGCTTATATTTAAAAAGTAACGCGAAAGTAATATAACGCACTACTTTCCATAAAAAGTAACGTAATTAGTTACTTTTTGGGAGTAACGCAATATTGTACTGCGTTACTTTTAAAAGTAACTTTCTCCAACACTGTTCATAATCATAACCGACACTGACGAATTAATGTTAAATGACAGTCATGAATGTCTGTTACAAATGAATCATTCACAATTTGTCGTGTATCACGCTCGTGTCTACACACGACGCAGCTGTTATTAAAAATACACTGGAAACTCATTAGCATTAATCGATTATGTATTAGAAAACTGGTTTTAAAACAAACCGCGACCGCGTGAAAGCTGAACATATCGATTTTTAAGACAGACAATGTTACAATTAACGAAGTTACACCAACAAAACAAACCGAAACAATAAGAACTGTAAAGAGCAGCGCTCAGTCTTTTGGAAAGGCTGAACTACAAAATCACGTGATAAAGGCGGCATGCAGCGTTGTGAAAACAGTTTGTGTTGGGCGTCATATTTCCTGCAAACCAAGACGTTTGTATTGTCCTACCTTTTTAAACTTTATCCTCTTTTCCTCTCTGGTCGCTGTTCTTGCAAAATGTTTCCAACTTTGCAAAGTTTCCTCCCGTCTGTAAATGAAATGTGACGGCACAGTGACAATAGTGCGCCCTCTGGCTCGTGCGTTTAAACACACCCTAAAATAAGGCTAAAAGTGCTAGAGAGAGGAGTTTGACCTCAGTCCCATGATGAGAAAAAAGCGTGATTGTGCTAAAAAGAACCAAAAGTGTGATTTATGTGCATACATTGCATTCAACAGGTTTTGGTATCCAATCACGGTTTAATTAAAATAAGTGTTTTGTTATATTCATAAAGGCAGATAATCTCTACAGAACACAGGCATGAACATACGATCAAAGACGGTATGATTATACAACACACAAACAATGGTTCATAATGCAGTTATAGGTACAAAGGTTTTTATGGTTTACAGGGAAGTGCAAGATGGGAGCAAAAACATAAACTGCTGACATGCCAATTTTCTTGCTGTCCATCTTTCTCTCCGCCCAACACATTTCCTTCATTGTGCAGAATTTTCATGAAAGTGTTCCATTACATCAGGAGTCATTTACATAGCCGAAAGCAAATTCTGCTGCGAGCTGCTTTGTGAAGGAGAATGGGTGCACAGTGGTTCACTGTTGGGCAGCAAATGCAGTTGAGCTGAGCAGGACAGAAGTGTACAGGCTCACTTTTTGACAGCAGTGGCTTTGGCACGGTTGAGACGTTCCATCAGAAGATGATCAGTGGTGGCTGAACAGCGTGAGAGAACAGTACTGATCTCTGATTCATTACGCCTCTCGATAGCAGCCTCTGCGGCACCCTCCATATCCCTGTGTGAGAGACAACAATATTTATTGTGGTTCTTTGTCTTAATTATGAACAGTAATGTACACTTCTGATCAAAGGTTTGGGATAAGAAAGATTTTTTTAATGTTGCTGAAAAAAAGTCACCAAGTCTGCATTTGATCAAGTACAAACAGTAATATTGTGAAAGATTATTACAATTTATGATAACTTTTCTATTTTAATATTTTTAAATGTAATTTATTCCTGTGATGGGAAAGCTACATTTTCAGCATCATTACCCCAAGTCTTCAGTATCACATGATCATTCAGAAATCATTCTAATATGCTGATTTGCTGCACAAGAAACATTTCTAATTGTTATCAATTTTGAAAACATTTGTGCTGCTTAACATTTTTTATTTGGTCAATTTAATTTGTCCTTGCTGAATTAAATGATTAATTTCTTTCAAAAAAGAAAAAAGGCCAAATAATACATTTCGGAACAAACTCTTACCCCACTGCAAGGTGAGCTTTGACCTTCTGCTCAGGTGTGACTTTAGAAACATATTTCTTAGCTTCATATTTGTTATGGTGTTTAATGCACACCTCAACAAATGGCTGTAATCAGAGAAAGACGATTATAAATACTTCACAACAATAAGTCCAAGAATAATTCAGATCATCAAGACACAAGTTACCAGATATCCTATAGGAGACTTTTTGCTTTTGCCAAATTTCTCCAGCTCTTCCCAGTCCTCCTTCTCAGCCAGAGACTTTAACTTCAGCCACCAGAACCTGATAATGAGAAACACCTTCACTAATATCATCATGACATTTACATTATCCATCCATCAATTTTCCATACCGCTTATCTTCTGCAGGGTTGCAGGGGGATGGGGCCTATCCCAGCGTCTCACACCACTATTCACATTATATTATTCTTAATTTAGAAACATACACTATACACATATCAGCCACTACATTAAAACCACTACGGGTGAAGTGAATAACATTGGTTATATCTTTAGAATGGGACCTGTCAAGGGGTGAGATATATTAGACAACAAGTGAACAGTCAGTTCTTGAATTTCATGAGTTGGCAGACAAAATGGACAAGCGAAAACATCTGAGTGACTTTGATGAAAGCCAAATAGTAATCAAAGCATCTCAAAAAGGCAAGTCTTGTGGGCTGTTCTTGTGGGCAGTATGCAGTGGTTGGTACATAGATGGACAACCGGTGATTGGAGTCTGGGTCATGGGCACTTGTGAGGAGTGAAGTCTAGACTGTCTGATCTAATCTCATAGAAAAGCTATTGAAGTACTTATAGCTAAAAAAAACTCAATGCTGGCCATGATTATAAAGGTTTCAGGACACAGAGTGCATTGCAGATTGCTGTGTAGCCACAGACCAGTCAGAGTTTCCATGACAACTCATGTTCATTGGCGAAAGCACATACAGTAGGCATGTGAATGTCAGAACTGGACCATGGAGTAATGCAAGAAGGTTGCCTGGTCTGAGAAGTCATGTTTTTTATGCTCTGGCCAATGGGAAAACTTGAGTCCTGCATTCATGTGGACGTTACTTGAATATGCACCACCTACTTAAAGATTGCTGCAGACCACGTACACCCCTTCATGGCAGTGGTGTTCCTTGATGGCAGTCAGTGGCACTCTGCCACACTGCAACAATTGTTCAGGAATAGTTTGAGGACCATGATAGAGTTCAAGGTGTTGATAAGGGGGCCTACATGATATTAGGCAGGTGGTTTTAATGTTGTGGATGATCAGTGTATTTACTGTATTAAACACCCTATATGGGATTTGTAAACACAGCCTTTTGGGTCATATGCATTTATTTAAAAATAAAAATAGAGTTCCTGAGACTGAAATTTATTACCACTTGCTAAATTAGATGTTTGCAGCTGAACCTGTTAATTTTGATTACACATATGATTACCCAGGTTACACCCACGACAGAAGATATTATTACTTTTTATGAAAGGTAGCATTACAACTATAGCCTTTAATTACAGTCGACAGTATTAGCTCTGGTTTATTAGCTCAGAGAATGTTTTCGTGATTCTCTACACTGCCAGTGGGATATGAATTAAATGTTGTTCAAGGTATATTCCTTCATTAAAACAAAATAAAAACAGTGCCACAGAAGGAGAAACTATAAATCATGTGGGTAAAACTATGAACAGAAGGCACACCTCTTGTCAGGCACTCTGAAGTCTTTGTAAAGTTGTTCGGCATGTTTGTGCAGCCCCACAGACAGCAGCGTGGTCATAGTGTCATGAAGAGAGAATCCCACGAGCAGCTCACCCTTCTCTTCCTCTAGCTTCCTCTGAAACCGCAGCAGACGCATTTCATCTTCTGTTGTCTGAGAGAGGAGAAAGAAGAAAGAAAGGCTTTAATTCCTTTTGATAATTCACAGATGTAATGTTCTGACTACACGGACCGTGAACTCTGACCCAGGCTGCTAATCTGCCTGTAACAGGAGAGTCTGAGGTCTTCACCTTGGCAGAAAATTCATTCTTGGCTTTGTAGTACTCGTCCACAGCACTTTGTAAAAGAGCAATCCGAGCTTCCAGTCTCTGCAATTACACAGAAATGTACAGTACATTTACATTCTTAGCAGATGCATTTTCACCAAAGCAATTAGCAGGTAAAAATAATAGAAGAGTATTAAGAAATGAAGGTGGAAAGCAAAGAAGGCATGCCTTCAAACCCCACACATTGGTGGAAATGGAGCCACCATAATATTTTGAACTTTCATAGCACTTCTGTCATTCAAATCATGGAAGTGGGAAGAAAATGAGGAAGAAAGAACTGTAAACGCCTACCTGCTCTTTATAGCTGGCCTTCACATACAAATTGCCAAGTTCTTCATGATCATCATCTTGATTGAAAAGATCTTTGAGTGTATCCTGCTCCTGATGCTTACAGAACTACAAACACACAAAAATAATGACAATGTGAACAGTGAAAAAAACATGCAGTTATTTTAATATTATTGATATGATATTATAGTGTTTATTCATATTTTGCATTAGCTTGTATTTTTATAGTTTTAATTTAATTTAATTTTAAGTTTTGGTAATTTTGTTATGTGCTTATGTCTTTTAAACTACTTGTATTTACCTGTAATTTATTTTTATTTCATTTTTAGTTTTGGAAAGTTGAACTTCAATTTCAATATTTATTTCTGTAAGTTTCTAAAATTTCATTTAAGTTTAGGCTTTTCATATAACAAAATTGTTTTCAATTATTTTCATTAAAATGACTTTCAGTAGTTTTAGTTTTACTGTAGTTAATTGCTTTTTTGAACAATTGTCCTAACTAGGCATACTTTTTCCATATATAAAGCAACAAAATCATAGCCAATCAGAACAGATTTGATGTACATATAAGAGCAGAGGGATTTGGACCAATCCGATTTTATTGTGGCCCTTTGCCACGTTCACAGACATGAACGTTAGCTCATGAATATTATTTAGGTTAGCACAAAAAGAGATAGGGGCATGTTCTTGTCATAAATAATGCCTTTGGTTCTCAGTTCTGCAGCGGCAGAGTGTGTGTCTTCGGGAAGCAGGTGTGTGCAGATGTGTGTACCTGTTTGTAGAGGCTCAGAGCCACAGGTTGGTTCCTCAACATCATGAAGAAGTCTCCTCTGTTCAGCTCATTCTTCAGGTACATGACCACTGTGTACACTAGCGTACAAGAAAGCATGCAGGTAACCCATCTCCAGTGATTCTGGATACGATTAAAAGTGTGTATCTGTAACAGAGTGTGTGTTTCTAATGCTTTTGGCTCGGAGTAAATGTAAGGATGAAGTATTTAAGCGTGTTATGTGAGTGTTTGCTCAGTTTAGCATCAAATGACATCTCTATTTTTTATTCGTAAATAATGGAGAGTAATCTTTAAAATACATAAAATCTTTTTAATGCACATAGGTGATCTGACCAAGCTACTATTTGCTGACAAATGTAATTTATGACACACAGAACATTTCACAAGTTTTGGGTCAGTAAGATTTTTTTATTTAACAAAATTGAAAAGCAGTGTATCTAGGTAGACAGTTCACGAGGTTTTAGAACATGTATGTGAAGGTGCACGTACCGAGGTCTGTGTCTCCACTCTCAATGGCTTTGCTTAAAGCCAAAGGGCTTTTCTTCATTTTTAACAGCAGTGGGACCTGCTCGCCAGAACGAGGCTCAAACTCCAACAACTGAAAGAGAGAGACCAACACAAACTAACTGACAACCCATAATATCAATGACCCTTGGTCTTTATTAGAACATAGTCTGTGTGTGTGTGTGCGTACCTTAATGGCGAGCTCTGTGCGTCCACTCTCGTACGCTTTAGTGGCGATTTCAGAGTAGAAGATTCCAGCAGCATCAGCAAGCTTCACACTCACAGCTTTTGCTATGACTTCATCTGATTCTTCTTTCTGCTGGACCTACAAAAGCACACACAAAAAAACTTTTATGGGGTTTAACTGATTGACACTTCACTCATAAGCTTTGCTGTGCTGCAACAGAACCTCTCAGACTGAATAAAACATCACATCTTTATGGTTTAGCAAAGTACAATGAAACCCATTTGAACCTGCAGATGTCCTCGGGTTCTGTAAACACCATCTGTGAAAACCCTTGATGTCTGTGGATTTATAAAACTCATAATGAATGGGAAATCAACTTTATAATAAATGGGGACTTCAAAGAGACACAAAAGTGCCATAAAATTATTATAAAAGTAGTCCGTATGACCATTCAAAACTTTGGGGTCAGTAAGATGTTTTTAATGTTTTTGAAAGAAGTCTTTTATGCTCACCAAGGCTGCATTTATTTGATCAGAAATACAGTAAAAACAGTAATATAGTGAAATATTATTACAATTTGAAAGAGCTGTTTTAACTGTTTTACATAACGGTGAGTCTTTACTGTCAAGCTTGAAAATGTAATGCAACTTTGCTGAATAAAAGTTTCAGTTACTTAAAAAAAAAATCTACTGAAACCCAAATTTTTGAAGGGTGTACTCCGCAAAGTTGCATTAAATGTATCAAAATTTACAGTAAAGACAGTAAAGACCATTTTTAAAACAGTTATTTCAAATTGTAATAATATTTCATTATATTACCATTTTTACTGTATTTCGAGAATAATTAAATAAATAATTTAATTACATTTAAAAAATCTAATTATATTATATAAAAAAATGTAATTATATTTTATAGTTTTATCTATAAATGGGTCAAAGACGAAAAAGGGTTTAAGCATAAAAACAATACTGCTTTAAATGGTTGTTTTTCAAAAAAAAAAAAAAAAAAAATTTTACATTTAAAAGTTTTCTGTTTAATGTAATTGTATTTTTGTTTTTCTGAGCAAAAAATAAATATCATACATTTTCCCCTGATTTACAGAAGACACCCACTAAAATATCACTCAGAGTAACAATCTTGTCAGGCATATTTACAACAAAAATCTATTTATGACATATTAAAAAGCTAATTACTTTCACCCCAAATACTAATTAGTTGTTATTTAAAATATTTTTTTTAATTTGCCACTATCCTAGGTTTTGCCCAGTAATCATTTTTTACTCATTTAAAACCCAATAAAATGTAATATGCTCACTTATTCTTTTATATATTTTAATATGTACATGTCAGAATAAGCATGTTGTTTGAATTTTTACATAACTATAAGTGTTACACTGAATGACAACGGAACATTATTTCAACCAAATTTTGACATTTTATTCTTCAAAAACTTATTTGAAACCTTAAATGTAGACACTTTACTTGCATTTAATGTGCTTTCTACGGACATAAAATCACTTTTGTAAATTTCTTTTGATGTGGACATCTTAACGTCTTTGACCCAAATATAAACATCACAACATTCATATTTTTTGACTTTTAAAAAACTAAATAAGCACACGCGCACACACCTTGTAGCAGGCCCAGTGTTTGAGTACTCGGCTCACTCCCTGATATTCTGGAGTCTTTAAATAGCGGCAAATCTCAATAGCCAGTGGATAGAGTTTACGATACACCAGTCTGAAACACAGAAAGAGCGAATAAGAGCGAAGACAAATAATCTGCTCTGTCACACTTATTTGACTCATTTTAAAGGAAGTGATCACAAAACAATTCTCTGCAATGCAAACAGACAATTGCTCTGCACAGAATTAGATTCTCTTATGGTCTCACCTGTCAATGAGCACCTGCACCGTCATCTGTTTGAACTGAGTGTGGGTAAGAGGAATGCCAACGGTATAGTCTCGGACTGCATTCAACACCCGCAGGTCTCTGCACATGCTGACAAACTGCTCTGGAGGAAAATTACTCAAAAAGCACTTCCCAAATGAGGCCGCCTGCAGAGACAACAATTGAGAGAGAGAAGGTATAAACCCATGTGTATTGTCATTCCTTCTGTAAATGGAATGTCTCTCTTCCCACAGCATTTAAGCGTTGTGGCTCACCCTCAAGAGTGTTTTCTGTGTCTCAGGTTCATGTTCATGTCCGGCAGCCTCCACACACTGCCTCACAGCCTCGCTCAACAGACTCTGCTCTTTAATCTCTCTCAGATACTCATCTGCCTTCTGACTCTCTTTCTGCAAATATTTTCAAACACAAAAGCCATTAAATATAATATACCCGCCATAATTAACATTTGTAGGATAGTTCACTCAAAAATGTGAAAAAAATAAATACAAATACTATGATAGTCAATGGCTACCGGCAACTGTTCAGTTACCCACATTCTTCAAAATATCTTCTTTTGTGTTCAACAGAAGAAACTCATACAGGCTTGGAACAACTTAAAGGTGACTATATAACAACAGAAATGTCATTTTTGGGTGAACTGTACCCGACAGTAAATGCGTCTTACCTCATATTCTTTATGAGCCTCCAGAAGTAATGCTCCAGGAGCCATTGAGGCAATTTTAAAGATCTCCTCACATGCACCTGCAGAGCATCATGGGAAAATCAAATCACTTGTGGGTTTGAGGGATGTAGAACCTGGCAGCAATCCATATACATTATTACTGTTCAAATGTTCGGGGTCAGTAAGATTTGGTTTTTGCTTTTGATTGAAATTAATTATTTTATTCAGCAAGGATGCATTCAATCAAAAGTAACACTAAATACCTTTATAATGCTGCAAAAGATTTCCATTTCAAATAAATTCTGTTCTTTTAAACTTTCCATTCATCAAAGAATCCTGAAAAAGTGCATCACGGTTCTCACAAAAATATTGAGCAGCACAACTGCTTTCAACATTGATAATAAGAAATGTTTCTTGAGCACCAAATCCGCTTACTAGAATGATTTCTGAAGGATAATGTGGCATTGCCATCACAGAAATATATTATATTTTAATCCTGTCAAAATCTAACTGACCCCACACTTTTGAACGGAAGTGTAGAATTTTCTCAATATACATCTTCTAACCTGGGACCTCTTGCAGAAGCTCATGGTGTGTTCCACTGATGATCCGAACCCCATCCAGCTCCGGCACAAGAATTGAGTCATCGTCCAGGTGGTACTGAATTGTTTCTTTACATTCTCCCACCACTATGAGGAGCCCATCCCACATTACCACAGCTGATGGCTGCTGACTCTTGGGCCTGCGACACCTGCAAAAAAAAAAAAAGTGTGAGGGGGGGAATTTCCTTAAAAATAATGTGAGTGAAAATACAGCATACACCAAATATACTGTACATAAATCATGCAAAGAGTAAAAGAGTGCCATACCAGGCCATCTGTTTAGGGGGAGTTTTGATTTTGGTGTCCACCTCACTGAGTTTCTCCTGCACAAGAAAACATTCGCCTGATGCTGCTTTGTTGTGCAAAAGTATTAAGGCTGTAATTAAGGCTTAAGACAGAGCAATTGATTAACTAGCCAATTAGTTAACTAATCAATTAAAGTGGACAGAGTAATGAACTGACGGAAAAACAATCACTTAGACCACTGACCACAAGTTTCTGTGACCCGAATATACAGGTTAATAAAATACAAAGTGATATTGCTGGGTTTCACTTACCTTTAGGTTCGATGTGCCCATCCACACATGGCCAGAGTCAGTGAGGAGCGCCAGATACTTATAACTGAATGAGACACACATGTGAACTATGCTGGACGCTTGTGGAGAGAGACCTGGGGGAGTCTGATACACACACACACACACACACACACACGCACGCACACGCGCACACACGCACACACACACACACACACACACACACAAACACACAAACACACACATAAACACAAACATTATTTAGCAGGTACTCCCTTATCTATGTTGGCTGTTTATACACTTGAGTCATCAACCTGGGTTTCAAAACAAATTATTTAGATTTGGGCCAAAAAGACGCACGCACACGCGCACACACGCACACACACACACACACACACACACACAAACACACAAACACACACATAAACACAAACATTATTTAGCAGGTACTCCCTTATCTATGTTGGCTGTTTATACACTTGAGTCATCAACCTGGGTTTCAAAACAAATTATTTAGATTTGGGCCAAAAAGACTAGGTAATAAAACACTGATATTATCTGAATATCTGTGTAGTTTGAGTGTGTGTGAGTGGTCTTTACCACAGGTGTGCAGGCTGTATTGTCTAAGATGAACAGATGAGATCCATTGGCCACCAGCACTTTACTTTGCCTGTCCTGAGTCAGGACTGCCCAGCATGAGGGCGCCCCCTGTAGACCTGAGAAGAAGAAAAAAAGACCACTCAGGGTCAGAAACACAAACCCTTAATAATTAACCCTTAATCTCACTTACACATTATCTTTCACAATACTGTGGAATTTTGTATTCTTATAACATCACAAAGAAAGTATATTTTACCTGGAACCTCAGGCAACCGTCTCAATTTTATGTCATCGATATTTGTGGCCAAAGTGAATCGCAAGGCACCTGTCAATATGGCAACACCTGTCCCATACGGCGAATGGAAAATCTTGGTCTCCAGCACCTGACTCTGAGAAACTTCCTGTGAGAGAATCAATGCTATGGCTCAGCAATAAATCTATACTGATTTAAAGAAGCAATGCTTTGAAATTATAGAATCACGGATGCATCCTTTTTAAACTGTATGCATTCTCACATTGCCCATGCTGAAGTGTCTCTTGAAACCACCCAAGAGATCGTAGACAAGCACAGTGCCATCCTCCTGAACACACAGTAGGTCATCAGACACCGTCCAACCCAGCTGCTTCACCACTCCACTCTTCCACTGAGACAGACAAAGAGAGAAGTTACTATACAGAATTTTTGTTCATGATTATAGTATTTAAAAAAAACAGTATTCTTTAATAACTACTAGTCAATTCTAGGGAAAAAACTGCAATAAAAATTCCAATTTAAAATGAGCTCAGGTTTGCATTTATATATTTATTTATATATCAATATGGCAATAAAATAATAATAATAATAATTACTTAATAAAAATATTACAATTATTAAATAAAAACAAAATAAGAAATATTGTTTTGTAATTTAATTGTAAAATAAAAAAGTAAAAATATAGAAAATGAGTAAAACTATTTTATTTTACAGTACAAGTGTAAAATTACAACAGTGATATTTCATTTTTAATATTCTTTTTTTTTATATTAAACCATCTAACATTTATTTAGACAGAAAACCACACTGAGCCCATAAAGCATCTCCTGTTGTTTAAGTGCTTCTTATAAGAAGTATGGGAAGATGGTTGGTGCAATTTGAGTTTCCAAATGCATGTTATAAACAACCCAAACTCAGAGCAGATACATAGATGAATTCATGTGAAGCAGCAAACTGCAAACTGAGCTGCTTTAAGATGCCGCAAACACCGCTGGATAACAAACAACTAAGAAATCAGTGCTGCGCACATTTATTTAATTAAATGGCAGTCTTTGTGATTTGATAATCACACTAAGCCATATCTTAATTAATCATGCAGCCTTGCTGTGCAGCTGTGTGTTCTTACTGGAAAACTGGCCAGAGGCAGTCCTGAGGAAGAGTAGATCTCTAACTGAGGTCTGGCACTGGGAGAGCGTCGGTTATGACCCTTTAGGAGAGCTGATAGAGAAAGAAGTGTAATTGTCTTTGAACTCCACAAAACTGTACTGAGATATAATCATACATAAGATTTTGCTGGGCTGATTTCACCCAAAACTCACAGATGGGACCCCCATATGGAGCTGCAGCAACCAGACACTCTCTCAGGCCATCTTTCAGATTCCAGCCCATCTCATACAATTCAATCTTTCTGTTTAAGGAAAAAGAAACAAAGAAGGGGGAGGCAAAATGTTAAAAGCATAATAGTACTTGGCATGACTGCCATGCTGTACAACATACTGTAAAAGCCAGGTTTATATGTTTGCCTAGATAAACACAACCCATGTTTTCTGAGAAAAACCAAAATGGACCCAGCAATTCTGTTTCGTCCTCTATGGGCCACAGATAGTTTTTAGTGAATTTCTCAGATCTTACATGCCATAGCTTTAAGTCTAAATGTACTTTAAAGTGGACATCCAGGGGTTTCAGAGACATGTTTAGCAACGACAACATTCTTGGTCTTCAAAACTGGCTGAAATGACATGCCAAAAATATTTAAAATGTGTAACAGCAGGTATACTATCTTGTAATTTCTTTCCTTATAAATAAATGTCAGTGTTTTCAAAGCAGCCAATTTTCTTCCCACTATCCTTGAATGGAAACATCAGGACATCCACCAAGACACCGCAAGTCAAGTCAATGGGGTAAATAGTGTGCAATATTCCATTTCATATGAAACAGGTTAATACTCTCATTATTAAAATAATTTTACTGTATCACAAGATGCCTTTAAAACAAGTTGTTCTAAAAAATGGTTATATTAAGAACTTTTTTTAACTGCAAGGCTGATATAAATTGTGTAATAAATACATAAATAAGCTATTACATAAACAATAATGTAAGATCGTTCATAAGTTGAGAACATATGTAAGCTTTGGTTTATGCATGTTTAGTGGACGTTGAGATTCCTGTTTCAAAATACTGAAAAACATTTTATTAAACATCTATGATACTGAAAATTCATACTTTTGTACATAACGAAAACATATAGCCTACAATCTATAATATATATATATATATTTCAAAACTATTCAATGTGTGTGCATATAATTTGCACGAAATAAACTAGAAGCATAATTTTTCTGCATAAAGCAAAGTAAGGTATTCGTTGAGAACTGTAACCTTACCTACACACATTTAGAAACTAGTTGGAAGAAACGTTTCCTACTAATAGATTTACAGTATTATCAACTTTTCCAGAATAGCATAGTTAATTCAGTCATAGCTGCAATTAAATCCAGGCTACTTCTCTAAAGGAATGACACAGGCATTTGTGCTGCTTGTTAACTGATTCACTGCCACTCATGACAGCTGTCACATGACACCAGAGACTATTCACAACAAACATCCAGTTTAAAAGCTCATTTTGAAGGCTCAGGAAATCTTTGCAGGTGTTTTGAGTTGATTAGCTGATTGGCATGTCACCATATTTTAATTTGTTGAGATAGTGAGTTGGTGGGTTTCAAGATCATCACAATTAAAAGAACCAAAGACTTAAACTACTTCAGTCTGTGTGCATTGAATTTATTTAATACACGAGTTTCACAATTTGAGTTGAATTACTGAAATAAATGAACTTTTCCACGACATTCTAATTTATTGAGATGCACCTGTACTAAAAGTTCAAGGGACCTAGATGCGGTTTCTAATCGTTCAGGCACGATATAATAATTTTCATTTTGTATTTTAAATTAAACCACTATAAGTTTCTCTGTGTAGTTATTTATGTGCACGGTTATACAAAGCAGTAGCACGTAGACTGCGTTGTCACGTGGTATCTGTTACTTTTCTCAGCGCTGCTAAAATCGGATAAAGTCGTTTGAGGTTACAAGGATAAGGCGTTTCAGGAGTATTCGATTTGTAGGTCGGTTACAGTTGATTAGAAAGCGCTTGAAGTCCCACGCACCCCCAGAGGAGGAAGATGAATAACAAATTACCATAATTACCACATGGTGTCGCTGCTGTCCCACATCTATCCACGGCTGCAGCGCACCTGATATGGACACCTGTTGTGTCGTTTCATCCAGGAATGGACAGAAGAATGGTGCAGGTGTGTTGGCGTTTAAAAGGAAGGCTGTCACGTACATAACATTAGGAATCAGTCTGAGCTTAGCTGTTGTCTTCCTGTCTTTGTATTGTCTGGATCTCTTTGAAATGTAACCTCATTCAGCTAGAATGCAGCAGGCTGTAATCATTAGGACTTTTTGCGGTGCGAGATAACATGCTGCTGTTGAGCGTCTCAAAATCGCATCATTGTTAATATTACAAAAGCAGTCCTGCTATAATTATACTCTTGTCTTGTGGGGTTGGGGGTTGACTATTTAACTGTCAATCAAATGAGAAGACTGGGAGTCCTCTTTTTATCAAAGAGCACAAAGCAAATAGATAATTAGCTGAAGGATAAAACGTTTTGTTTACTAATCCATATAAGTATAATTTATATAATGTATAATTTAATTAATGAATATTTATTTTAGATATAGATTCTACTGTCAATTTTGGAATTTTGTTTAGTAGGCATAGTTGTTAATTCTAATATATAATTACGTGTGGGAAAGTCAAAAACAATCAAAAATCTGTTAGTCATTCTTTAAAATTAGCCACATTTCAAAAGTGGTTATAATGGAAGAAGACATGACAAAAGAAGATTTTGGAGAGGAGGAGGTCTGGTGAGGAAAATTAATGTATTTTTCACTCTAGCTAGAGCAAGGCACAATGTATGTAGCCTTACTGGGATCAATTATGTCATTATTTATGTTAACAATGCAGAACATGCCAAGTTGCCCCTATATAATGATGGTTATTAAAGGGGTCATATGATGCGATTTCAATTTTTCCTTTCTCTTTGGAGTGTTACAAGCTCTTGGTGCATAAAGAAGATCTGTAAAGTTGCAAAGACTAAAGTCTCAAATCCAAAGAGATATTCTTTATAAAAGTTCAGAGTCAGCCACGCCTACCTAAAACGGCTCGTTCTAACACGCCCCCACATGAAACGTTATACAATTATCAATTTCTAATGTTTTTATTAAAGTGTAATCACGTTAAATACAAATTCAGTCCCATTTAACATATGTTATTAGCCTACATGACACCCATGTCTGGTTCTTGCCTAAAAAGACATGATGTTTGTATTTAATAGCTAGATTTGGCTGCTTTTAGCCTTACCCTGGAGTTGGTTCACCCTCCGCCGATGTGTGTATATATATTACTTTCCATTTTTTTATTCCTTCATTCCCATTTATTTATTTATAAAGCAAGGGTGCATAAAAATGATCAAATGATAAAAAATCGGATAAATTCAAACAAATGCAGTTCCTTTGAACTTCTAGCAAACGTTGCATGGTTTCCACAAAAAAAGAAGCACAAATGTTTTCAACATCGATAATATTGAGAAATGTTTCTTGAGCAAATTAGCATATTAGGATAATTTCTAAAGGATCATGTGACACTAAAGACTGGAGTAATTGCTGCTGAAAATTCCGCTTCGCCATCACAGAAATAAATGAAACTTGAAAATATATTAAAATAGCTAGAAAATAGTTATTTTAAAACGGAAATAATATTTCACAATATTACTGTTTTTACTGTATGTTTAGTCAAATAAATGCAGCCTTGCTTTTAGAGATTGTTTTGGCTAAACTTGGCTAAAATTATATTTCAGCAGACTTTCTTCTAGTTCACCTTGAATCGTATAAACATCATTGCAAGCAAACTTTTCCAGTATTGATTCAACCTTGAAACAAGCATCGCTGCGCCTGTGTTTGCTGTGTGAGTTAAAGAGCACATAGGGAGGCTGCCAGGGCTTGTGACTCGCTCCAGTACTGGTGCAGTAGATGTTTCTTTGTCTCTGTGGCCAGTGATTTAGAGAGCGCGGCAGCTCTGGGTTTGTCTGAGGTGGATGCCACATTTCTGATCAGGCTGATGAAGAGGAAAAACCAGACCATCATCCATCAGTGCCCGCACAGCGGCCATTGTCACTCACACACTTACAGCCAAAAAGAACGAGATTTAGAGCTTGTGCAAAAGTGCCTACTTTTCAAATGTCAACTGACATGCGACTTTCTTCTGCTGGAGTGGGTCTTTCTTTAAAAATAACCCCAATCTTACTCTATAGTACAAAGCTTTTCCTTCAATGCCTAAGGGACAAACCTGAAAGGAGAAATCCAGGTTCAGTAAAGTAAAGCTCAATTGACAGCATAATGCTGATTACCTTAAAAACTGCCACTTATCCCTCATTTCTTTTTCTTTCTCTTTCTTTCTTTCTTCTACTTTTTAAGCAAAAATCTGGGTTACAATGAGGTGCTTACAATGGAAGTAAATAATGGCAAATGTAAACATTGAAAATACTCATTGTTTCAATAACTCACTTCAATATTGTTGATACATGGGATATTTCAGTTTCAATAGTGTTGAGCCTGAAATATTACCTGACTGTCTCTTTCCTGCACATTGTTTAATATATTAAACTCAAATATACAGTAACCATAAAAAGTGTTTAAACAAGAAAAAAAGTAATAATTTGAAATATTATTACAATTTAAAATAACCATTTTATATTTTAATATATTTAAAAATGTAATTTATTCCTGAGGTGGCTAAACTGAATTTCCAGCAGCCATTACCACAAACTTTTTTTGTAGTAGTGTATAAGAACATATCAAACCAAGCGGCATTGGCAAACAAATAATATGTTCTAGTTTGACTCTTTTCCTCCTTGCAGCATAGATAAATTACATACTGCAAAAGGTGATTTGCAACACAGAATCTCCATTTCCCAGCATGCATCAGACATTTGCCTGGACTGCTTTCATTTAATACCAAATGAGCCCACAGCCGGAGAAGAAGATTTAAGTCATTTCCACCGTAAAAAAAAAAAGCTTCCTCATTAAGCCGCATCTCATTGCACGTGTAATCATTAGTCCTCGATACAATGCGCTCAGATTTAGAGAGTGCTGGGGTCATTTTTAAGCAGCACTTAAGGAGCCGTTAGGAAGTCTGACATCATGATAGGGGCACTTCCCTCTCCATTCGTAACACTATCTCCCCCATTAGGCTGCAGGACGGTGGAGGGGCAGCAGCATACGGGCAAGGGGCAAGAGGGGAGCGTGTGTGTTTATACAGTCTGTCGGAGCGGGACGGGGTGGGTGGGGGTTGTTGGCTTTTAAGGTGTCAGTGGTAAAATTTATAACACACCATAGAGAGGCTTTAGTAGCACTTGCTGGCCGCACTCACTCAATAGAAATCAGATTAGAGGGAAAATGGCCCGTCAGTTATCGGAGTTTGGAGAAGCAACGCAGTTTGGCATCAGACCACCTGTACTGGAAATGAGGGGTGGAGTCTTGGGAAAGTTCTCCCTGCAGAGTCATTACTCAGAGAGTCATAAGGCTCAGGTGTCTGTGTTATGGACGTGCGTGATGATGCAGTGCATGGGCTTATGTGAAAACACACACACACACACATACAGGGATGGACTGAGACTGAAAACCAGCCTGGGACTTATGCCTGTCTGATACAAACTATTGCTTGCTGTATTATGAAGTGATTTTCTTATGCGTTTTGATACATATGAAAATCATATATCATATTTTAATATCTAGCCAATTTACTATGCAAATCTAGTGCAATACTTTTGACACAATAAACAATACATTTCTACTGACTTTAAATGATCCCTGATCTAAACTTTTAATGGTTGAAATGTAACCCTGGTCTAAAGTAGCATGTATATAGTACCATATTATATACTCTAAAAAGGAATTCAATGGGACCTAACGTAAATAAATGCATGGTTGCATACTAAAAATTCAGATTTATTGTTTTAAGTAATCTGTTGTTAAATGTTGCAAAGGAGATAAGATAAGATAAGGAGAATAAATTATGAAATTAAGTGTTTTTTTTAATGGAAATACCTGTTAATGACCTGTTAATGTTTAGCACTGTTTTATTCCTTTAACTCAGTGTAATTTGTTGTTGAGCATAATTTCATTAGAAGTTGTTATAACTCAGAGACTGACGCAAACTGTTGCATTTTCTTGTGCTAAAAAAAGTTTGCATCAATCTTTTTGTTTTATAACTACTAATGAAAAAAAATAATTTGTTGCTGCGCCAAAACTTTTTTAAAGTGTAGTGTATTTACATTGATTTATTACAATGCAAAGCCATTAAAATAATCATTATTGATGTAATCAAAACAAGTATATGACTCTGTACATTTTAATTAAACTTGATACATGTTTTTTTTTTATGTGGGAGGAATAATTATATGTAGTTTAACTTTTCACAACTTGTGATTTCACCGTTGGTTAAAGTCAACTTAATATTGTTTAACACGTTTATTTATTTAGCTTGTTTATTTCTATTTACATGACCCACTGTTGAAACCCCCTCATTTAGGAGGTTATTGGGATTCTGCAATGTGATCAGAGAGACGAGTGTTCAAATCCTGCATTAATTAAGCATGCATAATTAACAAAGCCTCCATAAAGAATGTTTTCTATAGCATGCTCTGCCATTGTGACCTAAATGTGCTGAACTGAAAAACTTGTTCTCCCTTTAAAATCTGCATGTTGACTGTGGATGACCTCTGGATGGCACTCCACAAATAAATGTCAAGTGGAATAAAAACATGGATAGAAGTGGATAAAAACATGTAACCTGTCAGAAGTGAGCTCATTTTTATTTGAAAATGGAAAAGCTGTGGGAGTTACCGTCATACAATTCTTTCAGTTCACCAAAAAGGTTTGGCACACTGTCTGAAAACATATAAAAAGGATCAAAATTCGATTTGCTTTATCGAAGTGCATATTATTGCGCTCCACACATCGGTAAGACATGGTCTTGCTGCAAGGCCTCAAACTCAATATCCTTTGGCTAAATAGAGAATGTCTAAGCTCTCCAGATCAGACTGGTTGGAGGGAAGAAATGTCAATATAAGGGTTTGTTACGTCATCGACAGATACAAATATATTGTTGGTGACTGACTATTCCCATGCCTTTTGAAGATCTTTGCCTGATGAGTCGATTTCTCACTGTCAAACCTCGTCTTCCCTCCTCTTGCAACTCATTTCTTTCTCATGGTTAATTTACAGGTTTCTCATTTGATATTCAAACATTTCAGGTCACTTAATCACCCAAATCATTTTCAGAGGGGTGTTCTAACCAAATTACATCCCTGTTTTCCATTCCAGGAAGATATACAGCAGAGACAGAGGAGCTTTGAAGTGTAAATCTCACCAGATCTCCTTTCGGAGGCTTTTTAATTAAACCGATGTACCTTATTTACCCTGGATCAGGAGGGTATCCTCAGCTCTGAAAAACAGAGCTCATTCTTACACACAAGAAAAGATTCAATACATACTGGTATTACAGTGTATAGATATTTTCTAAAATGCATATAGTCTTATCAAACACTGTATAGTTGAAGAGGCGAGAACGCATCTTTCCGGGGGTAGATTTTTATCTATAATTAATATTATGTAAGAACATGTCATATGCTATCCTCACACTTAATTAATTCATTTGAAATGATTATTTAAACAGAAGTGAACTTTTTATCAATTCTGTTACTTTTTCAATTAGTTCGTTTTGTTTGACCTCTCTATCCAATTTTAAACAAAGGGACCGTCAAGCTCTGGTCTGCACAAGTGGATGTCCTTGAAAACACCTCTGTTTGAAGAGAAAGTCTGAAAAAATGAATCCGGGAAAGAATCCATATAAAGATGCCACTCTCATATCATTGCAAAACTGTATGATAATTTCTTTCTTCCATGGAACGCAACCTTTTAGTATGTTCCCAAATGTGATTTACATTAAGATGTGTCACAGTTTTGACATAAATAATGCTAAAGGCATTGAACATCCTTCTGAACATCTCCTTTTGTGTTCTATAAAATACAAAACAGTTATACGTTTGGAATGATGTATTTTTCAATGAAATATCACTTTAATTGCATTTCTTTCTTCCATGGAACGCAACCTTTTAGTATGTTCCCAAATGTGATTTACATTAATATGACACATCAAGATGTGTCACAGTTTTGACATAAATAATGCTAAAGGCATTGAACATCCTTCTGAACATCTCCTTTTGTGTTCTATAAAATACAAAACAGTTATACGTTTGGAATGATGTATTTTTCAATGAAATATCACTTTAATTGCCCAGCCTGACCAACAACAAATGCCCACCTTTGTTCAATGCATTTGAAATGCGATCAGTCATAAAGGAAATTGTTTTGAGACCAATTTGGTGGAGCACTTCAGTATATAAATAACCGTTCTTGCTAATGGCAGTGTGATTTTCTCACTTATAATTACAGTTTAATGTGATTATTGTTCAGTAAAGTCATTCTAAACTTGAGGTCAATTAACTTGCAACAAGTTGATAATGGGCTGAATTCACTTAAAGAAAAATGATCTAATGCAATTATATGAAATATTCACATACATACAGTATAAATAGTAAAAAGTTACAAAGAAAATTATATGTGATGTTTCTTAAAAGCAAACTTGCACTGTAAAAACCTGCAAAAATACAGTGAAATCAGGGCACAATGTACTGTTTTAATATGTTAATATTTATATATATATTTTTTACCTGTATTATGAATTTTGCACTTCATTGCATTTTGTTTTAGGATTAATGTAAATGTCCTGGATAATTACTTGATAATGTCCTGGCAGAAAATTATCAGCACATTTTCTGTTTATTAATTTTTTAAAGTATAGTTACACCTTCATATGACTTTAATCTGCCACTGATAAAATGTACACTCTAAAAAAAAGACGGTTCTTTAAAGGTTCACATGTAGTAATGGTTTTATTTAGAACCATAGCATTCTGAAGAGTGGCCTGTTAATTTTTTTAAATGTTTAAAAAACTTAAAAAATGTAACTGGCTTCATATTGTAAGATTTTTTAAAATGATTACTTGGGTTTATGTATAAACATACCCAGTCACAATAAATATTAAAACTATCCCATGACTTTATACCACTTTTTTCTTTTAAGATTGTGAAGGGCTCAAAGAGATATAAACATAATTGTTTTTACACAAACACATGGACACACTGTAACTCTAAACTTAATTGTGTATTTCAGATGTATCACATCCCACAACCTCATCATCTGCAGAGAAAAATCGCTACTGAATCACACCAAAATGATGGACTTAAAGACATCATATTGATTTGATTGTGATTGTTTCACTGAAACTTGGTCTTCATCACATCTATTTTTTGTTCTTATTTTGTGTTTTACTTCTTTATGTATTTATTCATGTTCAATGTCAATTGTCATTCATTGATGTATTCAGCTAATAACTGTTGTTAAGAGCACTGATAATTTTGCATGTCAATAAAAACATAATTCACACAACATGCGGCTGTTGTTATTGTTGTTGTTGTTTTAATGTAAAACCCTAACCGAGGCTACACTCTAAGATGCCTCATTGCTGATTTTCTGGAGCTCAGCCATCCAAATACACAGATTGTCAACACACTCTCAATAGGTAAATTATTTCTTTCTTAAAATGTCTATAAATTATAACTTTCAAATGCTAATTGGTTTCCTATGTCTTTTCTCTTTTTAGTTTAAGAGGACATGTAGTGTGACCAGCTCTATTCAGTTAAGGATACTCTCCTCTTCTTCACCAAGTAAATAACAAAGATATTGATTTTTTGTTAGATATTTTTTTATTACTAGGGTTTATGCATAAACATACCCAGCTATCCCTTGACTTTATATTACATTTTCCTTTTAACATTGTGAAATGCTCACATACTACTTTTGGCCTTCATAAACAATTGTTTTCACATAAACAAATGAAAGGAGACAGACTGTATATCTAAACTCAATTGTGCATTTCAGATGCTGTCACATCCTACAACCTCATCATCTGCAGAGAGAAACTGCCACTCAATCACACCAAAATACAGATAATGATTAACTTAAAGGCATCATAGAAGGTCTTCAATACACTATTTTATGTTCTATTTTGATTTATTTCTTTAAGCATTTATTTATGTTCAATGTCCATTATCATTCATTAATGTATTCTGCTATTAACTCTTGTTAGGACACAGTTTCACGTCATTAAAAAAGTACCTAATTGACACGTTGTTGTTGTTATTGTTGTTGTTGATTTTATGTAAAACCTTAATAGACACTTCAAGATATTATAAAACCTGGCAGATAGAGGGGTAAAAAACAATATTAATAAATAATATATACAAATAATACTAATATTAATGATATTAACATACTAATATTCATGAAAAACTATCATTAAAAATGTTATTTATAACACCAATGAGGTCGTATATAGCATTTTCAAAGCATGGTTCTATATGGAACCCTATAAAAAAGGTTCTATTTAGCACTAAAAAGGGTTCTGCTATTGTTACAAGCCGAGGAAACCTCTTTTGGTACTGTTTAGAACCATTTTTCTTAAGAGTGTAGTATACACAGAAATACTGCATGATGCAGTTTTTCTACCACACAGGTGTTTTCTGTCCTTGTTTTTGTTTGCTCTTTTTAAAGTATCTTTGGATTATATGGGGTAAACTAACAAATTTGACATATAAACTATCCAGGTCCAAAAGGTACCTCCAAACAAAACTGTATCATTAATAGAACCCTTTTTATAAGGTTCCATAAAGAACCATGCTTTGAAAGTACTGTTTATATAAGACCTTGTTATGAATAACCTTTTGAATAATACATTGTAATTATTTTAGCATGTTTGTATATTTATAACATTGATATTAATATTAGTATTATTATTTTTGTATTAATATTTTATATTATATTATATTAATTAATATTGTTTTTACTCCTCTATTTGTAATTATATTGTGATTGGCACAAACCATTTCGTTTTCATTGCAAGTGTAATCTGGGTCTTTTTTGTTCTTCTTTGCATAATTTTGCATAGTTCAAGGTTTTTGAGTATGGTCTGCAATGCATAACATACTGTAAATGCTATTCTACTGCACCAGCATATAAATGCCTCAGAGCCTGAATCACAGCCGTTCTGAAATATGTCCATAACACACACTTGCTTGTGTGATATTGCTTTATTATCTACTAAAAGTGAAGTTTGCCGGGGGTTTTTTTGGCTTACACAAGTACAGTGCTTCTCAGTTGATTTTGCTGTAAGACCTAGATTTTACATTGGATATCAAACAGCGACCAAACATTCCAAAATTATTAATCAAACAGACTGAATAAGAAAATGTGTAAATGCATGTAATGGCAGAAGTGGGATTTACAGTCTTCAGTGGTTGATTTCTAAATGTCAACTGAATGTCAAACTGATGTTCTCGGTAGCCAGTAATTCATCACACACTGTGGTCGGTACATACCATTTTCAATCTCGTTGGAAGTGAACCCATATTTCATGTAATCTAGGTCATATTTTCTTTCACTTTGCATAGTTTTGCATAGTTCAAGGTTTTCAAGGATGAGTTTATGTCATACAACTCATCCATGTTGGCACAGGATGACCTACCAGCTGAGAAGGACTGCACTAGCATATAGATACCTCAAAGCGAAGACAAATGAACTAAAAAGCCAGAACAATAAAACCAATTTTGTGGAGTTTCATTCTAACAGAGACTTCCTTCAGTGTAATGCGTGTATAAGGAGGTCATTGATTTACTAACAAGAAAATGTCCTGTATTTGGCTTTCATCATTTAGCCTCTGTCTTTCCTGTCTATTCCTCTCCAGAGTGTTAAAAAGACATTAAACAGTTGGAATCCTGCTCAGTCTATTGCACTGCTTGAGATTCATCCTAGTAATGAATGAATCACTAAGGCTTGATAAGACACACATGTGGCCTAATACCATTATCAGAGTTGCCCAGTGGGAGTAAATAGGGAAATATTGATTATCCACCACCATTAGAGTTTGAAATACTTTTCATGACAGGAGCGAACTCAAGTGCACATGCATATACTGTACAAACTTTTTATACCATTGAGGAGGAGTTCTCCAAAAACTTCAGATGAGAAAAATACAGTAGGAAACAAATTACATAACATAAGAGTTAATGTTTATTCCATATTTTTTTCTGTTAATGATATTTCTTGCCCTAAAAACATTTCTCTTGGTTTAGTTCCATTTAGTGAATCAGGCATTTCAAAATATTCCTCTTTGAAGAAGGAAAGCAGAACGCATACTCTCTCATTAAGAAAACAAATTCCTAGTCTTAGAAATTTTGAATGTAAATCTGAGTATTGTTTATTTAACTCAAATAATTTATGTCGAGGTATTGGGTGACTCACGAAACCTGTCAAGAACAAGTAACATTTAATTCCAAAATCTGGTGAGAAAAATGACCAGGGCATGTTTTTGACAGGTTTTATTTTATGGTATTGATGCACATGAGCTGCCTTATTGAGTCAGGAGAAAGTCATCAGTAATCAGTTAAATAAGTCACCAACAATGTAAGGAGGCAAATTATTTCCATAAAAATAAGCGCGAACTAATTATTTTTACAGTGTTACAAACAAAACCCTTTTCCTCTAAGATAATTTAGAGATAAATTCTGAGCCTTAATTAACAGGCCACAGGACTAATTACTCCTCTGATAGAAGATGACGCTTGCGTCATAATTTTTCTAATTTTTGTGGTTGTTTATGATGTTATAGTATAGTGGACCATGACTAACAACTCTGGTGAGAGAACTAGTACACCAAAGGCTTTTGTTTTGCAACACAGAAGCATTAATAAACTCACTGAGTTCATAAACTGCATGTCAAATCAACCAAACCCACGGCTCTTGAATCCTCTTTTCTACATAGTGATAATATGATGATCTAATTGGCAATAACAGAACATGTTACGTGTTTCTACCATAGATTTAAAACTTCTAAATTAAAAATAAAATTTTTGTATACTGAGGGACAAATCCATGCAGGTTTATGTGTCAGTAGTGGGATGTATAATATAGAGGATGATAATAGACTCTGACAAAGTGAGCAGATGCAGAGACAGAAGGCAGCGTGGTGATACGGCAAGACTGCAGAAGTAAAGCCCCAGGCCTTCCCATCAGCTGTGTTTAGTGTGAGCATGCTGTTTGTGAGTGACTTTTGGTGTGTATGTGTGTCCAGCTGTGTCCTTCTGAGGATGGACAACCACAGACAAAATGTTAGGCACTTTATATAGTATTTACTTATCGACTCTTAAAAATATGGAATGAAAAAGAGTTTAACAGTTGTTCAACACTGATTTCATAACACCTTTAATTTGACTGTTTATTATATTTTCAAGTGTTATAAAAGCTTGACAGCACACTGATGTTTTAAAAAATGTTTTATCATTTTAAATGTAAGAAGAGACATGACCTAACATGAATTATTTTTTGTAAGAGCAAAGTTTTTGTTCTTAATTAAAAATAGTTTTAAATTAATGTTCTGGGGTATTTTTGTGAAGTATTTAAATGGTACTGGTGCTTTATAGAACATAGAAAGCAATGTACAGATCTGGATTAACATGGCCACTTGTGTCTTAAGAGCTAGTTTAATCAACTAGCAGTTAGCCAAGTCTTACTTTTCAGATTCAAATTAGACCTTTTTATGTAACTAACTTTAAAAGGTTATAACCAGTCTTGAGGCTAAATAAATAAATAGATGACCAACTTTTAAGACTAATCTAAGCAGTTTATGCAACCAGCTACTGAACTTGTGCTGAGTTTAGCTGGTTGGCATTGTAACATCATCCTCCATTGTCACATTGCACAAATTGGACCTAAAATGCATCTTTCTTTACAAAAAGCAATAGAAATAAATCTTAAAGAGTTATTTTTTCTTTTCTCTTGCCTTTAACGTCACAGTCACAGGACAGTCTGGAACTAAGTAAATAAATTGCAGTTTTTGGGTGAACTAGTAAATCTTTTACTTCCTCCGCTGACAACTAGATGCCCTGCAGTAAAAAATGGTTCTTGAAAAGAAAATTTGAACAAGAAGCATTTGTTTAATGCCACAAGGAATAAAACAAGAAGCTTTTATTTATTAAGAGTGTATGGGCGTCTTTGACTAAAGGCATCCAGCTAGCTGTAGATCCCTTTTAAGCTTTGAGAGAGAAAATGAGGGAAAGAGTGAGAGAGAACTATAGAGATTGACTCAATGGTCTTTTGCACTGACCCTTTTATGAGAATATGAATTATTCTCCTTTTCTCCCTTCCCACCTCTTAGTTCAACCTCTTTCTGGAACTGACCTTCACATGAAAAGTGAAACGATGAACCGAGAATAATAGAAACAATATTCCCTCTGTTCTTTTCACAGAGGTCATAAATGCTTGCACGCTTGCCTGGCCACTTTCATTGTTAATAGGACCCTGCGGCATGCTTTGGCTCACTATCTGTTCTGCTGATCGGTGAGTGTGAATGTACAACCCCACAAAATTCCTTATCTTTTCTGGTCTGCTGAGTCTGGCTGCGGCATGCCTCAGGTGTCCGCTTTAGGACCACTCAAATTCCTCACTAAAGATTCGGAATTTTCTGCAATGATCTGCAGTTTTCTAATGAATTAATTTTAGGCCTCAACACGGACCAGATATTCAGTTAATAGGATTCTATCATTTGAATTTCTTTCTTTATGTAAAAAAAATAACAATAGCCAGCTGTTAGATTTGTTCCAGATCAGGCATCTAAATATTTTATTTTGGTTTCCACTACATTCAGATTCTTTTACCAGCTTGCAATGCATCATTAAGAGCAATTCTTTTTTATTATAATTTACCTTTGTTTTTTATTATTATTATTATTTTAGGGGTATTATTTAAGGAATAGTTCACCCCAACATTTAAATTCTAATGCAATTTACTCATAATTTGCTCATTTTCCAAATGACTAACCTATTTTATCTTCTTTTATATTATTTATTTATCTTATCTTCTTATTTATTTATTTGTTTTCTTGTTTGTTTGTTTGTAATGAATATATTTGGGCCCAGTTTTGATTTGGACCCTGGTGATTTTTATTATGGACAAGAACACAGGTTCAATTGTGTTCCACTGCACATAGAAACTCATACAGTTTGGAAAAAACACATCTGTACACCTGCTGATGAAGAGATGCCATATTTAATTGGTGTATTTTAAAAATGGTCAGTCACGCAAAAATGTAACTTGCATAATTGTCCACAATAAAAAATGCCAGCGGAAATCGGTGACTCTCATTAACAATTAAAGACTTTCTGTTGATTTGTTGCCGCATGGAAATATGGAAATATGTTGCTGGGAGTTGCTGCAATACCTTGTTCTTAAAATACTTAAAGACATTGAATCATGAATGAACAATTTCTATAAATTTTTCCCTGAAAATGTTAATGTTTAGCATCAAGTAAGATTTACTAACTAAATAGAATAAAATCTTATTTTACTGGCAAGACACACAGATCGCAATCAGATTTTCAACAGCTTTATGGCTCAGTAACGTTAACGGCTCAACTGACTATAGCAATCAACAGTAGGGCGACCTGGTGACCTGTGAGAACATGGCTTTTGTCTAAACCACAAAATATTCGGGTAAGTGACTTTGTCCTAAGGCTGAAATCCTATAAACCGTGGTACTGTATGTGTGTGTGTGTATGTTTACATGCAAAGCTCTAAAAAGTAAGAAATGTAGCAGCCAGGTGATATAACATAGCATTTCTTTGTGTGTGTGGCTCAAAATGTTTTTGTGTGTGTGCCCCTCTCTCCCCAAAGGCCAGTATACAACAGAAAAACAGCTTCAATCACATTGAGTTCCCTATCCTCCCTTCAGCTCGCCTATTCTTTCTCCTTTTCTCCCTCTCTATCTGTCTCTGCCACACACATTCACATACAGGCTTCTCTTTCTCCTGTTCTTTAGAAAAGATGAGAACAGGTGGCCAGCCAGTAAAAGCCCCTTTTTCCCGTCTGTTCATCCAAAAACGGAGAGGTTCTCTGAAATAAGAATGAGCACGTCAGTCCCTGGCAGATACTTCTTTAACAGAATTCCGTTGCATGCCGTGCCGCTTTGAACAGCTCTGAAGCACAATAGAACTAAAGTGCAGAGCTTTCTGCTGTCGTTTCTAGAGAGAATCGAAGCTGGTAAAAGAAACTTAACATTTGGTGATCAATGCGGTGTGAAAACCCCAAATGCAGAAAGCCTGTGAAACCTGGTAAAAGGCTTTTTATTTTTTGTTGTAGTGATATCTGTGCTTTATGCCTGCCCACGCACAAAGCAGATAATTGTTCTATGCAATCATCTCACAGCCTGTTAATTTTACTGCCAATTTCACAACACGTTTTCGCACCATCCATAAAAAAACATGAGCAATAATTACGGCATATTAAACAACTATAGCTATAACACAGACAGCAGTAACTCAGAGTGTTTGGCGTTGCTGTTGAAAGCAGTCAATGGATTTGAAGATGTTTTAAATGAGAAAAAGAGAATAAGTTAAGAGAGAGTTGAGGAAGTTAGGGAAGTCATTAGAGCACTTTCAATTGATGTACACAGGGAAATGAACGTATCTGGACACTTAGCTTCCCTTTTAACTGAATTAAATTACTATTATAATAACAATAAATTATACATGATTACATGCAAGTAACCCTAAACCAAACCCTAATCCTAACCTTAACCATATAGTAAGTACATGTAGTTATTTACTATTACTCAGTACTTAAATGTATAATTACACTGTAACAAGGACACCTTAAAATAAAGTGCAATCGAAAAGCTGTGTATTAGTAATAAACAAATTCAACATTAAGATTTTTTAACTTCAAACCATTGCTTCTGGTTAAATATGAGCCCTCTGTTCATAATTTTGCTTTCTCCAGTTAAAAAAAAATCATCTTGTCTGAATGTGAGAGGGGATAACTGTTTTCACTGAAGGAAAGGTTATTATGGATTGATATTTTGACCAGAAGCAATGGTTTTAAAGTTAAAAATCCTTAATGATGCAGATTTTCACTTCACAAGATATTAATTGTTGGACTGGAGTCATGTGGATTACTTTAATCAGCTGTTTAATGACGGCACCCATTCACTGCAGAGGATCCACTGGTGAGCAAGTGTTATAATTCCAGAGTTCTCCAATTCCGTTCTTAATGAAGAAACAAAATCATCTACATGTTGGATCACCTGAGGCTGAGTAAGTAAATCTTAAGTATATTTTCATTTTTGAATGAATTGGTCATTTAAAACGAACATTTAATCTAGGCTATTATTTAACCAAAATAAATAATATAAGAATCTTAAAACTCTCTCAGATATATTTCAATATTCTAATCACCCACACCTCTGCTCCACTTTTCAGTTTGATTTATGTTTAAAAATGTAGGGCAAGGAGCAGCAGGTAACTGCAAGATTACTATGTAAAATGTAGCAGATTATGTTTATGCATCAGAGGTGCTCGCTCTTCATCGAGGAGACAGGACGTGTGTGATCACACTAGGGCCTCTTCGCTGCTACGCTGCTGAGCCATGCAGGATACCCTAAATATTTATTAAGCATATGCACTCATAAATATAATTATATGTCAGCATGTCTTTATCTAAAGAAGCATTTATACATCATAAAATACCCATTAAGTGCTCTTAAATGTGATACGGCACTTTTCATGAACAGGGTAAATATATGCTCTAAAACAACAAATGATCAATGAAAGGTGATACTTAATCTTCAGAAAATGTTGACTGGCGACATTGGGAAATTAGACTAAATATTATATGAGTAGTTTTGTTGTACATTTATTTGAGGTTTGAGACCAAATTAGGATTGAAAAATAGATAATTTACTATAAATGAAATTATTTTTCGTATAATAAATCGAGTAACAGGATTGAGTTTGACTAATACAATGAGCGCTATAATTTGTTAGAAAATTGAGAAATTGGTAACAATCTTTTTTTAAGGAGTAAGGGAGAAAATATACAACAAGGTTAACATATGTTAATAATAATAAGCATAATGTTTTTGGTAAATAAAATTGATTAAGAATGTGTTTAAAGCTTAATCTTATGCTAGATAATAGTTTATAACATATATATATACTGTATACTGTATGTTCTCACTAGGAATAAAACATGATTTATTCTTAAAAAAAAACTAAAGGAAACAATCACACCAAAAAATGGTGTCATAAAAAGAGCTACATAAACCCCTTAAGTTCCACCTGTAAAGATAAACCACTGGTTGTCAATCATGTGGCTCTGACAGATATTATGTATCAGTTATCGATATATAGCAGCAGGTCATCTCCCAGACTCGCTAGCATAACCAAGCCAGGGCCGGATCAATGACAAGCGTAACCCCATCTCAGTGGTTTTCTATCATAAATCCCAGTTTGAGCTGAAATCAGACACGGTTACTTCACTCCTCTAATCTGTGCCGGGGTGGGAGCATTAATCTCAATCAGGCGGAGGGACAGCCATTTTGAAGCTTTCTGCATCTGGCAGGCTCCATTTTGTTTATAAATGATCCGAGCTGAAAGTGGACATCAAGAAGAGAGAAAGAGCCATCAGTGAGGGCCTTGATGAGCCCTGCACACTGAACTGCATTCCCTTCTGGGATGCTTTAAAGAGACTTTCTTTAATGGTATAATCCATAATTGCTGATACACCCCAACTGCTGCACTAGTGGTCAGCTCTGAAGCCAGAAGAAAATGCTGTTAGTAAAAAATGTGAGCAGAGTCAAAGTCGAAATAAGAAGAATTTTTATTGTCTGAACATGTTCATTATTGCACTTTCACTAATGTAGAGAAACAAATGTATAGTCTTTTAGATGAGACTTTCAGTTACTCTTTTTAAAGTTTTAGCTTCAACTGCAAGAATCTAGTGTGGCTGCACTAAAAATTGATCTTGCCTTGTATTTGCTTTAAATCATTTTGAGTTTCAAATTGTTAGTAATTTTGACATTTTTGATATTGAAATAGTTCCTTTGTATTTTATTACTTTCTTATGGTTTTGTCATGGATCTACAATACCAACAAATTCATTTTTGCTTAAATTAGGAAACATTTTTTATAGGTTAACATTGTGACTTTCATATCATGATAACGGCTAAAGTTCTATCATGGTGTTTTATTAAGGTACAGAAATGTACAGTAAGTGTTGTCCTGTTAATAATAAGTTTAATAACTCTTTTCATATAATAAAAATAACTCTATACACCTTATTTATTGTTTTATTTGCATTGAAATGTTTAAAGAAACAAATGTTTCAAAAGATCAAGTGCATAACTATAAAGAACGATAGAAAAGAACCACATCATTTCGGCCTTTCTCTAAGCGCCACTTATCCACTGGAGAACATTTTGGTGTAGGATTCACTTTGAAACAATTTTCACTCAGAAATTGCTAATAAACTGTACAAACAATTTCAAAGAAGTGGCAAGTAACACATTGCATTAAACATGAAATTCTGAAGTAGAAAAACTGAAGTAATTGTAGGTCTTGTTTACTGAATTCTAATAACATATATATATACTGTATATATATATATATATATATATATATA
>NW_015505213.1:1618218-1637663 GCF_001515645.1 Sinocyclocheilus grahami | reverse complement strand
GTAAATTGGCATTTTCATTCAGCCAGTCCTCTTCACTTCTTCAGCCATGCTTCTCGACCATGATGCAAATCTGTACAGTTTGTAGTAAGGTAATGTGTCTAGAATTATTCATAGTATTTTAAAGTTAAATAACAATACCGTGCATAATCTGTGATCTACTGTGTTACAGAACAGTGGCACATGTTAACATTAGACTTAAAACTTAAATACTAAAAAAATGTAAAGAGTGGTAGTAATACTACTGTATCCTCATGTGCTTAGTGGTCAACTTGCACTGTTTGTCCATTATTTGGACCCAGGTGTTCATCTTTCTTTTGCAGTTTGACACCCCGGGCCACTGGCCCTACTGACCTGGGCTGCGTTTTTCAAAAGCATTGTGAGCTAAGTTGATCGTAGAGACCATTTGTGGCAGTGGTTCTATGATCTACTGATAGGCTTATGATGCTTTTGGGAAAAGCAGCCTTGATCCATATTCCAGCCATTAATGCTATAAGTTGTTGGAGTGCTGTTCTTACTTTCTAACTGTCACTGGTAACATTTTCAGTCTAAACACATTTTTACACTGCAGGATATGGAGTTGCAGACAATTCTACATATTCAATGTGCTAAATATCTCTCTGCATCTGCAATTTCGGGTTTTTGTCTGCAGTCTCCATTCAGATATTCACGGCTAAAATTTAGTGTAAAAGCAGCATAACCATGTCAAGTTAAGTGGACAAGGCGTTGAGATCACTATCAAATTAACAAGTATTAATAAGTTGTCTCAAGTTCACAATAGAAAATTGTGATAAAATATCTAACCTAAGAAGCATCACTTTTAAAAATTTTTTCTTTCTTTTTTTGTGTTTGCTAATTTTGGGTAAAAGTCTTGTCTAATGGTACATTAGGGATCAAAGCAGCTTAACGAATCTTTCAACCTACATTAACTGACCAATAATTTAATAGAAGAAGGCACAGCCTTCAGAGCATGAAATAAGCATCTGTGTCAGCTGCTGCCCCAGAACACCACGCCGCCTTCACAGACTCTCCACTGCGACCCCTGCCTCCTGTTCACTGACTACAGCTGAGCTTTTCTTCTAAAGGAAAGGGATGAAGCAAAAACGGAAAAATGTCTGACTAGCACAAACAGCTTTGACTGAGCTGTCTCACTGTTTAACAACTAGCTAGAGTAACTGCAGGTTGTGAATTATGGGAAGGTTTTGAGGGGTCTAACCCCTGATATTAAAGAAATTAAAGTTCACACAGAATTGAGAATTCTGCCATCATTTCCACACCCTCGTGTCATTCGGATTTTTTTTTTTTCATGGTTTGTCTGGACCTCATTGACTTGTACGATCAAGTGTCTGTAACACACACACAGAAAAAAGAATAAATAAAAAATGACATTAAAAAATGAGTGTGCTGTATGCTTACAAACAAAAGTTGTGTTCACCTGAGGAGGTAACTAGCAACAGTTGGCTACTTCATGTTTTCCATTAGGATCCATATGAGACAATATGCCAAAAACACTCTATTAGTCGATTATTTATAATAGATTTATGTCACAAATGTAATCACAAATTTACTTAGTTGAAATCAACCCTCTTTTTAATAATTTGGTTTTACAAATTGTTACTTTATAACACTGTCCTACTGTATTACTTGCATCCTAATTCCATGTATAATTACTCTGTCTATTCTGTGGGGACAACCAGTGACACGTCTTAATGGAGCATTCATAATCACTTTGTCCTTCGCCTGGTATTGAGGTGCATTATATTTGAGGTCTTAGAGATCCAGGTGTTTGAATTCCACTCATTAAGTCACAGGAATTTCTGAGTATGTTTATTGTATGTAGTAAATAACAAGCACAAAACAGAGCAGCAGAACAATATTACATTGCGATTAAGGTAATTACAATTCAGACGCACAAACCCGAGGCACATTCTCTTGTGTATACACAGATCGTCTTCTTCCAGAAAGGAAAGGCAAGTCTGAGAGTGCAGCTGTTCAGCCGGAGATAAACGGCTCTCCACTGTCATAATTAGTTTATCTATTTCTAAAAAAAAATAAATAAAATAAAAACTAAAGTGTGATGATCATTATCCTGAACATGAGAGAATGGAGAATGATTGAATTTGGTTCCTGAGTAGGCTTCATCATTCTGGTTTCCTTCTCAGATTAAAGTGTGATATAGCCGCTCTGATGGTTGGCATTAATCCTCCCATAATGACATTGCGAAACACATCAGGGTCATAATGGGCCGGTCGAGTCCAAGCCTCCGCTTCTTGTAATGACCCAGATGTCAGGGGAAACAAATGTTATCGCCAGAGTAATAAATACCCCAGTCAATTTGCTCCTGGCCAGTAAAGAGCTTTAGGCCATTCCGAGGAATTTCCATCAGGGAGAGCGAGGAATACAGACTGATGGTGTCGTTATGACAGCGCTGTGTCATTACCAATCAACTGATCACCGACGATCAGCATTGTGGGTTTTAAAACAGCCATGTTTCTGAAAATCTATCGCATCTTCCACTTGGACATGCATTATACCCATGCTCAGGCAAGCTGATCCATATCCAAGTCATGTGACCGGGATATGTGGCTGATATGGCTGATATCTTTTTATCCTGGTGTGAATGATAAAAAGGGCTTTTGATGTGAATATTTTCTCAATACAATCCAGCATGGCATGGAGCAGTGACATTTCACTCCATTAACAGAACTCGTGGTCTATTTGACATGGTTTAAAGCAGCCTTGGGTTCAATATCTGATTATCGTTTCCCCCCCTGCTAGGGTTTATTGTGCAAGCACCTGTATTTGTAGCACTGTTGAATTATATAATATAATAGATATATAATATTCTGCACAATGGATCAGATTGGTACGTTTGAAAAAAAAAAACTGTTTACTTTGATTTAGACTGTATATTACTGTTGTTGGGATATGAGTCTTTACTTTTAAAAGAACATATACACTGCTGTTTAAAAGTTTGGGGTAAGTAAGAGTTCTTTTGAAATATATTAATACTTGTATTTAGCAAGAACGCTATACATAACATCACAGAAAATAAATGTTACAATGTTACAAAATATTTCTGTTTCAAATGAATGCTATTCTCATAATATTTTTTACTCATCAAAGACTCTCTGAAATTGTACTCATCCTCAGGCCATTCAAGAAGGGAAAGCGTTTGTTTCATCTGAAGAGATTTGGAAAAATGTAGCATTGCATCACTTGTTCACCAGTGGATCCTCTGCAGTGAATGGGTGCCATCAGAATGAGAGACTGATCCAAACAGCTGATAAAAACATCACAATAATCCACAAGAACCACACAACTCCCATCAAATAATGTCTTGTGAAGCAAAAAGCGATGTATTTGTAAGAAACAAATCCATCATTAAGGTGTTTTAACTTAATTGATGGACTGGAGTTGTGGATTATTGTGATGCTTTTATCAGCTGTTTGAACTCTCGCACTGACGGCACCCATTCACTGCAGAGGATCAAATCTGTTGTGCAAATTTTGCTCTGCAAATTTTAATCTTTGGGTGAGCTATTACTTTAAGCACCACAAACATTTTTAACACTGATAATAATAAAAAATGTATTTTGCATAGCAAATCAGCATATTAGAATGATTTCCGAAGGATCATGTGACACTGAAGACTAAATGGCTGCGGGAAATTCGGCTTTGCTATCACAGGAGTAAATGCAATTTTAAAATATATTCAAATAGAAAACAGTTGTACTCTATTAAAAGTATCTTAAATATTATAATGTACATTAATAAAAATATCATTCTATTAATATTACTACTAGACTAGTTGTGAAAGCAGTGGTATGACTCAGTAGAACTGAACACACAGGGAATTTGTTTTAGTCTGATACTACAAGGGATCCTGTCTAAACCCTCTTTGTTCTTTTGGCTTTGTCTGTTTCTGTATTCCCAACTTTCAGAAAGATTTCATCACAAAAGATGTGTTTAATATCTAAATGACCAGAGGGCTTCTTTAGTCTGTCGACATTAAATAACTGGTGAAATCTTTGAATGTCAAAATGCAGGTTTAATCTCCCAGTGCCAGAAGCCTGGTTTAATTTCAGAGGGCTGGTTTAATCTGTCAATACCAGAAGATCAGTTTGGTCTCTGAGAATCAGAAGGCGAGTTTCACAGGAGTATCAATAATTTGCTCTCAACATATGAGATGGCTTGTGTGATCTCTTAGTATATTCATCTGTTTCAGTCATGTGACTTTTTCATCACAGCCACTATATTTATGACCATCAGCAGGGGAAGCAATGGAAGAAAATTCAAAAGCAAGAGGTGATATCAAGAAAAACGTCAGTCATTGGTTTTGATCGGCACCAAGTTTTAGGAATAATTTATGGTCTACTGATCTGTAGTCACATTCACAGACATTTACATATATTTAATCCATAATCCATAAACAGCAACTGTGTACAACAGCAACTGTAATGACTGTGTGGAAAATGTATGTTCAACTATGATGTTGTAATAAACCTGTAATAAGATTGTAATAAACCTATGCATCATAATCTAGGATTAGTGTTTGAGAATTTGAAAGTTTCATTGGTGTGAAAACAATATAAATTTTTCCCCTAGTCCTTTTTTTTATTTGTTGTTGGTATTATCATGCATCCATGTTAAGCAGTCTGGTGTTATAAACTTAGGTAACACTTTATTTTAAGGTGTCCTTGTTACACGTTACATGTACTTACTATTATAATAACAATATATTATCCATATACATGCACGTAAGCCAAACCCTAACCATATAGTTAATACATGTTGGTAATTAATATTACTCAGTTAAATACGAGGACACCTTAAAATAAAGTGACCTAAACGTAACATTGTCCAAACTTTTTATTTAATTAATAAAGATAATGACATGTCAAAAATATTTACAGTTGAATTTCACAAGTTTAATATTAGTATTATCAGAATATATGAGCAAAAATCATAAAGTCTTACTATTATTTCTGTTCATTTACTTACATTTTATTAACTTACAAGTTACCTTACCGCCTTTCTTACTCTGCCTTTTTATTATATTTCAAATTAAAATATTTCTTGTGGCATCTTGTAACATTGTCTGTTTAATCTTCTTATTATTTAATTTTCTTACTTTCATGGACAACCACAGCTGAATGGTTTTTACTGTTAACGTAACTTTTTTGTTGTTGTTGTTTTTAAAACAGTCTGTGTTTGGGCTTTCCACCCCTATCACTGAGAGTGATTGCCGCCAAACAGGATTAACATAAGATTGCCTGGCTTTGTGAACTCTTGCATTCCACCTCACAAAATCAATTTCTAGCTCCAATATAGAGTGAACAAATCCTGGCCTTTGCTGCTTGCTACTTTTTTGCATTCACACTGCTCTTTTCTCCTCTGCTATCCATCACCAAGTCACTCCCCCTGCTCCACCCACATGAATAATGTGTAAAGGCTCAAGACACTTGAAGCTCATTTCCTGATTTATATGCTATCTTTCTTTCTCCCTCGCTTTTTCTTGCTCTTTTCTTACTCTCTCAACAAGCTGTTTTAACACTACTGTTTTAATAATTCTTCCCCAAATAAAAAAGCTCAGCCGGCTAGCACATTTTTAACAAATTGGTGACCTGTCATTACTTGTGCAGACTGCCAAAGTCTTTAGAAATGGGTTAGCGGTAGATTCAATTTAATGTGCATGGATTACACTCAAAAGCTATAATGTGTACAAGGCAGGAGCAAAAGATAACTGTCATTCAGAAATTAGTGTTGATCAAGACAAAGCATTTGGCAAGGTAGATAACAGCTGTCTCTTTGGGGATCCAAGGCTGTGTTTTTTATTAAGGGTGTTATCTCATGGTCAGGATTCCTAAAGCTGCCTGAATCTAAGAGGTGGCAAGATCACCATGCTATTGTCATCAATCACAAGCATCAGTCTGTGCAACTGATCAAGATTAGAAATGGATAGACGGACGGATGGACAGACGATAGATAGATAGATAGATAGATAGATAGACAGATAGATAGATAGTCAGACCGAGAGACAGAAAGATAGATAGATAGTCAGTCAGACAGACAGACAAGACAGAGAGACAAGACAGACAGACAGACGATAGATAGATGGATAGATAGATAGATAGATAGATAGATAGATAGATAGATAGACAGATGGATAGATGGATGGATGGATGGATGGATGGATGGATGGACAGACGGATGGATGGATAGATAGATAGTCAGACAGACAGAAAGATGATAGATAGATAGATAGATAGATAGATAGATAGATAGATAGATAGATAGATAGATAGATAGATAGATAGATAGATAGATAGATAGATAGATAGACAGATCGATAGATAGGCAGATAGGTAGATACTATAGGTAGACAGACAGATAGAGAAACACAAAGGTAACTAGACAGGCAGGCAGGTAGATTAGGTAGGCTGATGGATGGATCAATCATGGTAACCAGTCAAATTGTGACTGCTTAAATCTTGTACTTTGAAAAAATAAAAAATAAAATAGCAGGTTTCCCCACAATGCATCAGTCAGTAAGTCAGTCAGAGCATTCACAGATGATTACTATTTATTGTGAAGTTCATTGCTTCAGTGTTATTATAGTGGCTCTGAGTTAAATGCGAACACATTAAATGCAAACTGAATAGCACTTTGCTGTGAGTAAAAATCCCTTTGATAGGTCATAACCAGAGGAGCACTGCCTCCTACTCCCCTCTGAACATGCTTTGATCTTCCAGAGGGAGGTCTGTTCCCCAACAACAACTTGCTTTCTCCCTCACTCACATAAAAATCAGATCACATCTTCCCCCAATGAAACTGTAGGTCTTTTCTGGATAATATAAAATTGGAAAAGATAAAGATTAGGAACATTTTGAGCCTTTTGCCTTGTTTTTACTTATGGTTAAGACCGGTAAATATTGCTAAGTAATGACCAGTCTAATTGCTTTGCAGTGCAAATAATATTAGTGCCATAGTTATGTTTGGTTTGCATACTAATATTTGCATAGACCTCACTAAATGTGATATTATAAATGTCCCAGGTCTGTTTGTGTGTTTGTCAATGGGTTTTTCAGCAGAGATTATTGCTTTCGCAGAGAGAGATGCTGTTTGCATTAGTGTGCTGGATAATCAACGTTAATGGGGCTTTGATTGCAATAAGCAAACTTTAGGATTAGAAGCTTTTAGATAACTGCAATTTCATCTTTTGGGCTGATTTATATTAGTTTTTGGCCTCTTTCATAAACTTGTTTAGGGAAGAGTAGAGTAAGAATGAATTGCACCTGCAGATAGGATTATTTATTTGCAAGCGTTGATGTTGCACCAGATTCGCTAAATGAATTATGCAAATCAGCTAACCACACAAATACACCACAAAATCTGTGTCCAATGCAATATATATGCTAGTTCAAATCTTTTGAACAATCTTTTTGATTGCTGTGTTGTGGTAAACACAGCAAACTACTGTGATTCAGCATAGTTTATTGGAACTATTAGACTTACAAAATGTACCAAAGTGTATCATAGTACTACCATAGATTTTTAGACATGATATGATAAGACTATGGTATTAAGTACCATTGTATATATCAGAGTACCACAATATTGCCTACTGATATCATCATTAGCTGTATTTCCACTGTCAGGCCAAAAGCAAGCATGCTAGTGTGTGTGAGCTAGATAGATAGGATTGAACGGGCCTCCATGGGGCTTCCTTGGGGCCAACATCCAGGGGTTTTGGCCCGTTGAATACCTTGGTCCAAAGCAGGCCAACTGGGGCTTGAGGAGTGGTCATGAACAAAGGTTTGTAAAAGTCAAGAGACATTTTCTCATATTTTCATATCAGGTTACCAGCCAAGCTCAACATTTAAGATATTTAAAACCATTTTCAGCTCAGAACTCACTTTTAGATACCAGCGAGTGTCTGAAATTATTTCAGATGTGTGATCCAGTGGGGATTTATCACTGTGTGAGGCAGAAATACACTAATAGATTTATATGTGATGCTAAAGGCTACTTATGCTAATGCTAACCATTGCCATAATAATGCTGAGAAAAATAGTGTGCATGCTTATTATGATTATTATGGTAATCTGCAGGCAGTGGAAAAAGACAGCCTTTGGAGTTGATCAGCCTTCATCAAGAACCGCCAGTCATTCAATCACATAATGTTGAAGATAGTCAGATAGAAGACATGAAAAAACATATTTGAAAACTATTTAAAGAAAAATATTTAAAGAATTGCACTTAGAAACATTCTCACAAACTTCTTGGAATTTATCTTAAGAAATTTCTTAACTTTTTCTTAAGAAGATTTTTGTGAATTCAGCCCCTGAACTTACTTGTTAATATTCCTCAATTGGGCTACAATATATATATTTTTTTTGTGAAACAATTTTTAGAAACCATTGCTTAATCTCTTAAATTCCAATATATTTATCTTTGATGACTGTATTAGTTTGTTTTTCTTTTACCGAGAACTACTACTGCCCAGATTAAAATTTATAACAACTTCAAAAAAGCAGATTCAAATGAATAAGTATGCATTCTCTTTTTATGTGGAATAATGGTAAATATGTGTTTGATTGTTGTGAGATACTGACACAAATTAATAAATTACTGTCACTTAAAAAAATATATGGTTTTTTTGCATAAATCATTGGTCATATATCAGTACTTTACCTGCTTTCTGCTAATAAAAAAATGAGTGTTGATTGCACCAAAAGAGCAAACTGAGTTAACAAAAAGATGGTAACAAGCTGCAAGTGAGCCTAATTTACATATACATTTCAGATCATCTGTAGAAACAATACTTGCAAGTTACTTGCAGGGGAACATTTATACATTCTTCTACATGGATGGTTGTAATTGTTTGAGGTAATTGTACACTTACCATAATGTCTTGTGGGTAAGGCAAGAATGCAGTTTTGAACACTATTTTTTTTAATGTACTGTTACTGTCAAGAACTAATTTCTAATGAAAAAGGAATAATCTGTATTTCAATCATAATTCGACTGTTTAACCTGTTTTTATGATCATAAGTCTTGTAGAATTCATAATGATTATCTTTGCATGCTTGGAATGCTTTAATTGGAATATCTCACTTAGAAACTCGTCGAAAAAGAAATATTTCAACACTAGTGAGGGAAAAAATAGATTTTTATGAATAGTTAAACAGCCTGGCACACAGGGACGTGATTCCATTAAAATTCTCTGCAGGAGAAATAATGGACGTGTCTCTTTTCTGCTCTGCTGGTTGAAAACGGAAATTCAAACAGTCTGCTCTCATTGAAGATAACACACCTTTTTTATTTATGAATTTATACGGTTTTATCTAAGTGCCAGTTAATCCCTTCTTTCCTCTCCTTTTTCCATTTAGCAACTGAATTTCTCAGAGTTAAACATGTTATGTGAGCGGGTTTTCAATTCAGCTGGTGAAATGTCCAGTTCTGTGTTAGTGATGCACTGCCATTGTTTTCAGGCTCCTAAGAGAACACAAGAGGTTTAATAAAGTGACCTCTGTACACTATACAACAGACTTACATTGTGGCTTAAGTTAAATATATGCATTATCAGTTTCAATATACAATGACACAAAATATTATTCATTATGTTATTTATTTTCCTGTTCCTACTCTTCCTTTTTTCCTCGTTATAACTTCCTGTGCTCTTTTGCTTAATCAGAACGAAAAGTTTCAGCACCTTTGAGACCTCTGTAATATGAATTCTGAATGCTCATTCCAGGAAAATGGGCCATTTGTATCAACAGGATTTCCTACTGAAATAAGTAATAGGAAAAATCACAGATGCTGTACTGAACTTCACATTTAACAGATTTAACTCTGTTTAGTGTATAATGCAAGCGAACAAAAAATATATATAAATAATTGATTATTTTTCATAGTAATGTCAGCCAATTTGTTTTCAACATTCATTGTAATGGGTTATATAGAATTTATGAAAAAAATGATTCTGGCTGAAATTTGCTGAAATTAATTACCATGCTTTTACTGTAGTAGTTTCTTTAAAGGGGTCATAAGATGCCCATTTTCCACAAGTTGATATGATTCTTTAGGGTCTTAATGAAAAGTCTGTAACATAGTTTGGTTAAAATTTCTCAATGGTAGTGTAAAAAACCCTGTCAAAAACAGCTCTTTTCAGATCAAGCCGTTTTTGTAGCATTTTCCTTTAAATGTTAATGAGCTCTGCTGACCCCGCCCCTCTCTTCCGAGCTGTTCTCAGAGAGAGGCTGTGTCCGAAATCGCCCCCTATACCCTTAAATAGGGCACTATTTGAGGGAACAGCAATTTTTAGTGGTGTCCGAAACCTTACCCCTTGTCCAAATACTCACACTTGCGGTCTTGGCCACTTGAGATCGCGTGCGTGCGACAGGAAGTAAGTGCGCAAGACTGTCCCATGTCTTCAAAATGCCAAAGCGCAGTGCACTTAATGGATACTAAATCCACACTACCTCGAATACCTCTCCAGAGCGCTATTCAAGGCTAAGTGTATCCCATCATGCATCATGTTCTGGAAATAAATCGTGAGACTTTTTGCAGAGATCTCGCGAGAGGTCACGGAAACCTTTCCAATGTAAGTTAAATATTAATATAATAATTAGATATTACAAATAATTTGGTAGAAAAACAGTGTTTTTACTTTTATTGGTGCAAAGATGAGTTGTGGTGATATTTATTTTGTACAACATTTGCACCTGCTTTTTATCACTTAATTAGAAGCACCACAAATTAAAATGATGTCATGTTATAGGGACTACTGAACAGACATTTAGAAGTTGATTTTAAAATGCAAAGTATTTCAAATTCTAATTAAAATAAAGCTGTGTAAACACTTGCATTTTTACAACACTATAAGTGTGTCCCATCAGGTAATGAAAAGTTCGACACACACTTGTGGTCTTCACACCCACTTGAAGACTTCGGCAAAATACAGGAAATACGTCATTTAAGTAATCAAGTGGTCAAATGCAAAGACTGCAAGTGTGGGTATTTGGACAAAGCCATAGTGGACGTTCTCGAGTGCACTCATTCAATCCCACAATGCACTGCAAAAACGACTGTACAACTGGTGCACGCTCAACGGCTAGAGAATGCCCATAATGCACCGCGAGAATTAATTCCCGCATCTCGCCAGAAGATGGCGCTCGCAGCTGAATAATCAATCCGTTCATTTTTACAAAGCGTAAAATCCATGGCGTACAGCATAATGTACACATTGTAAATTGATTATTAAATTGTTTGATTAGGTTTTATACATAATTTCCGTGACAGACTTCAAGATAAATCCTTTAATCTTACTACTGAAGCTGCTAGTTTGCTAGTTTCAAATGATTAATAAACAGCAAGCACAAACTATGCAAAAGCGGCATTCCTTCCGGTGCACTGAGTGTCCGAATTCACTACTCGTTTTCATTCACTCCTTCTAGTGAACTGAATTAGTGACCTAATGTAGGGAATAGTGAATGAGGGTATAGGGGGCGATTTCGGACACAGCCATGGTATTTATAGGGACACTAACAAAACTAAATGACACACACCTGAAAAACAATGAACCTGATAGACAAAGCAAAGGGTGATGGAAGTCCACAAGCAATAACAGTGAACTGGGAGGAGTGCCCTCTGGTGGCTGCCATGGCCACTCCAGTCAATGGCTGTGAGTGTTACTTTTTACCATTTTTAATAGTGTGATTTTAGATGACTTGTATTAAAACCAGTAATCAAATCAGGCACAACAGAACACCTCAGTCGCTTAGGAGTCATTCTTGTCTACATCTGCTCCAGCCGGGAAACAATGGCGGACAGCTCACTCAGGGCGGGTCTAAGTTAAGACGCCAGTCCAGTATATGCTGAAACGCTACTGTCAATCAAACTATCGTGGGAGGGGCCTGTCTGTGTGACGTCACACAGACAGTCATCTGAGATCGGCTCGATTTGAGAAAGGGGAAAACCTTTAACCAGATTTTAAAAAACACTGGGTGGATTTTTATCATTTTAGGGTGGTTGTGTACGCACACTACCAACACACATTTCAGTTCAAACTACTAAAAGTGCATGTAGCATCCTATGACCCCTTTAAAAAAAAAAATCTAAATTTTCTCAGAAAAAAGTAATTTGTTTAGGCCCTATGCCTTATTTGTGTATCAACCCTGTTACGCTATGTACGCTGTCTTTTGAAACACAAAGTACAAAAATATTGATGATCAATCATTTAGTGTGGTACAATGGAATTTTCCAGTTAAGGCTACTATTGACCATTTTGTATTGACCTTCAAGCAGGATACATTTGGAATGTAACAAGGTTAAATAATTGTATGCACCAAACCCGAGAGAAAATCAGAATTTACTTGGTTCTCTGTACAAAATTACAAGTAGTCCTACCTGAATACAATTTTTTTTTAAATCATGGCATTGTTTAAAACAAAGTTCTAAATGCTATTCTCACATTTAAAGGGACAGTTCATTCAAAAAATAAAGAAAATAATTCTGTCACTGTTTACTAACCCTCAAGTTGTTCCACACCTGTATGATTGGACACAAAAGAAGATATTTTGAAGAATGCTGGTCTCCATTGTCTTCCACACTATGGGGAAAAATACTATTGAAGTCAACAGTCAGGTTACTAACATTCATTCTTTTTGTGCTCAACAGAAGAATGAAACTCATACAAGTTTGGAACAACTCAAAGGTGAGCAAATAATTTGTATTTTTGGGAAAACTATCCTTTTAATCAGTCAAACGTAAAGCTCCTATAGAAAAATCTGCTCACCGTAATAGTCAGCTTTGAAATAGGAACCGCTGCATCGATTCGAAACGTAAGAGTAGAACTCACGAAATGCAAACTAACAAAAATGCAGTTGTCAAGGTGACAGGAATGACAGATAAACGAGGGTGCGCTCAGGACACTTTTTTCTCCCCGATCTGCGCTATTGTTCAGTCAGGAGTCAGCCACGAAACCCAACACTCCTCATCTTCGCACGGTCCCGTATCGTATATCTTATCATTGAGTCAAGGTTTTTCCATAAATAGTCAACTGGGAATTCAAATAAATTATTCATGAAGATTTTTGAGCGATCAATCCTTAGTGGTTGGACAAACCAAGGCCGCCTTCTTGCCTGGCTGCTTGTTTTGAAGAAGTTGAGGCAGATCAGGTGGGACTGCCAGACGGTGACTGAGGAGTCTGCTTCGTTTTGAGTGATGAAAGCTTGTTGCAGACGCAGGCTTGAGCGCTCTCTGTTGCCGGGCCCCTTGGAGCACACGCCGGTGCCATCCTCTAAAGTCGTCATGGGTTTTGAGTTGTGAGAAAAGCGATTAATGTGATATTGATCATAACATGAATTCAGTGGCAGGCTTTGGGTTGGCTGTAATAACTGAGTATTACTTTGTTCCCAAGCGTGTCCTGAAATTCACGTCCAGTCAATATCCCATTAGAGAGGTGTGTTAGTGCTGCTGTGTGTGTGTGTGTATGTGTGAGAGAGACAAAGATTGTTGGTTAGAAGGATGCAGTAAAACTCACATTATAAATCATTTATTAGGTAGACATATGGCTGGCTGTAAAAATCAATGGTGATTATTGGTGGCCCATCAGCACGCTGTAACTTAACATACACTCAATATTCCTCTTTTGTTACTTAAAGGGGAACAGCTTACAATAGATTAACATGATAGAAAGTTACACTACTGGATTTTTTAATGCTCACAAGGATGCATTTATTTGATTAAAAATACATAAAAAATGTGAAACATTGTTACAATTTAAAATAGCTGTAAAAATTTTTATTTTAAAATGTAATTTATTCCTGTAATGGCAAAGTTGAATTTTCAGCAGCCAATCCTAGAGGATTCTTTAATAACCAGAAAGTTCAAAAGAATTGCATTTATTTTGATTTGATTAATTGTAGTGTGTCAAGCTAAATATTAAGCAGAATTATTATTATTTTTTTTTAATTGATAATTATAAGAAATGCTTCTTGAGCAGTAAATCAGCCAAATTAATTTCTGAAGGATCATGTGACACTGAAGACACTGAAAATTCAGTTTTGCACCACAAAAATAAATTACATTTTAAAATATATTCAAATACAGTTATTTTATTTACTGTTTTTATTGTATTTTTTATCAAATACATGCAGTCTTGAAGAGGCTAAAAAACTAAAATGTTTAAAATGTTAGTTATTCAAAAAAAATTAACCCGTATAATGTATAATGAGAACAAACTTATTAACTTGGAAAATGTGTTTACATTTCGATTAGAAAATAAGAAACCCTTCAAATATTTCTTATTAATTTACTTATTTTCTAAGTTCAGGTACACAGCAATTATGGCAACATCTGCTCAAAACAAAGTAGCAAAATGTCACTTAATTGTGATAAAAGAAAGCAAATATAATTTGTTATATGATTCATCTTTATAAATTGTGAGTTTATTATATTATCCAGCATATAACGATGGGGAGATTAGAGTTCTATTCATCTTTCGTTTCCAGCTTTTTCCTTTCTCTTCTAATATACTCTTACTTTTTCTATGTTCAAATTTAATTCTTAATTTCTTTTAACTTAGCTCTCTCCACCCTTCCCTTCAAGTCTTTACTTCCCTGTCCTAATTTGCTCTTTCCCTCTAAACTCTCTCTCTCTCTCTGTTCTCGTATAGGCTTTAATTAGTATGAACTCAGCATCTCACGCTATGACATCTGGCTACTCGGCTGTTGTTTTGTCAGAGACTGTTTGTAAATCTCATATTTTCCTTCTAGTCTCTCTCCTTCCTGAGTGCCTGATGGCTTTTAGGACACTGTAGGGACACAATATTTTATAATATGTACCAACACTGCTGAGCGAAGTTGAGCTAATTTGGAGAAGAGCATAAATCACAGTTGGGAGAGGAATCTGTATGACACGAGAGCGTGGGGATGTTATAGAGACCGGGAGTGTGTCGAACAGATGGAAACTGAAGAATGATGGCCCATATCATTCATATGTGCCGCGGCTCTGTGTGTCCACACATTAGGCTGAGCTACAGGTGGCCGCTAAATATGACATATTGTCAGAGTTAATAAACGCAGGGATGATAGGACAGATGTTCCTGTGTGAAGACCGGTGCGTTGGCGATGATGATGTCAGAGCAGAGGCTGGCTTGTAGGGGTGCATGGGGAAAAATTGATTCACAGATGCATCATGATGCTTTCTGAAATGTTTCTGGATTGATCCACAGAAAAGGGAATATTAATGAAATCATCTTATTGAAAAGCATATACAGAACTAAAAATGACAGATAATTGCCATGTGCTGCATAACACTGTGAAAGCGGCAGAGAGGGCACATTTGGAGCAGCATTTCTACCACAGACAAAATGTGTTTACACATGTAAACAAACACATGATGGAGCTTTTAGGAAAATGTAACTGCCAAAAATAATAAAAAAGATGCATAAGCTTGATTTTACATTAAAAGGAACCAATATTCTATCTATTTCATACTAAAAGCCCTTAAAAAGGGAAATTGAAAATAATAGGAAATATTGTTGATGAATATAATATTATAATTTATATTCATTGTACCATTTAAAAGCCTTGTATGCTCACAAAGGCTGCATTTATTTTTAACTATAGTAAAAATTGTTATTACATTTTAAAATAACTTTCTTCTTTTTCTATGGAAGCTTGTTTACGCCACGGGATACTTTTTTTAAGGTAATTGTGACTTTTTTCTCACAATTCTGAGAAGAAAAGTCTGAATTGTGAGATATAAGCTCAGAATTGCAAGATGTAAACTCAGAAGAAATTTATATCAGGAGAAGTTTAGAAGTTTATATCTCGTAATTCTGACTTTTATATCTCACAAATCTGAATTGTGAGATTCAGACTCAGAATTGTGAGGGGAAAAGTCTGAATTTTGAGCTCAAATGTCACACAGTTATTTCTGTTGTGGGAAAAAAAATGCAATATGTAAACTCAGAATTAAAAAAAAAAAAGTCAGAATTAAAAAAACTAAAGTCAGAATTGCAAGAATTAAACTCAGAATTGCATTTGGCCATTCTGAGTTTGTTTCTATATTATTTATACTATTATTATATTGCAAGTCTGAATTGTGACAAAAAATTTATTATGAGATAAAAAGTCACAAATGCTTTTATTTATTTATTTTATTCCATGATGTAAATGTGACCCTGGACCACAAAACCAGTCATAAGGGTCAATTTTTCAAAATTGAGATTTATACATCATATGAAAGCTGAACAAATAAGCTTTCCATTGATGTATGGTTTGTTAGGATAGGACAATATTTGGCCGAGATACAACTATTCTGGAATGTGAGGGTGCAAACAAATCTAAATATTGAGAAAATTGCCTTTAAAGTTGTCCAAATGAAGTTCTTAGCAATGCATATTACTAATTAAAAATTAGGTTTGAATATATTTACAGTAGGACATTTACAAAATATCTTCATGGAACATGATCTTTACTTAATATCCTAATGATTTTTGGCATAAAAGAAAAATCAATAGTTTTGACCCATACAATGTATTTTTGGCTATTGCTACAAATATACCACAGCAATTTAAGACTGGTTTTGTGGTCCAGGGTCCCAAATGGGCTTATTTTTTATTTTAATATATTTTAAATTTTTAAATTTATTCATATAATGGTAAACGTCTCTAGGTTACGTATGTAACCATGGTTCCCCGAGGGAACGAGACGCTGCGTCGAGTCGCTTTGGGAACGCCCTTGCGTGACCGCGTTCTGAAGCACGTGTCAAATCAGTCCAATGGAGCAGCGAGACGTCACGAGCAGGGTGACGTAAGCACCAGAAAGCATAAAGGCACATCCGGCCGGGCGCAAACCAGCTTCGATGAAGTAGCGCCGGCAGGGATGCAGGGAGTATGGCAAAGAGACGCAGCGTCTCGTTCCCTCGGGGAACCATGGTTACATACGTAACCTAGAGACGTTCCCCTTCAGGAACTCGAGCTGCGTCGAGTCGCTTTGGGAACGAGAATACCAACTGCGCCATACTACCAAGTCCCTGCCTGTGTGTGTGTCCTATGAGCACATCACGAAGAGAGAACTGGGGAACCTGGGGTAGAAGCCAGGTCTAGGTTGTAAAAGCGGACAAAAGTGGGTGGAGAGGACCAGCCCGCCACAGCACAAATGTCCTGCAAGGCCACACCCAGGCTGAAAGCCTTGGAGGCCGCCATACTCCTGGTCGAGTGCGCTCTGACCCCCATATGTGATGGGAGGCCAGAGGACTCGTAGGCTAGTGATATGGCCTCGACCACCCACCTACCCGTAGTCTGCTTGGTCGCCGGAAATCCCTTCTTTGGCGGACCAAAACAAACAAAAAGCTGATCTGCCTATCTGCCTTAGGCAGCTCTGTGTGCGTAAGCGTCCAGTGGTCGAACTGGATAGAGCAGATTAAGCCTTTCTTGCTACTTCGCTACTTCCGGAGGAGGACAGAATGCCTGAAGTACTATGGGCCCTGGTGAAGAAGTGGGCACCTTAGGGACATACCCGGCCCTCAGGTAAAGGAATGCCCTAACCATGCCTGGAGCGAACTCCAAGCATGAAACAGAGAGTGCCTGAAGATCCCCGATCCTTTTTAGTGAGGAAATAGCGAGGAGAAAGATGGTCTTGAGCCTGAGCAACTTGACCGAACTTCTTCTATGGGTTCAAAGGGGGCATTGCATGAGCCCTCCAGAACCACAGCCAGGTCCCATGAGGGCACCTCGGTGCGCTGTACTGGCCTCAGCCTCAGAGTGCCACGGAGGAAACGAGTGGCAAGTGGGTGTCTTCCCAATGATTGACCACCCAGAAGGGCGTGGTAAGCAGCTAAGGCCGCCACGTATACCTTCAGAGTGGAGGGAGATAACCCTGCGGAGAATCGCTCCTGCAGAAACTCCAGAACTGTACCAATTGGGCAGTTGACTGGGTCCTGCAGTCACTGTCCGCACCATGAAGCGAAAAGTTTCCACTTCAAGGCATACTGTTTCCTAGTGGCGGGAGCTCTGGACTGGAGTACAGTCTCAACAACCTCAGTTGAGAGACCAGATGCTAGGAGCTGTGCCCCCTCAGGGGCCATGCCCACAGCTTCCATAACTCCGCCGATTGATGTAGGAGACCACAGATGTGTTGTCTGTGCGGACAAACGCCTGATGCCCCCTTAGGTCTGGAAGGAAGTGTGTCAGAGCTCGAAACACGGCCAGCAGTCCCCGGCAGTTGATGTGCCAAAAGAGATGATGGCCTTCCCACAGACCCTAGGCAGAGCGGCAACTCATGACCGCTCCCCAGCCCGTGAGAGAGGCATCCGTCATTAGCCTTACGCGACGACAAGGAGCCCCTAACGTCGGGCCTTGAACCAGGAACCAACGTTTCTTCCACATGTCTAAGGCACGTAAGCATCGCCGCGTGACCTTGATCATGCAAAGCGGATTCCCCCTCAGGGGAAAATCCTTTGGTTCTGAGCCACCACTGCAAGGGTCTCATGTACAGCAGGCCAAAAGGTATCACGTTGGACGCCGCTGCCATCAGGCCCAACAGCCTCAGAAACTGTTTGACAGTGAGTGACTGGCCTTCTCTTACCCTCGTGACTGTCATGAGGATTGACTCGATTCGAGCAGGAGACAGACGTGCCTGCATCGAGGTTGAGTCCCACACCACGCCTAAATAAGTGGTTCTCTGTAGTGGAGAAAGAACACTCTTCTTGGCATTTAGTCTTAACCCCAGCTCTCTCGTATGGGCGAGGACGACATCTCGATGCCGAGCCGCCATCTGCTCCGATTGAGCTAGTGTTAACCAATCATCGATATAATTGAGTATGCGGATGCCCTGGAGTCGCAGTGGAGCCAGAGCAGCATCCACACACTTTGTGAAAGTGTGGGGTGAGAGTAACAGGCCGAAGGGAAGAACTCTATTGGTATGCTTCGCCCCCGAAAGCAAACCTCAGGAACTTCCAGTGTTGAGGGAGGATGGAAACATGGAAATAAGCGTCTCTGAGATCTATCGTAACAAACCAGTCCTCGGACTGGATCTGAGATACTATCTGCTGATAGTGAGCATCTTGAACCGAAGCCGTTTGATAGCGCGGTTCAGAAGACGGAGATCTAAGATCCGACGCAACCCCTCCATCCCCAGGAGGGCACCTTGGTGCGCTGTACCGGCCTCAGCCTCAGGGTGCCACGGAAGACACGAGTGACTTCCGGGTGTCTTCCCAATGATTGACCACCCAGAAGGGCGTGGTAAGCAGCTAAGGCCGCCACGTATACCTTCAGAGTGGAGGGAGATAATTTGCTTCCGGCTTCGCTACCGTTCGGATGTTTTTGCTTACTGCTCTGCGCTTTGCTCCCTATTTCTGTACTTTTCTTTGATTTTTCTAAGATTTTTACTTCAGCAGATCAGCACAGTGCTCAAACAACATATTTTTGGCACA
>NW_015505213.1:1602064-1617921 GCF_001515645.1 Sinocyclocheilus grahami | reverse complement strand
AGAGCATCGCCCCGACCCCCGATCTTTCTGTGGAGGGGTGCGGGTTGCAACGCTCTGTTTTTGAGACTGGTGATATGAGGAGCTTGATGGCTTGGGCTGCTCCCGCTCAGCAGCCCCACCCCTGAGCAGGTCAGCCTGGTATGCTTGTAACACCGCCATGGTGTGCAAACATGCGCCAGCCTGACCTACCGCCGTATAAGCTTTCCCAACCAGACTCGATGTAAGCCTAACGGGCTTGGTGGGAAGCTTCGGGGCCTTCAGGGACGATGCTGAGGATGGGGAGAGATAGCTCGCAAGCGTCTGCTCCACCACTGGCATCGCCCCATATCCCTTATCATTCAGCCCCACGATGTTCTTTTGAATAATTCGAGACTGTGGGGCTGTAATACGGGATGAGTACGGTTTCTCCCACGTTCTTGCCACCTCAGCATAGAGATCGGGGAAAAATGGAAGGCCCCCGTCGTGAAGGCTGTGATCTGGATTCAGAAAACGCTTGTCTAATTATTTTTAGTCCTGTTTCTAGGCTGGCCAAACTATATTTTATTTTGGCGAATGCACGAAACACACCCCATAATCACGAATCACACCTCATACGCGAGGGACTGTGGTGGCGAGTCCACAGTCTCCTCTGTCTCGACACTCATCACATCCACCTCCTCGGAGGAAGATAGATGAAGCGTTTGGCTCTCTCTCTCTCTGGGGGAGTGGGAAGAAACCGCAGCGCGGGCTTCCGAACACTGAGAGAAAGTCGCGGATCTAGCGGGTGAGAACCGAGAAAAGGACGAGCCCATCTCGGATCCCTCCGCTAAATCCACCCGCGATCCCCACGACAACAGTCTGCGCTGTGCCTTGGCAACAGTGGGACCGCTACCAGCGGGATCGCGAGCCTGGCCGCTCTCATCAAACACAGCCAGGCAAGAGCGGAGCATACGCAGCGGGAGTAACTCGCAGTAATGATAATCAGCTCCTCGAAAGCTGACTGTGCATGCTCTGCTCCCAAACAAACGATACACAAATCGTGTGTATCCCCCGCCGCCAGATATCGTGGGCAGGGAGGAACACAGCGTTTGTAATGCCGTTCGCTCGCCATATACTTTTTCATGATTGTTTTTTATATATGCTTGTGCGGACAGACAACAGTAAATAGACAGACACATACACAGAGTGCTACTGAAGAGCAGAAGCTGGTTTGCGCTCTGCTGGATGCGCTTTTATACTTTCTGGTGCTTACGTCACCCCGCTCGTGACGTCTCGCTGCTCCATTGGACTGATTTGACATGTGCTTCAGAACGCGGTCACGCAAGGGCGTTCCCAAGGTGACTCGACGCAGCTCGAGTCCCTGAAGGGGAAGCTGAATTTTCAGTAACATTACTTCAGTCTTCAGTGTCACGTGATCCTTCAGAAATTATCCTAAAATGCTGATTTGGTGCTCAAGAAACATTTCTCTGTTATTATATATATTATGCTATATTATCTGTGTTGAAAACAGTTCTGCTGCACTGTGATGTATAGTTTTTTTCTGTATATTTTTTTTACTGTCTCTATTTGAGCAATTTAATGTTGAATAAAAATATATATTTCTCTCAAAAGAAAAAAGCTGCCCCCAAACTTTTGAACGTTAGCACTGGCCTAAATAAAATAATTTGCCCCTACTGAAAAACTGAGGTACAGTAAAACTGTGACTCCCTGAATCAAAACCAAATTGAATTGTGAGATGCCTAGTAGGAGAGAATACAAGAAAGAAGGAAATATATTGATAGAGGCAGAGACAGAAAAAAGGGAAGAGTGACAGACAGAAACCTTCTTAATCAGGGCGTCTCATTCGTCTGCTGTAGATTAGGCCTGAGATTGCTTTGGTGCATTGGGGGATTAGAATTGGTGCCATTGTCACCCAAATGTTTGCCTCTCTCCCTTAAACTTTCACAGATAGTCTGTCTGCAGATTGGCATCAGGCGAAAATCTCATTATAAAGAAAGAGATGCCATCTTTGGGCAGCGTGTTCTCCGCCCTTTTCTGTTTAACCACATTTGAAGTCGCTTGAGATTTAAAGGAGGTAGTTTTCTCAGCCAAGGAAAAGACTCCTTGTTAGAAATGATTTGTCGATTTGGTGACAGCGCCAGAATGTGAGAAAGCATTGTTAGTGTGTGGTGACTTCACTTCCAGGGAAAAACTGTGGTGATTCAACAGCCATTGAGTTTGAGTCATTCTTCGCAAAAACTTTTGCACGTTATCCACATAAATGAGTGGGAGGAAGGAAGACGGGTTTGGCTAGAAAGAAAAAGAGAAAAACACTTGGGGTACCCAATTAGGGTCTAAAATATGACACGTCGGATATCGACATTGACAGTCTCACCATGGTAACCGGTTTCGTCGAACGGTCTCTTTGCCTCCCTCTCTCCGTCTCTTTTCCCGCCGTCGTTCCTTGTTCTCTTTGCATATGAAATTTTCATAAGACATGCTGGAGTGTGTGTCCACCTGAAGCCCTGAAGCACAGATGTGATGAGTCTAATGGGATCTACATGCAGAACAGCTGCAGTTTGTGTGAGAGAAAGGAAAACAAGAACAAAATAAAATCTAAATAAACAGGCATGCAGACAAAACAGGTCTAGACAGTTTTCTTTACATACACACTCCCTGTGGTTTCGCAGCTCCGTGCCGGTGTTCAGAATCGAAGAGCAGACCTACATTAAAACACGTTGAATAATTCAAATTTGCTTCTAGTGTGTGCCGTAAATGACGGTAGAGGCATTATGATGGACCCATATAAACAAACAAATAAAAAAGTCTGGCCAAGATATATTTATGTGCTAGATATATATTGTGTGTATAGTACAGATTAAGGAAATATTTTAGATGGAGGAAAATATATTTTGAACAATATAAATATATTTAGATTAAAGATATATGAAAACATTATAAATATAAGTAATTAAAACGTATCCAAAATATATCTATGTTCATATATTTAGCCATTTTTTGACATTTTCTTGTGCATTATATATTATAATATATTACACATTAAATTGAAGGTTTTCATACATGCATTAAAATTCCTCCTGTATGCATACCCAGAATTAAAAACACACAGAGAAGGACAGAGGTTTCAGAAATTAGGGGTCATCCAATCTCCAGCTCCCTTGGAGTTATTTTTGGGATTTTTGGCCTCAAACCTAGAGGGAGTCTGGATGAAGAACAGCTACCCTATTTGCTTTGCCACCAGTATCAGTATCAATGCCGCCCTGCAGTTTGAATATTTCAGACTGTATATTCAAAACACAAATATGCTTAAAATATGCCTTTCTCCACACACAGCAGACTGCAACACACATCGGTTTTCACGGCAAACAGGAGCACTCTGGGCCCACAGCCAGCCTGCCAGGATATGCATGAGCGTGTTTCATCATCAGATTTGTGAGCATCGCCGCATGTTGGATTTCACCTGCCGCCACAGAGCTCACCTGCTGAGAACAGCCAGAAATGTCCTGCTCATTCAGAGACTGATTTTCTTGGAGATGAAATGTTCACTCACACAGAACAGCACCCTTATTACAGGTCATAGAGATAAGAGGGGGAGAAAGAGGGGGCGCTGGGGTTTAAGCAGCCACGGGATGACACACAGAGGAGATATGACCATTTCAGCCGAGCTTTTAGGGTAAATGTTCCATTACAGCCGAGCAGGGGCTCAGATGTTGGAGAGAGTGTAGAAAATGAAAGTGAAAGAAAAAAAGAGAAAAGCACATGAGGATACATGATGGGTATGAAAAATGTGAGGAGCTAAGTTAGGTAAGACAGAAAAGCTTGAAAATCTTGTGTAAGGTCACATTAAAGGCCCGTTCACACCAAGAATGAAAACTATAACGATAACTATAACAATAACCATCTTAGCATCCACACCGATACACATTCATCCTATGTAATGCCCCAGTGTAATGATGTAAAAAAAAAAAAAAAAGTTTATTTTCAGATAAAACATTATAGGGCCTTTCGCACCGCAGGAAACTTTTCATAGAACCAGAACTAATTGTGGAACTAACCACTTTTTGGCGTTTTCGCACCGCCGGAACTGGGTGCGATTTTAGTACCGGACTGCCTTTTCGAGAACCAAATTAGCACCTACTCCGGAGCAGGGTCTAACCAGCACAACTGGTACTAATCGTGACGTAAGTAGACATTGATTGGCCAAACGCGTACGGAAACGCCCTCACCCGTCATGATTTAAAACGCAGTGTAAACATACTGTAAACATCGTGTCAACTTATTTTGCGAGTATGGAGAACAACGATAGATGGACGGATGCTGAAGTGCAGGCACTTGTAGCAAATGTAGCACTGCCAGTTGTTGTTGGAGATTCTTAGTCCTCCTTTCCGTTCTTTCAATCGCTTTACGTATACATCGACATTCCATGTCCATTATTGTGAAACCCGCGAGACAGAACAAAAACACAGCTCCGATCACAGCGTCCTCCATCCTCCTGTTGTTAATGTTGTTCTTCTTTGTTTCTGTTGTTGAACGCCGCGCACAAATGACGTCGCTGTCGACCGGCTTACGTCACTTCTTAGTACACACTGACGGTGCGAATGCAACCCTTTAAATGGTACTGGGAAATAGTTCGCGCAAAATCGTACCAGTACTTTAGTACTGTACATTTAGTTCTGGAACTAAAGCGGTGCGAAAGGCCCTTATATTGAGTTTCAATAAATCTCCCAGGGCAATCATTCCCTTCTAATCTAAACATCACTCTGCCCCTCTCCGCTGATAGCAGGTGTGTGGTGGATGTTCTAGTGCTATGTCTGCTGTTGCATTATCCAGGTGAGTGCTGCACACTGGTGGTGGTAGAGAAGATTAAATTAATTTAACTAATTAATTAGTGAAGACAAATAGACCTGACTTACAATTGATTACAGTAGACTTTGATGGTAACATATTGCTATGCTACTGACACTACTCTAATTGACTTACATATACACAAAATGCTGGGTAGCATAGTCATTTTTAAATTGTGTTGATAGTTCTCAGTATTGAATGAAATTTATAGTATAATTGATATTTATCTCTTTTTCACTGAGCTCTTTGCTATGCATTCTGGATGATGCAGCTTTCCCAAGACATGAGAAATCTAAATTTTCTTGATCTTTTGACATATATGAGGATTTTGAACCATTGAAACATCCTGCAAGTTTTATAGCTTATAACATCCTCAGTACAAAAAGAGCATTCAAGTAACCGAGCTCCAAATATGGCTTGTTTTGATGCCTGTTCAGTTTAAGCACTTGAGCTATGTCTGACAACAGGACAAATGGAAAATTAAAGGTATGTTCACTTTGATGCATCCAGTTTAAACAGCATGTTTATGTCTGTGCAGGCTTTAAAAAGACCACAGATTTAGGAACAAGTAGACTGATTATTTGTAATGGCATACCGTAATAAAGAACATTATTTTATGTATTTTGTGTAATGAAATGTATTTATGCGGTTTAAGGTAAAAAAAACACATTATTTTCCACATACTGTACATTATTGTTTCTCCTCTATGCCCCACCTTTCTGAAACGCGTCGATTTTTACAAAGCTCATCGGTCTGAAAAGTGAGGTGTGCTCTGATTGGCCAGCTATCCAGTGCGTTGTGATTGGCCGAATACCTCAAGCGTGTGACGGAAATGTTACGCCCCTACCATACTGTGATGGCCTGTCCGGCCGGAGCGACGAGACAAAATCATTAAAACCCATTATAAATGAGGCATTTGTTGCATCCAGTGGGGACATAATTACGGATTATAATGACTTATACTGTCTTTTTATGCGTTGCGTTGCATCGCGCCGCGTAAACATAAAACCACGTCTGCATTTGTGATCGGAGAAATGACAAACAACAAGCGCTACTCTACACTGCCCAAAACTCGTGTTTGAATCATCAGTGGCAAATTCTTTAAATATAAAAAAACTTACTTACAGTCTGTGAGTCAGAAACAGCCGGCTTTGTAGTCTACTCTACCAGGATCAGGAAACAGTCCTCCATAAAATGTGCAGCACACTTCTGAATATTTGGGTTGAAGAGTTCTGGAACAGTGTTGTAAATACAACTTAACCACTGATTTCTAGTCGTGTCCTCTTTTGGAAGGCCAAACAAAGTAGTTTCACAACGAAACACAGTGTCACACACGGCGGGCTAGAGTGAGCGGTGGCGGCCTAGAGGGAGCGGAGGCCGGTGGGCTTGAGAACAGCGCGGCTGGCGGACTTACGGTAACCACATGTGACGACCCCAGGCTGGACTCCGCTTCATCCACGGTGAAAGCCGATCCGGCGATCCACAGCGCGAAGTTGATGTATTTCCTCAGCGACCAGCATGGATCAGCTCTAGGCATGACTTTTCACTTTTGGAAGGCCAAACAAAGTAGTTTCGCTTTCACAACGAAGCAAAGCATCTCCACCGCATGGCGGCGGTGGCAACAATACTACAGCGAGAATAAAAGTTACGCCTTATTTCTTTGCGTGAACATTTGGGCGGTGTTATGCAAATCTTCCCACATCGTGACGTAGATATGTGGGGGCGTGTTAGAACGAGCCATTTTAGGTAGGCGTGGTTGACTCTTAACTTTTATAAAGAATATCTCTTTGGATTTGAGACTTTAGTCTTAGCAACTTTACAGATCTTCTTTATGCACCAAGAGCTTGTAACACTCCAAAGAGAAAGGAAAAATTGAAATCGCATCATATTACCCCTTTAAAATACTTACTAAAGTGCAGTAGCGGGGTGTTGATACTTTTTCCTATACATTTACCTACAATTGCCAACAGTGGCCATTTTACTGCCTTAAGCAACACCCCCCTAAAACTGATCATTTCAGACAGAGTGCCAGAACGAGTGTTGAAAAGGATCATTTTTGTCAATATATGACTCTTTTTGTGTGCAAAAAAAACTTATTATAAGTGAACCTCAAGGAACATATTAAATAATGAAACAAAAAACTGTTATGACCCCTTTAAGCTCAAAATATACTTCAGTTTTGATGCGAACACTTAGCGTTTGCACACAGCCAAACACATAGCCAACTATACTCCATTTGATAGCATGTGCTTTAAAAGTGTGATAAAAAGTGCATTTTGTGCTTCAGAATTGTGCACCATATAAGGAAGCATAATCCTATCTTGAAAAGCTGTCTATGAAGGGAGTTGTGTTATTCACACACAAATCTTTCATTCCCACTCTTTCCCTCTGTAATCCTTTATATTCAATTTAGTTCATGCTCATGACAGTCAAAGAAATAGCAATCTTATGTAAACAATCTATAACTACAGAATGTATCTCACTTTTGATTTCCTGTATTGACTCAGAAATCCATGGGGTTTTGACTAGAGAAAAATCCTGGGTGACATTTTGATCGTAGGGGCTGGGCTTGACTAATCGATAAATAGTGTGAGAGACTTTCTTCTCAAGTCATTAATAATAGAATCTTATTTGAAGCTGTTGCTTAGGCAACCATATGGCAGTTTCTGTGGCAGTCCTGCCTTAGCGAGAGCGAGGGAGGTTAAAACTCAGATTGAAGACAATGTCTAAGGTAACACTCTTTAGGACAAGAGTCAAGCTTGGGCAATGTCGACAACATGTGACAATGTCAAGCTTGGGCCACATAGAAGTAGCACTGCCTTGACAGGGAAGATTAAGAAAAAAACAGGTGTAAACTGAAGAGATAAAGAAAGGAATCTGGATTCTAAACAGCAGTTTGAGATTATTTCCTCAGCTTTACTTCAAGCAATCAGGGGATGACATCATTGCAATAATGTAATATGCAAATGTCAGAGAACCAAAATGTCATTATTCTGGGAAAGAGGTCTTTGAAAAGCACTGATTAGCTTCCAAAAGTGTGCATGTGGGATGGAGCAAATTTCATTACAATGATTGTTATGCAGCTTTGTAATGATTTGGGGGGAAAATAGAATATATTCGGTATATTTTAAATATTAGCTAAATATATGTTGTTAACAGCACAGCTAAAACACACACACACACACACACATATATATATATATATATATATATATATACACACACTGAACAAAATTCAGTCCCCATTTGTCATGAGCTGAACTCAAAGATCTAAGACCTTTTCTATGTACACAAAAGGCCTATTTCTCTCAAATATTGTTCACAAATCTGTCTACATCTGTGTTAGTGAGCACTTCTCCTTTTCCGAGATAATCCATCCACCTAACAGGTGTGGCATATCAAGATGCTGATTAGACAGCATGATTATTGCACAGGTGTGCCTTAGGCTGGCCACAATAGAAGGCCACTCTAAAATGTGCAGTTTTATCACACAGCACAATGCCACAGATGTCGCAAGTTTTGAGGGAGCGTGCAATTGGCATGCTGACTGCAGGAATGTCCACCAGACCTGTTGCCCGTGAATTGAATGTTCATTTCCCTACCATAAGCCGTCTCCAAAGGTGTTTCGGAGAATTTGGCAGTACATCCAACCGGCCTCACAACCGCAGACCACGTGTAACCACACCAGCCCAGGACCTCCACATCCAGCATCTTCACCTCCAAGGGCATGACCCCACTGGCCCAGTTTACAAACTAATGTTGCACATGGGGAAAGGCATTCCTTATTAAAGCACCAAACCAGCAGGTAAACAGGCCCCTTACCAATACTGACAGATCAGGCCTGCATGTGTGCAGAGTAGGTTGCTCCGGAAAAGACAACATGGCCTCTATTCACCATCATGCTGACAGCAGGTGAAAAATATCACAGCAAAACCCCTGAAAAGGGGTTTAAATGAGTGGCTGGATGAGTGGAAAAACAGGTTGGGCCAAGGATGTAACTAGCAAATGACAAAGGGTAAAGGAAATAATAAAGACTAAAGATAGTGATGACCATTTTAGTGTAAGTTCTTTTAATCATATCTATAATATCAAGGAAAATAATTGAAAATAATGATTTTTGTCATACCATGTACAGTACATATACTAACCCACACACACTTACTCAAAGCTGTCGACACAGGCATGAAGATCACACTGAGACTTCACTTTTTCAACCCTCCTCTTCCTCTGTAGTTAGAAAACCAGAAGATCAAAAGCATCATGACTTCAAAGTAGGAGGAGCAAGCTATCGGCAAGCCAGGGGATTGAGCATCTGTCATAATGACTGCCGCATTTTGTAGACTCGTCTTCGGCTTGGGGTTCAACATGGGTCCGTGAGGAGAAGGGCATCAGCAGTTCTGCGGTTCTGTCTCTTGTGTTATTGTGGTTTCTTTTGGTCTGAGTTTGCAAAGTTTTTGTGACATGCAGAGGAACTTCAAGACTTTGATGGCCAAAAGCAAGTTGGCCATTATTTTTTTAACTTTTCACTGATTTTTGAAGCGGCACACATGTCCTGTAAAAAAGTTCCAGAGCAGCAAGTAAAAAAAATCATCAATCATCGCATTTTTAATGTTTCAGTTTTGGGATTTCAGACTTGCATATGAATAAACAGAAATTTTCTGCTGTTAAAATAACAACATTTTGTTTAATACAGTATAACTTTGAAAAAGGTTTAGCAAGGAAATTTTAGAAAGCATCTGACACTTTTAGAACTGTAATGAGCAACTTGGGGTGGTGTAGTCTAGTGTTTAATGATCTCGGCTGGCAAAAGAAAAGGTGTATTTTCAAACCTCAGAAGGGTTGATCCATGAACCATCACAACACAATTGTGCCCTTGAAAGACACTTGACCCATTTAAGTCTGTTGGTAACTACTATATAGCTGCCAAAGTCTACCATTCTTTTTCCATCTGTATTTTGTACAGAATAAAGCTACCAAAATCATTAAAGTGCAGCTTTACAAAGATTCATACGGTCATTTTTAGGTGTTTATTCTAAAATGCATCCAGCAACTTTTATTTGTTAACCCAAAAAAGAAAACTTTTTCATTGTTTACTCACCCTTACATTGTACCAAACCTGTATGACTTTCTTTAAAAAAATTTATTTTTGAATTAACTGAATTAAATTCACTGGGGTTTGTTTTAGACAAGAACAGTTCAACCATTCTTCAAAATATCTTTTTTTGGTGTTCCACAGAAAGTCATGCAGGTTTGGGTTCACCATTTTGGGTGAACTATCAATCTTGATTGCAAAATGCACATCGGTCACTAAAGTTGCTATATATTATATCATCTTGACATGAAAAATGCACTTAAAATCGCAAATGACCTCATAGGCTTTGATGCAAGTGTATAACGATGCACCCTGAGCTGGTTGAAAATCGATAAAAATATGTGACAATTCAAGTAGGTTGAGATGTTAAATGAATCGTGATACATTTGGCAGTGGGGGTTTATATGAATGTATCTCTGAGGAGAACTGACTGTCTTCAGAAAAGCTTAGACGGTATTTTTTTTCAACTTGCCTCTGTATAATGCATATTTCAATTTCACAAAGAATAATAAAAAGGACACCTTTTCATTTATAATTTGACTTAAATCTAATTTTGTTAAAACAAATCATGAGGAAATCGTACTGTGAAACCAGTATTGGGAATCGTATTGCATCATGAGTTGAGTGAATCGGTAAATCCCTAAGGCTTTGTTCAGACAGGCAGCAAAGATACGATTTTTTAGATGTACTGGACTCGTATCCATTTAGGGTTTTGTTGTTTGAACAGCATAAAAAACTGATGGATGCCATTCCAAACATCCACATGTGGTTTGAGATAAGATTAAAATCCAGATTTTTTGGATTTTGTGAGATCAGATTTCAGGAAGTTTTGCTGAATCAGGATGTGACACATTTGTAAATTTTATTGTCTGTGTCTGAATAAACTCCTTTCTGCTTACTATATGACACATATGCATGTAGTGAATGTGCATGACTGAAAGAATCTTTTAGACAGTCATTTTAGACAGTTAAGTTCAACGATGTGTCAAGTTTTCCATCCTCTCTTTCCACACTGACTGCTAACATCTCTCATAAACTAGCAAAGTCTTAAATGTCCTGAGATGACAATTCAGTGGATATTGACTACAGTTTGAACAAACCTAACAGATTTCATCACTGATTTTTTAGATGTACTGGACTCGTATCCATTTAGGGTTTTGTTGTTTGAACAGCATAAAAAACTGATGGATGCCATTCCAAACATCCACATGTGGTTTGAGATAAGATTAAAATCAGATTTTTTGGATTTTGTGAGATCAGATTTCAGGAAGTTTTGCTGAATCAGGATGTGACACATTTGTAAATTTTATTGTCTGTGTCTGAATAAACTCCTTTCTGCTTACTATATGACACATATGCATGTAGTGAATGTGCATGACTGAAAGAATCTTTTAGACAGTCATTTTAGACAGTTAAGTTCAACGATGTGTCAAGTTTTCCATCCTCTCTTTCCACACTGACTGCTAACATCTCTCATAAACTAGCAAAGTCTTAAATGTCCTGAGATGACAATTCAGTGGATATTGACTACAGTTTGAACAAACCTAACAGATTTCATCACCACCAAAATGACAGCATCCTAAAGATTGTATTTTAAAACCAATTGTGATTTATGCACAGTGTGAAATAAGTTTAGTGTGTTATTTTTTTATTAAAACATCAGGTGAATAAAAAGAGTAATGAGATTTCCGTCCATCTCTTTGTTTACTGTGCTAAAACTGAAACAGACATGTACTTTGCAGCCATATTCACAGTCATTTACCACTATTTGTCAACCGCTGCATCAGACATGTTGTGTCACAGGACTCAAGGGAGCATTGCAATTCATGTTGTTTAAAAGAAAGTCAAAGTCCATCTCGTTCCAGCTCCTAATAGACTCTCCTGACTCGCTCTCTGTGTTTTCGGATCCAGGCGAACTATTTTGCTTTCATCAGGAGAGCTGATCTGTTGGCATGGAAATCAAAATGCAAATGGCTGTGAAAGGAGGATGCACTCGATAGAAATTCAAATTGCACAACCAGCCGCTTGTAATCATGAGCGAATTCACATCGCAGTGTTGACATTATTAAATTTTGAGACAGATTAAGGCATTATGGGAATATTTGTATTTGTGTAATCCAGCAAATCAGCATATTGCTTCACTTTTGCCAACATGTTCATAAATTCCATTAGATGAGGTTTAAGTGTGATCTCAACATCTGAGAATGAGTGTGACGTTTGTGTATGGGTTCAGCACTAAACCTATGTGAGTTAAGAAACATGATGCCCAGTGATCGCTCCTCTGCTTATATAAACTCGCAGCTGAAAATATCCACTGCATCGTTGTGTGCTTTCGACTGGTAGCTGGCTTTATTATCTACAGCTAATGGGTTTGTCTGCTGTTCTCCAAAACGAACCGCTTCACAGGTCAAATTAAAGGTCTCCAGGCAATTTTTAAGGGTAAACTTTAAGGTTGCTTCATTTTGTTCCACTTGTGTTCAGTTTTAGCCGTATTGGCTGGTAGGTCAGCAGTGGAGCGGCTTTGCTTGATTTTAGGTCTTTTCTCTGTACAGTAGTTCATGTTGCATGTTTGACTCCATCTGTTGGGAAAGAGTGAGGGGGTGGAGAAAGATAGATGTATAGGAATCACAATCTTTCTTTTTATTTGACCTTTGACCCCTGTGATCAGTGCATTCCCACGTTCCTCCATCACACAGCTCTGCGAGTGACGGGGTCACTCAACGGGTCAGTTTTATATGGGAAATTGTTTGGATAGAGTGTTGGTATTATCTTCAATCCCCAAACGCTGTTAGTTTATGACAGCTCAAAGGCATAGATTATACTTGACACTTCTCTTCTCCAGAAAGTTGTCAGAGCAAATGAGAAACCAATAAGCTATAAGTCTGCAGAATTCAACAGAAAGCTCCACAGATTTCTGCAGAATTTAAATGGCTTCATTAGCCCTATTTGAATGGGATTCGTTTTTCAAACAATGTTTGAGTTAAAATTATTAAAAGTATGTCTGTGATTTCACATACTGATCCAGAGAGGATTGGGATCTCTGTAGTTTATTTTCTTTTTTTAAAGGAATATTCTTGGTTTAATACAAGTTAAACTCACAAATAAACATCATAATAAATAAAAATAAAATATTATTGACTTGCCATGCTTTAAAAGAATCAAGGTTACAGGCACTTACAATGGAAGTGAAAGGGAGATATTTAAAAGCGGAAATCAGAAGCTTATAATAAAAAAAAGAAGCAATTCTTCTGTTAAAATGTGTGTATTATTTGAACTGTAAAGCGGTTTAAATAATATTTTAGGTTTTAGGGTTTATGGAATTGTATTTTCATGGCGACAACATTGTTTAAATTATTTGCAGATTGGCCTCTCTCACAAGTGTCTCATGGTATTTATGGAATTTATTTATTAAGGAATCAACATTATAACACAAATGCTGTCCAATGAGCTTTACTTGTGCCAAATCTACAGTATAGTCTATATTCTGATTGGCCACATGCTCTGAATGCATTAAAAACACACTGAAGTAGTGTTCTCTAATGGGTTTAGCACAATGACTACAAATGCAGCGCAATCAGCATAAAATGCAGTGGCGGCTGGTCGGGGGAGGCAGGGGAGGCACAGCTTCCCCAAAATTTTGAGGTGAAAATGGGAGGAGGACGATTTAACGTTAATAAAATTCAGAATTCATTTCAGTTCATGTCTCAGAATGTGTATTTTTTGTTTGTAATTTCACTGCTGTAATACCATAACATGTTAATGAAGTTGGAAAGCGCCGCTTTTCTATCGCGAATGTGCCGAATCTGCTGATGTAATTACAACCGCTAAGTGATAGAGAAGGGGAGGGGGAGGCCGGGGGAGAGCTGAGCTCTCGTGCCTCCATTGGTAAAAAAAATTACCAATCACCATCGAGTGTTCACTTTCAGCGCTGAGGAGTGTTGAGAAAAGAAACCTCGCAAGGGAGGCTAGCCTCCCTTCTGATATCAACCAATCATCATAGAGTTTCATTAGTTTGAACGTCTGCCGCAGCGCTGATAATGTACCAAGTACTTGTGATGAGTAGCGATATTGAATATTTGATCGAAAAACAGATTTACCAAGCTGTCATTCAAACAGTATATATACAAATTAAAAAAAGCTGGATATAGGCTACAGCAGTCGGCTTAATTAAATGGTACAACAGGCAGCTCTCTTTTAACACAGACTTTTAAGAAGGGATGGATGCTTGCTTCAAGTGATAGGCCAGGTAAGTGAAATTATATTATCTTGCTGTATGTATGTCGTTTTCTTTACGTTTTCTGACTAAAAGCAACCAAAAAGCCATTTTAAAGTGGTTAAGCAAATAATAATAATAATAATAATCGGCAGGGATCCCAGACCAATACAGTTAGTGTGCCACCTCTATTTTAAAACCCACGAGCTGCCACTGATCAAATGTGAAATAAGCTTAATTCAATTCAATTAAAGTTTATTTGTATAGCGCCTTTCACGATACAAATCGTTGCAAGGCACCTTTCCAGAAAATTAAGTTTCTACAGTATATTTAGTAGTAGCTTATCAGTGGTGACTATGTCAAATGGATGTACATATGGCAGAAATGTATGGTAAAATTCAGTTAATGACATAATCAAACAGACGATGAACACTATAAACAGCAATGATTATATGTTGCAATCAAACTTGTAGCACAATTTGATAGTTTATGTTGTTTCAGGGTTGGAATCATCAGAGGTGTTCTGAGGGGTTGGCATCATCTCTTCTCCGGTGTTCTTTGTAAGGGCGGGATCCAGACTGAAGCTTGTGTAATTCCTAGTTACCACAGGATGTCAATCAGAAACAGAGAAACAAATAGAGACATAATTAGCATAGCTGCTGTTCCAACCAAGCAAAAATAATTTGTTCAACACAAGCTAAGGAATAATAATGAGCATTTCATCAGATATAACTGCAGTACAAGATTATGAGATGCATTATTTGAATGCTTGGCCAAAGATATGTGTCTTTAATCTAGATTTAAACAGAGAGAGTGTGTCTGAACCCCAAACGTTATCAGGAACGCTATTCCAGAGTTTGGGAGCCTGATGCAAAAAAGCTCTACCTCCTTTAGTGGGCTTTGCTATCCTAGGTACTACCAAAAGTCTAGAGTTTTGCGACCTAAGGGAGCGTGATGGATTGTAGCGTGGTAGAAGACTAGTTAGGTACGCAGGAGCTAAACCATTAAAGGGATAGTTCACCCCAAAATTAAAATGTTATGATTATCTGCTTACCCCCAGGGCATCCAAGATGTAGGTGACTTCGTTTCTTCAGTAGAACACATATGATGATTTTTAAGTTAACCGTTGCAGTCTATCAGTCGTATAATGCAAGGCAATGGTATGCCATGCATTATAAGACTGATAGACTGCAACGGTTGGACTTAAAAATCATCATATGTGTTCTACTGAAGAAACGAAGTCACCTACATCTTGGATGCCCTGGGGGTAAGCAGATAATCATAACATTTTAATTTTGGGGTGAACTATCCCTTTAAGGGCCTTGTAGGTAAGTAATAATATTTTGTAACTGATACGGAACTTAATAGGTAGCCAGTGCAGAGACTGTAAAATTGGGGTAATATGATCATATTTTCTTGAGCTGGTAAGGACTCTAGCCGCTGCATTTTGTTTATTGAAGAAGCAGAACAACCACCTAGCAGTGCATTACAATAGTTCAGTCTAGAGGTCATGAATGCATGAACTAGCTTTTCTGCATCAGAAACAGGTAACATGTTTCATAGCTTGGCAATGTTTCTAAGATGGAAGAATGCTGTTTTTGTAACATGGGAAATGTGATTTTCAAAAGACAAGTTGCTGTCTAATATAACACCCAGATTTTTGACTGTAGAGGAAGTAACATTACATCCGTCTAGTTGCAAATTGTAATCCAAGATATTCTGTGTACT
>NW_015505213.1:1569838-1602035 GCF_001515645.1 Sinocyclocheilus grahami | reverse complement strand
TTTTCAAAAGACAAGTTGCTGTCTAATATAACTCCCAGATTTTTTGACTGTAGAGGAAGTAACAGTACATCAGTCTAGTTGCAAATTGTAATCCAAGAGATTCTGTGTACTGTTTTTTGATCCAATAAGTAATATCTCTGTCTTATTCGAATTCAATAGGAGAAAATTATTGGTCATCCAAACCTCTACATTTTTAACACACTCTGTTAGCTTAGATCATTTAGAAGTTTCATCTGGTCTTGTTGAGAACTATAGTTGAGAATCATCAGCATAACAATGGAAACTAATTCTGTATTTTCGAATAATATTATGAAGGGCCAACATGTATATTGAAAATAGCAGAGGACCTAGGACAGATCCTTGTGGCACTCCATACTTTACTGGTGATAATTGAGATGACTCCCCGTTTAAATACACAAAGTGGTAGCGATCGGACAGGCAGGATCTAAACCATCTTAAAGCCTGCCCTTGAATACCCGTATAGTTTTGTAATCTATCTAGGAGTATGTCATGATCGATAGTGTTCAGCACTAAGATCAAGTAAAACTAGCAATGAGATGAAGTCTTGGTCTGGCGCAAGAAGCAAGTCATTTGTAATTTTAAAAAGTGCTGTTTCTGTGCTATGGTGGGGCCTGAAACCTGAAATTCTTCATAGAGATAATTTTTTTGCAAAAAGGAGCACAATTGAGCAGACACAACTTTTTCTAAAATTGTATATATAAATGGAAGATTTGAAATGGGTCTGAAATTTGCCAGTTCATTAGGATCTATTTGTGGTTTCTTAATAAGAGGCTTAATAACCGCAAGCTTGAATGGTTTTGGGATGTGACCTAAAGATAACGATGAGTTAATAATATTGCGATGCGGTTCTTCTGCTACAGGTAACAACTCTTGCAGTACTTTAGTAGGTACAGGATCTAATAGGCATTTTGTTGGTTTAGATGCAGTGATAAGTTTATTTAGCTCTTCCTGTCCTATATTTGTAAAGCACTGCAGTTTTTATTTGGGTGCGATGAATGAAGCTGAAGTACTAGACGCTGTAGAATCTAAATTTGTTATTGTATTTCTGATGTTATCTATTTTATCAGTGAAGAAATTCATAAAGTCATTACTATTAAACTGTGAGGGAATATTTAGATTGGGTAACATACACAGTCTTTATAGATTGGACAGCGCAAGTACTTTTATAATTTAAGTGGGTAGAACAAAAGCCATCTTATCAGTTATTTGAGAATTGGTTTACTAGTCATATGGAGCATAGCATCCTGGAGATGTTGTCCGACAGGTGTTCCGCTCCGACTCTGCTGGGGTGCAGGCCATCAGCACGAAAAAGCCTAGGTCGCTCCCAGAAAAGATTCCAATTATTAACAAAGAGCAGTTTCTGTTCTTTACACCATGACAATAACCATTCATTTAAAGCAAAAAGTCTACCGAACCTTTCGTGTCCTCATCGATACGTGGGAAGCGGTCCTGACACGATGATGTTGTCGCGGGCGATGTGCTGTGTACCGTCTCGATCATGCTCCTGAAGTCCCTCTTCAGTGTTTCCATCTGCCGCAGCTTGGTGTCATTAAGCCCCGCGTGCAGCACGACCGCTCCAATGCTCTCGTCGCCCTTCAGGATTGTGGGTATCTGCGCAGAAACATCGAGAACATGAGCACCAGGGAAACAGTGAGTGTTCATCACTCACTGTTTACCTTCAGCTAATGTGGCACGGACGTGCCGGACGATGGAGTCTCCGATGATCACAGCGTTGCGTTCTGTCTCGCGGAGGGGAACGAAGCGGTTCCGGGTGGAGATCTCGAAGACCAGAGGAGGGGGAGAGGTCCTCGCCCAGGGCCTGGCTCGCGTCTTCCACTGCGGGTGCACCCAGGGTCCGTGGTGTCCTGGCGCCAGAGTGAAGGACATCTGAGAAGATCGCATCCTGGGTGCACGGGGCCTGTGCAGAGAAACACATGGAGTAGAGATGGTGGGAGTGTTAGCAGCATGCTGTAAACTTACCCTGGACTTTTGAGCGTCAGCACGGGATGTTTCCAGCGTGGCTTTCCACTCCCTCAGCTGGGCCTGCCTCTTCTCCAGGTCGCGGATCTGCTTCTCCACGGCCTCCAACTCGAATGCACCGAATGCAGCTCGAACGTGTCCTCACCTGCACTCAAAGGTAGACACACATCCGCCATTAAAGCAAGTAACAGTGAGTAAAACAATGGTAATTTGTGTGAATAGAGTATTAGCAATGTAAGCGAGATTAGCGGAAACCACGCTGGCGATGCTAACGGGCTATAAGGTAATAGAGGACTCTGGAAATCAAAATAAAACTAGTGATAACATGGCGCTCTGATTGTTTTTGTTGTAGAATACGATAGGGGATATATTCACGGAAATGATGGTGTATAAAATTGATTTTAAGATAAAAAATAGACGATAAAGAATTAACTTGACAGAGCTCAAACTCAGAACACGCGGCAGCAACCATGAGTTTACACTTTCTCCATAAATTTATTTAGTCTAATCACAGTAATATCATACTAATGTCCACTGGAATATGAGGTGATTTAGTTCTTATGTGATATCTGCTTTGGAGAAGTTGTGCAGAGATTCATGTTTTTTCAAGTCAAACAAAACAAGAGCAAAGAGATTGTATTGTCAGGGCCACAAAGATGATTTCAAGAGCTGAAATCTATCAAAAATGATGCCTCATCATAGATGCATTGAAGCCACAACTCTATCACAGTGTGCAGTTTCCATTTTCTTTCTGTTACACTACGGAATCTAAAACTCAGGATATTGAGTCAGTCATTGCTATCAACAATAATGCAGAGCGCACTGACGCATTATATGAGTCCAGCATCATTCTGACAAGCATTAACAGCTCTCTGATTGCAGCTGTGGAATTTTAAAATAGACTGTGCATAAAAATGAACATCAAAAGCATTACCTGTGCAATGCATCAATATTCTAATAATATACTTCTCAAACTACTTTTCATATGGTAAATTACAGATTGCATATGAAATATGTTTAAGGGAGCAATATCTTTTTAGATGCATCTATAAGATCATATAATTCATTCATTTATAGTATTCATTTGTGCAGTGTGGATATAAGACATCTTCCTCAAGTTGCAACCCTAAAAAAACATGTGTGAACAAAAAATCTTTTGCCTGCCCTGAACTATCAAAGGAGGGATCCGGGTGACAGATAAATACTTTTGGAATTCACTGGCAGATGCTTGGCCTCGCAGATGATCATGAAACGAGAAATAATGTAAGGAGGGCGCAGTGGTGCAGAGCAGAAGCCGCTGAGAGGAAATGAACAGGACCACCCTCAAATGAATGAAGGCCTGCTACAGTGTTCGAATGTTATGATGTGACCAACGAGTGGTTGTTCTTTGTGGGAATGGTCATGCCAATTCTTACGATATGTTCTAAGCATCCCACCAAATGAGCATTGAATTTTATACTGGAAGGAAAATGTAAAGCACAACAAGAAAATCAGTCACTCCTTTTTTCAGCATCATTACTCCAGTCTTCAGTGTCACATGATCCTAGAAATCATTCTAATATGCTGATTTGGTGTTCAAGAAACATTTCCTATTATTACTCCACTCACCGGTCTCGAGTCCACCGGCCTCGCTCCGTTCCCACAGCTCTCGGCCCCACCCCACTCGTCACATCCAGCAATATGCAAACCTATTAACATGACAAGGGTCAATTTTCTTTATTAAGTTAACCAGTATTAAATGTTGCAATATAAATTTAATCTAGAAATACATTAAAACTTAACTAGCTTTAATTTAAATATATTATTGCTGATATACATTACCGTTTGGGGTCAGTAAGATCTTTTTCTTTTTGAAGAAAAAAAGTATAGTTTTATTCAGCAATGACATATTAAACTGATCAAAAGTAACACTAAGAACATTTATAATGTTACAACAATGTTCTATTTCAAACAAATGCTTTGGAATTTTCAATTCATCCAAAAAAAACCTAAATGTATCCTGGTTTCCACAGAATGGAAATCTGTGGAAATCTTCATGTTACACTGAAGATTGGAGTAATGACGCTGAAAATTCAGCTTTGCCATCACAAAAATAAATAAAATTTTACAATATATTCACATATAAAACATATATCTTAAATTTTAATAATATTTCACAATATTACAGTTTTTGATCAAATAAATGCAGTCTTGGTGAGCATAAGAATTTTTTTTTGAATGGTATTGTAGATGATCTGATAACAGATGCAGCCTCGCTGACAATCAGCAAAAGTGTAGAATAAAAGCAAGTAGTTTGATTTCAAAACAGTTTAATGTCTTCACACATCAACAGACCGGGCATAACAAAGAAATTACAACTAGCTGTGCCACTTCTTGTACAGATGCTAGTCTGACTAATTAATCTGATTTTATGACGCCAGTATTAACAAGCCTATATCTGTGCAGCTGTGTGGAAGAATTTATAAAATCACCAGGACTGCAATTAAGGATGCTGATGCTGTGAAATTGTTACAGCCATAATCAGGTCACATGAAGCACAACTGCCGGAGAGGGGCAGCTTTACTATTCTGAATAACATCTGAGCCGTGGTGCCAGGATGGCAGAGTGCCAGTGTGCCAGCGTGCCACAACCATCCCACAATGAGCAGAGTGTTTTATTACAACGTGATGTGACTGAGTGCCTCAAGACTGCATTCTCTCTGGATTATACATGTTTAAATCTTCGTTCCCATATTCCTCAGCATGCCCATACTTACAACCTATCTTCATCACTTTAATGGTTCTGAACTGCTATTTGATGCGCTTGGCCTTTAGAACTGATCAGTGTCTGTGTTAAACCTTTAATAGCTGGGGTTGTGGAAAGTTCAAGATTTTCTGCTTATAGAATGTGATTTTATGTTGGGTCATGCTGTTAATTGACTCTCTCAGTGTTATGAGGCACTTGCACATGCTTGTACAGTGTTCTAAAGTTCTCTAATGGACTGGATCTAATCTCATTCTCCATATCTTTTTAATGGACAAAACATATACAGTATATATATATATATATATATATATATATATATATATATATATATATATATATATATATATATATAACAAACAGACCCCTTTGCTGCAACTCTCCTCCGGTAAGGGGCTTGCTGCTCTTCTTAGCTGCTTATAAAGGGCACCCCTTTGCTGCAACTCTCCTCCGGTAAGGGGCTTGCTGCTCTTCTTAGCTGCTTATAAAGAAGAGCACCCCTTCGCTGCCTTCTCCTGTAAGTTGCTGCTGCCCCAGTCTCTGTTATTCCAGAAGGATATGCTTCTTTCAGAATGCCATTGGTTGTGGTTTGGGCGGTTCTGGCCTATCGTTGTGTTGGGGGGTCCGGGCCTATCGTTTGTGTTGGGGGGTTATTATTGTTGCTCTCCCTGCTCATTCATGACAGGCTGCATGGATGGGCAGGGGGGTTTTTTGCCCAGAACAGAACCATACCGCCAAACCAAACTTTATGCTAAGTATCTATCATTTTGACGATAGTGGTCCTGACAGAAATTAAGCTTTAGCGTTAGTTCTGGCAGGTCACGTGAGTCAAGCTTGCATCAGCTGATTCTCAGCTGATCACATCTACCTATAGGAATACGACACCTATCGCGGCATTCCTATATAAGCTGTATTCAGTATTATTCAGCAGCTTTTCAGCTTGCTTCGGAGCAAATTACCCTCCTCCATCCCCAGCTCCACCTTTTGCCACAGTCAGGACTTAGCTTTCTGATATTCCTTGCTAATCAGACTCCTTTATCTTGAATAAAGTGTTACACTTAAATATCATTGAGTACATTAATGATATCTGCCTTGTTCTGTTCTGTTAACCCTGGGGGGGTTATTATTGTTGCTCTCCCTGCTCATTCATGACAGGCTGCATGGATGGGCAGGGAGGTTTTTTGCCCAGAACAGAACCATACCGCCAAACCAAACTTTATGCTAAGTATCTATCATTTTGACGATAGTGGTCCTGACAGAACTATGGTTTCGGGAAACCCTGAATCGTTGAACTATGTTGGTAATGATGGCTTTTGACCATAATTGACCAACAATGGTTTTGGGAAAATGCACTCCTGCTGAGCTCTAGATATAATGGTTGTGAAATAGTAAAGTATATACAATAAATATACTGTCGTAAGAAAACAAATGTGAAAATTGTCATTGAGAGGCTTTAGATAAACAGCACCAAACGGAACTGAGTGTTATGCCACACAAAATTCATGGTTCAGCACCTCGGTTTGGGCTTACAAATTACTTATTTTCTAAACACAATGGCTGCAACAATTCTTATTTGTGCTTATTTGCATACGACTACTGTACTATGAACAATTTACATTTACATTTACATTTATACAATACAATACAAGTTTATTTGTATAGCACATTTAAAAACAACTGGTGTTGACCAAAGTGCTTTACAAGGCTAAAAGAAGCAGACAATAAGTTTAGTCATTTTACAGATGCTTTTATCCAAAGCGACTTACAATTGGGGAATACACAAAGCGATTCTTCTTAAAGAGGCAAACAGACACAGGAAGTGCTCGTAATACCAAGTTTCAGGCATTGTTCAAATAAGTACAAGCTAGAAAGGGAAGGAATAAATACTTTTTTTTTAAAAAGATGAAGTAAAGTAGCGTCGGAAGAGATGAGTTTTCAGCTGTAGCTTGAAAATTGTCAGGGATTCAGCATTCTGGATAGGGGTGGGAAGATCATTCCACCAGCCAGGAATGGTGAACGAGAATGTTCTGGAAAGTGATTTTGAGCCTCTCTGTGATGGTACCACGAGGCGTCGCTCACTAGCAGATTTCAGACTTCAAACCAGCGAAGTGTAATCCCTGTCATGTCCAGTGATGAGAGGGCAGACAGGAGGATCTGATGATTGACAGTGTCAAAAGCAGCAGATAGATCCAGCAGAGTAAGAACTGATGATTTGGAATCAGCTTTTGCAATCCGCAAGGCTTCCGTGACTGACAGTAGCACAGTCTCAGTTGAATGGCCACTCCTGAAACCTGACTGGTTAGCATCAAGTTTGATGTTCTGTGAAAGAAACCATGATACCTGGTTGAAAAAAACTTGTTTGAGGGTTTTCGCTATGAATGGAAGGAGAGAGACAGGTCTGTAGCTGTCTATAAGAGAAGTGTTTAATGTAGGTTTTTTGAGCAGTGGGGTTACCCGAGCCTGCTTGAATGCAGTGGGGAAGGTACCAGTGAGGAGAGATGTGTTGATGATGTGTGTGAGTGCTGGTAAGAGTGTAGGAGAGATTGCTTGGAGAAGGGGTGAGGGGATTGAGTCTAGAGGGCATGTTGTAGGATGGCTGGAGAGGAGAAGTTTTGATACTTCTGCCTCAGTGAGGGGACAGAAGGAGGAGATGGGAGTTTTAGCAGTGGGTGTGGTTGGTTTGAGATCCTGTGTGTGTGGGGCTGAGAATTGACTACTGATTGTTCTAGTTTTGTCTGTGAAGAATGTGGCGAAATCTTCAGCTGTTATAGAAGTGGTGGGAGGTGATGGAGGGGGACAGAGGAGAGAATTTAATGTTTTGAAGAGATTACATGTGTCTGGAGCGCTGTTGATCTGGTTGTGGAAATATGATGATTTGGCAGTATGGACTTCAGCAGAGAAAGATGAAATTGAATGCAGTGGGGAAGGTACCAGTGAGGAGAGATGTGTTGATGATGTGTGTGAGTGCTGGTAAGAGTGTAGGAGAGATTGCTTGGAGAAGGTGTGAGGGGATTGAGTCTAGAGGGCATGTTGTAGGATGGCTGGAGAGGAGAAGTTTTGATACTTCTGCCTCAGTGAGGGGACAGAAGGAGGAGATGGGAGTTTTAGCAGTGGGTGTGGTTGGTTTGAGATCCTGTGTGTGTGGGGCTGAGAATTGACTACTGATTGTTCTAGTTTTGTCTGTGAAGAATGTGGCGAAATCTTCAGCTGTTATAGAAGTGGTGGGAGGTGATGGAGGGGGACAGAGGAGAGAATTTAATGTTTTGAAGAGATTACATGTGTCTGGAGCGCTGTTGATCTGGTTGTGGAAATATGATGATTTGGCAGTATGGACTTCAGCAGAGAAAGATGAAAACAAAGACTGATACATACTCAGGTTTTGAGTTTTCAATTTCTTGAAACAAAAATACAAAACTACAGAGGATTTGGTAACACTTTACACTAAGGTTTCAGTTGTTAACATTAGTTAACTACATGAATTAACATGAACTACTGCATTATTTAAATCATCAAACTTGTATCTGCTAATTTTATTTAATGGACTTGAGCAAACGTGAACTAACAAAGAACAGTTATTTTTATTAATGTTAACAAAGATTAATAAATGCTATTTAATTATCTAATGGTAACTAATGACAAAATGTAAATAAATAAATAAATAATAAATAAATAAAAGGCATTAGAAGTGCGCATTTCAATATGGCTGATGCTTAAATCTTGTGTTTTGTGTCTCTGAAAATGCTCACATACCTGGACTGATTTAAACTTATATCTGTTTTCTTTAGCATGAATACATGCACTGTTGCAGCCCTAGTTTTTATAATTTTTGGTGAAATCAACCTGCTAACCCTATTAAAAATATATATATATAAAATACATTTATTTCATACTAAGTATAGTTCAAATCTATTAACATATTTACTGACAGATAACTAGAGACTTACTGATATAAAAATGATAATTAAATTTTAGTTGGCACATTACTTGTGCACAATGCACTGTGGTCAGACAAATCAAAATTTGAAGTTATTTTTGGAAAACTGGGACGCCATGTCATCCGGACTAAAGAGGACAAGGACAACCCAAGTTGTTATCAGCGCTCAGTTCAGAAGCCTGCATCTCTGATGGTATGGGGTTGCATGAGTGCGTGTGGCATGGGCAGCTTACACATCTGGAAAGGCCCCATCAATGCTGAAAGGTATATCCAAGTTCTAGAAAAACATATGCTCCCATCCAGACGTCGTCTCTTTCAGGGAAGACCTTGCATTTACCAACATGACAATGCCAGACCACATACTGCATCAATTACAACATCATGGCTGCGTAGAAGAAGGATCCGGGTACTGAAATGGCCAGCCTGCAGTCCAGATCTTTCACCCATAGAAAACATTTGGCGCATCATAAAGAGGAAGATGCGACAAAAAAGACCTAAGACAGTTGAGCAACTAGAAGCCTGTATTAGACAAGAATGGGACAACATTCATATTCCTAAACTTGAGCAACTTGTCTCCTCAGTCCCCAGACGTTTGCAGACTGTTATAAAAAGAAGAGGGGATGCCACACAGTGGTAAACATGGCCTTGTCCCAACTTTTTTGGAATCGGGTTTGTACTAAGTATATCTTTAATTGTACTTCAGCACTACTTCTGCACAATTAAAGTGCATTAAGTACAAAATTAGATGCTCCAATTTAGCAGACTTTAAGTATACCAGTTTAGTATTCTAAAATTACAATTGTAGGACATTTTAGTTCGTACATAAATATAAAAATTTATTTGTAGTACAGCATGAAATAAATGTATTTCAAATACATTTAAGTATATTTATTTTTCACTAGGGAATGGCTTACTAAAAGTAATCTCTGTACATTAAGCTTGGATAGGAGAAAGTAACGTAACATCCAAAAATGTCCATACAGCAGCTTCAAAGAATGGACCAAAACCTCACTTTCCTCTACCAGAATGCATGTGTTTATAGCAGTGCTTGCTTTAATAAGCATCAGTCACAGCAGAGGATCCTGGGGGGCCGGAACCGCTTTAAACAGCCTGTGTGTCTGTGAGAGACCCCAGCGAATCACGAGCTGTGGGGGTTCGATTACCTGCATATAGAGGCATTATAGGTACACCAGCCTGTCTGCAGGTGTCTACAGAGAGAGTGCGTTTGGACTGTGTGTGTGTGTGTGTTTTGTTCAAGGTGTGTTTGGTTCCTATGCTGCTTTTATGTCAAATGTGAATAATCGTGATTATGTGTGAACACACCTAACACCACTATAAAGCTCTACATACTAGTGGAAAACAGAGGACTTACTTTAAGCACATACTTTCAATTATAGTGTTGGAATCTAGAATCGCTTCTTATTCAGATGCAGAAATACCATACATAGGCCTATAGAGTTTACAGCAATATTTATTAATTTGTGCCACAAAAATGCTACTGAATCTACAGGCTGAAACAGACAGCATGACCTGTCATTGTCTAATTCCTGAATGAATGATTACATATATATACATATCTCAAAAAAATTTATATCGTAAAAAAGTTATTTTCTGTAATTTATTTCAAAAAGTGAAACTTTTCATATATTCTAGATCAGTGGTTCTCAACCCGTGGCCCACCCATTCAAATGCGGCCCACCATGCTGAACACAATTACAAAAATGTAACAGCCCTCCAAATGGTTTGTGTAAGTACAAATGTGTAACAGGACATATATAACTACATTTTGTAACAACAATATGTATAAGAGTAATTGGAACAATTTGATCCAGGGGGTGGAGATGGGTAGGTTTAGGGGTGGAAATGGGATCCAGGGGGTGGAAATGGGTAGGTTTAGGGATATGTGAAGTGGGAGGAGTTGGATCTCAAGTTGGTGGAGTTGGTGCACCACTGTAATACCAGTGTACTTACATGGTAACTCCTCAGGAACTGCCCACTTAATATAAAGTGTAACATTCTGGACACAACCACAATTTATATGTAGTACCATTCAGTGGGTTGTTACATATGTGTAGTTACACAAACATTACAGCTGTAGATACTATGTACCAATGTGTACTTACACTGTGGTTACAAACTATGTACACATCTAGTTACTATGGAAGTACACAGGTATTAGGGCCATTTAATATAAAGTGAGACCTAATTTAGTTTTTCATATATTATTTTCAGACATGAGCAGACCTGTACTCACGTAATTAACGTTACGCATTTAAAGAACACTTACAAGCGCACACTTTGGCAGAATTCAATTCAAATAGCCATCAGCAGCCATTAGTTCGGTAAAATTGAGCATCAGAATGGACAAATTTGTTATTAAGGCAGAAAAACGAAATGTGGAAAATGTATAGCGAAGGAACACATACCAACAAGAATAGTCACAGTATCAGAAGTGAAGGTAGGAGAGTGCTGGACTTTCAGCATCAACTTTTGGTTTGCCCCGCCACTCACTTGAAGATGTTCAGGCAAAAGGAAACACCCATACTCGACAGCAATCATCCTTAATTGCAGAAATGTTGCAAAACATCTCTGTAGAGAACCTCAGATTATTACATTTGAAAGTGCTTTCCATATTTGGATCTGGATAGGCTACATTTGTGAACGCATATTTTCTGCAACGTCGTGCGTCAAGTTACGCTTCCGTGCGCGTCTTACAGACTGCAACTTACTATCGCAACTTCATTGGGCTGTTACTCCTTTCGAGCCGAATTTGACAAAATTGGCCAGCTCCCGACAGCATCAGGTGTTTTATTAATGGTAAGTTTCAATTTATTTATTTATTTCAATGAATGCAATCAATTAGATATTATAATATTTAGGCTATAATATTATAAATCTGGTTGGTTTGTATTGGTGACGTAATATGTAAATTATATGTGTGCGGCCCGTGAGACTTACACTTGGACCATAGTGCAGCCCAGTGGAAAAAAAGGTTGAGAACCACTGTTCTAGATTCATTACATGTAAAGTAAAACATTTCAAAAGTTTTTTTGTTTTCATTTTGTTGATTAGAGCTTACAGCTCATGAAAGTCAAAATCCAGTATCTCAAAATATTAGAATATTTATATTTGAGTTTCGTTAAATGACCATCGGGTATCTCTTCCTCTTTGAAACCACAATAATGGGGAAGACTGCTGACTTGGCAATGGTCCAGAAGACAATCATTGACACCCTCCACAAAGAGGTCCACAAAGTAAATCACAGAAGGTCATTACTGAAAGGGGTGGCTGTTCACAGAGTGCTGTATCAAAGCATATTAAATGCAAAGTTGACTGGAAGGGAGAAATTGGGTAGGAAAAGGTGCACAAGCAACAGGGATGGCCACAAGCTTGAGAATACTGTCAAGCAAAGCCGAATCAAACACTTGGGAGAGCTTCACAAGGAGTGGACTGAAGCTGGAGTCAGTGCATCAAGAGTCACCACGCTCAGACGTCTTCAGGAAAAGGGCTACCAAGCCACTTCTGAAACAGAAACAACATCAGAAGCATCTTACCTGGGATAAGGAGAAAAAGAACTGGACTGTATGCTCAGTGGTCCAAAGTCCTCTTTTCAGATAAAAGTAAATTTTGCATTTAATTTGGAAATCAAGGTCTGGAGTCTGGAGGAAGACTGGAGAGACACAGAATCGATGCTGCTTGAAGTCCAATGTGAAGTTTTCAAAGCTTGATGATTTGGGGTGCCGTGATGTCTGCTGGTGTTGGTCTATTATGTTTTATCAAGTCCAAAGTCAATGCAGCCGTCTACCAGGAGATTTTGGAGCACTTTATGCTTTCATCTGCTGACAAGCTTTATGGAGATGCTGATTTCCTTTTCCAGCAGGACTTTAGCACCTGCCCACAGTGCCAAAGCCACTTCCAAGAGGTTTGCTGACCATGATATTACTGTGCTTGATTGGCCAGCCAACATGCTTGAACTGAACCCCATATGGAATCTATGGGATATTTTCAAGAGAAAGATGAGAAACAGATGAGCTGAAGGCTCAATAGTGCCTCAGCAGTGCCACAGGCTGATCGCTTCCATGCCACACCTCTGTGCAACAGTCAAAACAGTTGTGCTGCTTAATATTTTCAAAAGAACAGCATTTATTTGAAATAAAGTAGGCTTTTTTGTAACAATGTAAAAGTCTTTACTGTCCCTTTTGATGAATTTATTGTGTCCTTTTTGTTAAGTATTAAAGTATTAAAAACAACTTTGTTCAGCAGTGTATCGACCAATTATTGGATTGTATTTGCCTCCTCTAAAAATATTGTAAAAAGTCTTTGTAAACAAACCATTTGCCAGATTTTTATTTATTTTACTTATTTATCATCTTATTATTAAACAGTGGAGTGCACTTAAATTCCCAAATATTTATTCCAATATTTTAAGTGCATAGTTTGCTTCAGAATTATGGCAGAAGCAAATTGCTATACATCAAGTAATTTTTAATGTTAATGTAGTTTGCTTACTGTTAATGAAAACAGTATACGTGCTGCTTTATGTGGAGACAGACATGTGTGACCAGATATCTCCCCATCAGGATGATAATATACCAAGATAAAATGTCAATTACACACCTAATGTGGGAGTTCATTATGATGCATTAGCACTGAAAAAGCTTCCTATGTCAGGAAGTGATAAGCGTCCATTTTATTCCGACCAAAATCACCTGAATGTGCATCAGTATCCAAACTCATTTACATGTATGCATTTGCCAGATGCTTTTATCCAAGCGACTTACATTACATTGAAAGTGTACATTTTTTAATCAGTTAATGCATTCGCTGAGAATCAAACCCAGCGTTACTAGCATCACGCTCTAATGTCTGTGTTACAGCAATTCTGCTTATCTCAATGACTAAACTTTGAGGCTCTTGGGTGCAGTTTAATGGTGATGGCACCAAAGAGGTCCATAGTACTTAGGAAAAGTGATCTGTTAGCATCCCCATTCATCTTGATGGCAGTTGCTCGGCAAGTACTCAACCTTGTTGCTGCCAAGTATGCAACCTGCTCGCTGCCATCTTTTTTCATGGCACTCGGTTCTGAGTATGGAGGTTTTCAAGCCAATCACCTGGTCTGAACATGCCGTGTAACTAATTATAATGGAGTCAGTGTAGATTGGCTGATTGCACTACAAGAACATGCTCAGTCAAAAGCAGCAGGCAAGGAAAAGGGCCATTGCACGTTTTTAAGAGTATCACTGCGAAAACATCCACTATAATGAAAGATTTTCCATTTATACGGCATACTTGTCAAAAATGGTTTCATCAGAAAACATGGCTGTTTCTGAGATACTTGAGGCACAGACTGCCTTGTTTTCCCCCCCGCACATCATGTTGGAAAAGAAAACCATCAGAGACAAGCAACACAGTTCAAATCACAATATAAACAGACTCGCTTCAGACGAGAGACTGAAGAAGAGCATCGGGACTCATTTAAATTCATAAAGATTGAGCAGTTTTCAATAGCACAGCAGGAGATTCAGAGTGAAACCCGGTTCTTCTGCTTTCTCCTGTCCACCTCTTTGAGTTTTCATATTTTAACAGATGTGATGTAGATTTAGAACAACGAAGCGAGGTGTGATTTTGCCTCCCTGGCTTCCCTTCACCCCACTGCACTTTCAAAGGCAGATTATTTTAGAACCATGACAACTCACGGGGAAGACGTGTGCAGAAATTAACACTGACAGAGGCTGCCTACCTGCACACTAATGGGGCTCCGATTCCCCCTCTCTCCTGCTGAGAACATGTCGTTATCCACACTCCTATTACCCTAGCTCCTGAACACAGACTTAATGAAGAAGAGAAGGGGGGAGAGAGAGAAAGATCTTCAAAGAGAAGCACTCTGGCTTCAAAGTACACGGTCGTGAGGGTTCTGTACAGAAGGCAGACTGACATGTATTTCAGACTTCAGCACGTATGCACACTCAGACACAAGCACACACAAGTATTTCCTTCAAACTTGACATAAAACACATAATAATAATACATTAGGACACAAGCATACTGTATACTTAAAAATGCACTTTGAAAATGACCCAATGACAAGTGCATACTAATGATAAGTATGTTTACACAATCGGAAACGCTGATAACATTGTCGAAATTATTCCCGTTCACACGCATCCGCAAAAATGCCTTAATTGTGCATGCCAGGTCAGTAGTTGGCGATGTCACTTTGTAAATAAACACTATGCGAACATGTATTATGCATGCAAATTACATCACAATTTTTCACAACTTTGCGTTTTTTAAATGAAAATGAAAGGAAAAACACATCAAAGGTTTTCCATTTTTAGTTGAAAATGGTGTTGTGTAAACACCCCCTCAACCAATCTGTCATACCAGTTCTGTAAGTTCTTTTCTCCTCTGAAAAAAACAAGCATTTATTTGAAGTGATTTCTTTGTAACAGTGTAAAAGTCATCACTGTCACTTTTGATCAATTGAATGTGTCCTGGCTGAATAAAAGTATTCAATTCTTAGAAAAAAAACTTCTTACTGACCCCAAATGCACTGAAAATTACCTAATGACAAACACACACTCTGCTAAAATACCAATCTGTCATACCAGTGCTGTAAGTTATTAATCTCCTCAGATGTTACTGGCAAAAGCTTTCTCAATATCGCAAGATCCAACATAATTGCTCTGTCATGTTAAAAATAGTCATGCTAAAAATGTCTCAAACCTCCTGCATTGTTCCATTCTGTTGTGCTCTGTCTACAGCAGTCGTTCTTAACCTTTCTGCCGCAAAGGCCCCACATTATCCAACACTATATCCAAAGGCCATGGATATATTATATAGTATATTCTGCAGTATATACTTTATAATAGTATAGTATTTCCCATAGTATTTCTGCAGTAGTTATGACAAAGTTTTTTGTGCTTTTAGCCTTTTAACTCTTTCCCTGCCAGTATTTTTTTTAAAGTTGCCAGCCACTGCCAGCATTTTTTGATCATTTGAAACTGCAATCTGGACCTTCAACCCACTGGGTGCCACTGAAGTCCACTACATGGAGAAAAATCCTGGAATGTTTCCCTCAAAAAACATAATTTCTTTGTGACTGAAGAAAGAAAGACATGAACATCTTGGATGACACGGAAGTAAATTATTAGGAAATTTTCATTCTGTCAGTGAACTGCTCCTTTAAAACAGTGTGTGAAAGACAAGCTCAAAAACACGGTTTAACACTGCCCCTGTTTTCCTACAGTCACATTTGGCATCTGTCAATAGATAAATATGGATAAAATTGATCAAATAAAGTTCTGTCGTAAATTTCTTCTTGTTCAGTAGGCTATTCTGTTTCAGAAATACATCATATTATTTAATTACCATAACCAAATGCACCCAATAAAAAAACTGCATGTGCTTGATCATTTTGCCGGTTAGACAGTACCATTCTAATTGGACAGTTCTTGGAAGAGTAAATTGCAATCTGGACCTGACTTTATGCTGATAGTCATAAGTCTGTCAATGTGAGACTATTAGATAACCAGCAGACCAATAAAATGTCACTTAGCATTGTTTTGATTTCACACATACACAGAGCTCTTCTTTTAATTACATCTGTAATTAGAGCACAGCCTCTGATTGTGAGCATGTATCGATAGCTCTCCATGCTCTCAACAAAATCCTGGAATGTTTCCCTCAAAAAACATAATTTCTTTGTGACTGAAGAAAGAAAGACATGAACATCTTGGATGACACGGAAGTAAATTATTAGGAAATTTTCAGTCTGTCAGTGAACTGCTCCTTTAAAACAGTGTGTGAAAGACAAGCTCAAAAACACGGTTTAACACTGCCCCTGTTTTCCTACCGTCACATTTGGCATCTGTCAATAGATAAATATGGATAAAATTGATCAAATAAAGTTCTGTCGTAAATTTTTTCTTGTTCAGTAGGCTATTCTGTTTCAGAAATACATCATATTATTTAATTACCATAACCAAATGCACCCAATAAAAAAACTGCATGTGCTTGATCATTTTGCCGGTTAGACAGTACCATTCTAATTGGACAGTTCTTGGAAGAGTAAATTGCAATCTGGACCTGACTTTATGCTGATAGTCATAAGTCTGTCAATGTGAGACTATTAGATAACCAGCAGACCAATAAAATGTCACTTAGCATTGTTTTGATTTCACACATACACAGAGCTCTTCTTTTAATTACATCTGTAATTAGAGCACAGCCTCTGATTGTGAGCATGTATCGATAGCTCTCCATGCTCTCAACACGAGGGCTCTGCAGAGGGCCCAACGTGGGCCCCAGGTGTTTGCTTGCGATTTAATTTCTGAAGCGGAGTGTGCTTTTGGCACAGTCTGTGTATATGAAAATAACATCACCGTAATTGAGTCAGAGATGATAGCCCTGACAGGAAATTCCACACAGAACAAACCAGAACATTCTGTGAGAGTAGCTGCTTTCATAAACAATCAGACAAAATCAGGGCCTGTCTATTGCCATAAACCCTCAAACCCGTCAGAAAACGTCCTCCTCTGTGCTGTTCAAGGAGAGGATCTCCGCACACCCTGGCTGATGACGCACAAGATAGTGAGAAGCTCTTTGCAATGTTTTCTGCACTAAAATTCATGTGGTTCAGACTGCTAACAAAAGTCATTTGCAGCCTCTGCCTCTGCAAGAAGTTAATTATCGTCAAAGCTCATGGAGACTGAAATGTCATCTGCTAGTGCAATGCACCGTCGGTGGTATTATCGTTACTGAAAAGACCACTGGAGATTTTAGGAATTTTCACATGAGAAATTATTAAGAAAACACTTTGCGTTTCATCCAATAAACCCAAGACTTAGTAATCTTAAAATGAAATGACAATTGGGAAGCTGATCTTGTGCAGAAAAGTCTGAATTTATGGACCCTACTGAGGGATTGGATATACTATTTGTTTTATAAAACAAATAGTTTTGGCTTTAAAATCTTATTAGATGGGCAAGACATTATACAACACACACAACTGTGACCACAGATCAGTTCAAATCTATGTAAACGTGTCTATGCAAACTATGTAAAAGTTGTATGATGCTTCTTTTACGGTTGTAAAATTTGAAATATTTTAATTAATTGTTTGTAAATTTTATGTAATACATTTTAAAATATGCTGGAACAAAAAAAAATTGTGAATCTATAGAGAATCTGATGCTGGTATTTCTGCAAATATCTACTTTGTTACTATAGGTCCCTTTAATCATATTTTAGGGATAACATAGCAATTATAAAATTAGATCTAAAGTAGATCAAAAAGCACTCTAAATTTCAACAAAATTGCATTTAATATAAATGCAAAATCCAAACTTTAATTCATTTTCATTTTATTGCATTCAGTAATTACGTGTCTGAATACATTGTTTAGTTTACAGTGAAGTATATACATTAAAAAAATAAATTACATTATGCTGTTTTAATGGTATTCTGAAGTGTATTTCTTTTTCACAAGGGCATTGTGACAAGGTTGACATTTTAAGATTATAAAAGTGGTCAAATAAGAGGAGACTTGTATTTATTACTTTTAGATTTATGTTATTTACATTAATAACCTATTAGACCAATAGATGCCATATTTACTTTTTTACCCAGATGAAAAAGATACTTTGAGTGAAGGATGTACAGATCAATAGGTTTACCAGATTTAACAGGTTTTTGTCAACTATATATTTTTTAACAGTATGTATTTCTTTTGTGTCAAATTAAATGGCATCAACCCTGACTAGGGTCTCTTTCTATTACTGTCTCTCTTTAAACTCCATGGTGACCTATCCCTCTCACATCTCTCTCTATATCTAGCTTTCCTTCTCTCTGTGTGTCTTTTTTTTTTGCTGCTGCATGTGTCACATCCGGTTGATCTGGGAGGCTCAGACCCTGCTGAGCCATTGAAAAGCCATCAGCAGGTAAATGTAGAACAGTTATTCTGTCCACCCTGCAGCTCCCTGGGGCTTGACGCTTGCTGTTAACCACCAGGCATGTACGTATGTGTGTGTGTGTGTGTGTGTGTTTGTGTTTAAAGATTGAAACGAATCACCACATAAATAGTCCTTGTATGTATGTGTTTGTGTGTGTATCTGCCCATTTGTCAACTAACAACTAACAGGATGAACAGTACGTGCCTGGAACTGTGTGAAACTCGAACTGGGTTTATGTGGGGAAGTAAAGAATGAATATATCAGACACACATACACACACGCACGCACACACACACACACACACACACACACACACACATATATAAATACAAGGACTATGACTGTGGCCAATTCCTTTTTGTGCTTTAGATTTACTGTAGATTCCCAATTAGGGTACATTTAAACGACAGGATTTTCCTTTGTTTCCTTCTCTCTGTGTGTCTTTTGTTTTTGCTGCTGCATGTGTCACATCCGGTTGATCTGGGAGGCTCAGACCCTGCTGAGCCATTGAAAAGCCATCAGTAGGTAAATGTAGAACAGTTATTCTGTCCACCCTGCAGCTCCCTGGGGCTTGACGCTTGCTGTTAACCACCAGGCATGTACGTATGTGTGTGTGTGTGTGTGTGTTTGTGTTTAAAGATTGAAACGAATCACCACATAAATAGTCCTTGTATGTATGTGTTTGTGTGTGTATCTGCCCATTTGTCAACTAACAACTAACAGGATGAACAGTACGTGCCTGGAACTGTGTGAAACTCGAACTGGGTTTATGTGGGGAAGTAAAGAATGAATATATCAGACACACATACACACACGCACGCACACACACACACACACACACACACACACACACACACATATATAAATACAAGGACTATGACTGTGGCCAATTCCTTTTTGTGCTTTAGATTTACTGTAGATTCCCAATTAGGGTACATTTAAACGACAGGATTTTCCTTTGCGTTTTTCAAAAGGTTTGTGTACAGACGACAATATTTTTGCGTTGTTGTTCACATGGATCTGCAAAAAAGACTAAAAACACTGTATTATGCATGCCAGGCCAGTAACTGGCGATGTGACTTTGCAAAGAAACACTTCGCGACTGAACACATAAGACTGATAGACTGAACAAATACATTTACAGTACATTTAATCATTTAGCAGACACTTTTATCTAACGCAACTTACAAATGAGGACAACAGAAGCAATCAAAACCAACAAAAGAGCAATAATATGTAAATGCTGTAATTATGTATATGTAATATGTATGAGCATGATGCCACCGTTCTCACAATTTCATGTTTTTGTAGTTTACACAAAGATGATAATGGTATCATTTTCAAAAACGTGCACTTTGAAACCTGTTTTTTCAAATTTTGCATTTTCAGGCCTCTAAATCACGTTTGTCGTGGAAATGAATGGCCAAAATGCATAAAAAGTTTTTTCCCCAATTATAGATAAAAAATTTGAAACTGAAAAAAAAAAAACATTTCTCCACAACTTTGCAGGTTAAAAGTCATGGTTTTGTATGTAATATTTATTTAATTTTTTTATAAACTCACATCTCATTCTAAAACTTCATACTTGGATACTATATTTCATATAAAAAAAACCTTTTCAGTACTGTGAGGGTCGTCTTAAAAATCTTCCAGGGTAGAAGTAGAAACAGCAGATCTGAATTAAATAACCAGCTTGAGTTGGTGAGGAACTAGATGATGTCAGCACAGGGAACAGACTACATCAAATCTGACTTTTCTGATGCTGAATTTAATATTCTATATAAATATAACCAGCCTCTGATACCGGTTCAGGCCCTGGTAATGGCCATATCAGGTCATGTAAATGAGCTCGTTAACTGTGTCTGTCTCATGATAATGGTATCATTTTCAAAAACGTGCACTTTGAAACCTGTTTTTTCAAATTTTGCATTTTCAGGCCTCTAAATCACGTTTGTCGTGGAAATGAATGGCCAAAATGCATAAAAAGTTTTTTCCCCAATTATAGATAAAAAATTTGAAACTGAAAAAAAAAAAAAAACCTTTCTCCACAACTTTGCAGGTTAAAAGTCATGGTTTTGTATGTAATATTTATTTAATTTTTTTATAAACTCACATCTCATTCTAAAACTTCATACTTGGATACTATATTTCATATAAAAAACCCTTTTCAGTACTGTGAGGGTCGTCTTAAAAATCTTCCAGGGTAGAAGTAGAAACAGCAGATCTGAATTAAATAACCAGCTTGAGTTGGTGAGGAACTAGATGATGTCAGCACAGGGAACAGACTACATCAAATCTGACTTTTCTGATGCTGAATTTAATATTCTATATAAATATAACCAGCCTCTGATACCGGTTCAGGCCCTGGTAATGGCCATATCAGGTCATGTAAATGAGCTCGTTAACTGTGTCTGTCTCTGGACTTTGCTGAGCGTGGCATAAACCTGCCTCATCTCCAGCGGTCATATTCTCTATAATGGTGCATTTGAGAGCTCAGGGTCTGCTCTCATTCTCATCTCTCACCAAGAGCTTAGCAAAAAAAGCAATAAAGCCCTGTAAATTACTGTGAAATACCGCTCAGATGATGAGAGAGTGAGATAGAAAGAAAGAAAGAAAGAAAGAAAGAGAAAAAGAAGGGAGTATATGAATATATCCAGGTCAGCAGTAAACTAGAATCGCAGAGCAATAAATTACTGGAAAATTATCTTAAGTGACATTTAGAAATCAATGGCTGAGTGATCATGGGCACCTTTTCTAAGTGTGTGTACTTCTCAGTACTTGTCAATACTCTGTGTGTGTGTGTGTGTGTGTGTGTATGTGTGTGTGTGCGCATGCACGCATCTTTGTAGATTTTCGTAAGGAATCAAACTGGCATAAGACCTCATTGCTGAATGAAATCATGTAACTGATAGGACTCAAAACTCACTTACCTGTCAAAAAAACAGCTTGTTCTAGATCATTGGGTTTCTGGAATGTTTGCAGGGTTTGCAAGGAGGCTGTTTTTGAAGGATGATGCCGTTCAAAAATAATATCTGACCTGACAGCAAACCCACATCCTGTGCATGAGAGCTGCAAAAATGCTGCTGCTCATTTCATATGTCAAAAACAACAAACAAAAACAACTTGAATAATATTATTTCTCTCACAGAAAAAAAAAGTAGTATATATAATAGTGTGTGTATGTATATATACAGTATAATGAATATAATGAAGAACAATGAGAAACAATATGGTCTAAGACCATCAAGATTCTCCTGAGGACAAGTTATTCAGCGGTTTTAACCCTGGGTCTGTCACGGTTCATGGGTCCGTGCAGTCTTTTTGCGTCTTGTCATGTGTGTGTGTGTGTACGTCATTCATTAGTAGAGGCAGCTGGCGCTCTATCAGAGAGCGCCAGCTGCAACTCATTTGCACTGCCTATATATAGGGCTCTATGTTCAATGTGTGTTTGTCGGTTCGTTAACTTATGTCCTGTCTCTCTGTCAACTTGTTTTTCCAGTTCTCGTCCAGCCTATTGAGGATTGTTCCGCAATCTTCGGATTCACCTGCACTGGATCGGAGAGCCCTCACTCACAGAGCAAGCTGTCTGATGTCCGCTGAGGTTCATGTTTGTGGTCTTTTCCCAGCTGTCCTCTGTGGTTATTGTTTCTCAACAAACCTCGTTGCACTCGCACTTGGACCTCGAGACTCCTCATTGTGACAGAACGAACCGACCACTATGGATCCAGCGAGTACGGCGGAACTGAGAGACTTTCTGTCTAGTAGCAACACCCGCATGGAGCGCCAGGAAGAACAAATGATGGCTACGGGTCATGCTGTCCAGGCCCTGGTTTCTCAAGTTTCTGAGTTGACTACTCATTTTCATCAATTGAGGGTGGAGATCGCCTCCGCTCAGCAACCACACGCGCTCAACCCACTTGTTCCTGTGGATCCAATCGTCCGCTCCACCGAACCTCGTCTAGCCCCAGTTATGTCGCCCATTCTTGGCCAAATGTTCCCTGTACATTTCTCTGCAACCCTCATCGTTTCCCACTGAGGAATCTAAGGTGGCTTTCATTATAACTTTGCTCTCGGGACGGGCAGCTAGCTGGGGAACTACCGTGTGGGAGCAGAGGCTTCCTTGCTGTTGCTCATTCCAGTCATTTTCTGAGGAACTCAAGAAAGTGTTTGATCTGCCCGAAGCAGCGCGACTTCTCGCGGAACTGCGTCAAGGGGAACGCACTGTAACCGACTATTCTATTGAGTTTCGCACTTTGGCAGCGGAGTGTGGTTGGAATTCGGAGGCGCAATGGGACATGGTTTTTATATGGGCTTTCTGATTCCGTCAAAGACGAAATTTATTCTCGGATTTACCCACAGGCGTGGATAAGCTCATAGATCTGGCCATTTGGCGGTGGGGCCAGCAGACACTCCGGGAACGGGCGATCACTCCTCAGGGCCACTTTCCCTCAATCACTAGTGAGACTGTTTTCTCTTCCAGATCCCGAGCCCATGCAGATGGGCAGGTCCCGTCTTTTGCAGCAGGAGAAGCAGAGGCGCAGGGAGAGGGGGCTGTGCTTGTATTGTGGAGCCGCCGGTCACATCGCCCTGCAGTGTCCAGTAAAAGCCAGCGCCCGCCAGTAGGTAAACTGATGGGTGGGATTACTTTGAACAAATCCTCTTTTTCAGCCACTCATCTTCCGGTGAGACTGAGAATGCACTCATTGACCTATGATTGTGAGGCTTTAGTGGACTCGGGAGCGGATGGGTAATTTTTTCAACATTAGTCTCGCTCACAGCCTCAAGATACCCGTGGTGGTGCTCTCTCAGCCAGTTTTTGTGGTTGCGCTGAATGGTCAGCCTTTACCCTCCATCACTGTCTCGTTAAGACTCATCACCTCTGGACAACACTCGGAGAACATTGAATTTCTTCTCACCGACACTCCCGCTGCTCCTGTGATTATGGGGCATCCCTGGCTTATGCTCCATAATCCTCATATAAACTGGGGAAAGGATGCCGTTTTGTCTCGGAGCGAATATTGTCATGCTTCCTGTTTGTTGTCCGCATGTTCGGTGTTTCAGGAGGATCGCGCTGACCTGTCAACGTGCCATGTGAGTTCCTCGACCTGAAGGGAGTGTTCAGTAAGTCTCGGGCTGCCTCTCTACCTCCGCATCGTCCCTATGACTGTGCTATAGACTTATTACCAGGTACGTCTCCGCCTAAGGGCAAATTGTATTCGCTTTCCACCCCGGAGAGGGAGGCCATGGAGAAATATATTTCGGATTCTCTAACAACCAAGATCATCTGCCCCTCTTCTCCAGCAGGTGCGGGTTTCTTTTTCGTGAAAAAGGACGGCTTTCTTCGCCCCTGTATTGACTATCGAGGGTTGAACGACATAACGGTGAAGAATACTTATCCTCTACCGTTGATGTCGCCGGCTTTCGAGCGTTTGCAGGGGGCGTCATTTTTCACGAAATTGGATCTCCGTAACGCTTATCATTTGGTTCGCATAAGAGAGGGGGATGAATGGAAAACCGCTTTTAATACCCCCAGGGGGCACTTTGAATATCTTTTTCTTCCTTTCGGCCTTTCTAACGCCCCTGCGGTATTCCAAGCACTCGTCAATGATGTGCTGAGAGACATGGTAGATCAGTTCATCTGTCTACCTGGATGACATACTGATTTTTTTTTTCTCATTTTCTCCAGGAACATGTTCAGCACGTCAGGCGAGTGCTTCAGAGGTTGTTGGAGAATGGGATTTTTGTCAAAGCGGAGAAATGCGTTTTTCATGCACCGTCTGTTCCTTTTTTGGAATACATCATCTCGGCCGAGGGGGTGTGCATGGATTCCGACAAGGTTCAGGCTGTGGTGAATTGGCCAACCCCAGATTCCCGCAAGGCCCTGCAGAGGTTTCTGGGCTTTGCCAATTTTTACCGGCGTTTTATTCGCAATTTCAGCCAGCTAGCCGCCCCTTTTACTGCCTTAACCTCCACCAAGACTGCTTTCAGGTGGTCCAGTGCAGCTGATGCTGCATTTTCCAAACTCAGAAGCTGCTTCGTTTCAGCTCCCATCCTTGTTGCCCCTGATTCGTCCCGGCAGGTTGAGGTTGACGCATCAGAGGTGGGGGTTGGCGCAGTTCTATCCCAGCGTTCCCTCGCGGACGGCAAGGTGCATCCTTGTGCGTATTTTTGGCAGTCAAGCTTGCCTTGGAAGAGTGGCGTCATTGGTTGGAGGGTTCAGGGGTTCCCTTTGTCGTTTGGCCCGACCACAAGAACCTTGAATACATCAAGTCTGCCAAAAGATTAAACTCTAGGCAGGCCCGGTGGGATCTTTTTTTTTTTTTTTCAGTCGTTTTGATTTTGCCATTTCTTACCGTCCAGGTTCTAAGAACATCAAACCAGACGCGTTGTCCCGTTTTTTTGATAATTCGGAGCGCCCGTCTTTTTCCAAGCCCATTGTGCCGCAGAAGGTTTTTATTTCTGCGGTCACGGGGTAGTGCCTCCGCCCGGATGCCCACCAGGTCGCTTGTTTGTGCCAGAGTGTTTAAGGTCCGAAGTTATTCGATGGGGTCATTGTTCCAAGGTAGCCTGTCATCCTGGGGTAGTTCGTACCAAGTTTCTGGTTAGACAACGGTTCTGGTGGCCAGCTATGACTCGCGACATTAGTCTTTTTGTTTTGGCTTGCTCGGTCTGTGCTGTTTCTAAGTCTTCCAATTGACCCCCTGCTGGACTCCTTCAGCCGTTGTTGGTTCCTTCGAGAGCCTGGCCCCACATTTTGTTTCGGGGTCGCCCACCCTCACAGGGAAACACGGTGGTTTTGACCGTGGTGGACCGGTTCTCAAAGGCAACTAATTTCATTCCTCTGCCTAAATTACCATCTGCCAGAGAAACAGCGATTGCTGTCATCGACCACGTTCTTCGCATACATGGCCTCCTGATGGACGTGAATTATATCCAAATTTTGGAGAGTTTTGTAGATTGTTGGGGGCGACGGTTAGTCTTTCTTCTGGGTTTCATCCCCAGAGTAATGGTCAGATGGAGCGGGCCAACCAAGATTTAGAACGAATGTTGCGACAGTTGGCTCCTCAGAACCCCTCCTCATGGAGCCAGCAACTCTCATGGGTTGAGTACGCACATAACTCATTACCAGTCTCAGCTACGGGTCTATCTTCGTTTGAGTGTAGCTTAGGGTACCAGCCACCACTTTTTCCCAGTATGGAATCCGAGGTCGCGGTTCCCTCTGCCCACGCATTCGTCCAGAGGTGCCGACGCACCTGGAGCAAGGCCAGGTTGACCCTCCTCCAGGTGGGGGCGCGCACCACGGTTCAGGCCGATCGCCACGCGGGCAAAAAGTGTGGCTTTCAACCAAGCATATTCCTCTCCGATCCGTCAGTAATAAGCTTGCTCCCAAATTCATTGGCCCATTTACTGTCACCAAGATTATTAGTCCGGTGGCAGTCTGCCTCAAACTTCCTCCAGCGTACAGGAGGAAGGTTACGGTCCGGAGGAGAGAAGTTGGGTGCCTGCTAGGGACATACTGGACCACTCTCTTATTGATGAATTTAATCGTCAGGTAAGTCTTCCTTGGAATGCCAGGAGACATTACTAGGGGGAGGGGTACTGTCATGGTTCATGGGTCTGTGCGGTCTTTTTGCGTCTTGTCGTGTGTGTACGTCATTCATTAGTAGTGGCAGCTGGCACTCTATCAGAGTGCGCCAGCTGCAACTCATTTGCACTGCCTTTATATATAGGGCTCTATGTTCAATGTGTGTTTGTCGGTTCGTTAACTTGTGTCCTGTCTCTCTGTCAGCTTGTTGTTCCAGTTCTCGTCCAGCCTATTGAGGATTGTTCCGCAATCTTCGGATTCACCTGCACTGGATCGGAGATCCCTCACTCACAGAGCAAGCTGTCTGATGTCCACTGAGGTTCATGTTTGCGGTCTTTTCCCAGCTGTTCTCTCTGGCTATTGTTTCTCAATAAACCTCGTTGCACTCGCACTTGGATCTCGAGACTCCTCATTGTGACAGGGTCAAGTAGTGATTCACACTTTGCTTCACAGCAGGATTACCCCAGCTCCTACATTTTTTACAGTGTGAATTATTATTCAGTAAAACACTTTTGTGAAATGTCCAGTGTGTATGTTTTCTTATGTTGGTTATTGTATGTATTGCGGCAGTTTGGAAATGAAATGTCTAGTGACTGGCGCTAAAAAGAATGCGTTTCCTCATTTAAAATAACACACCACCTACACTAAACCTTACCTAAATAACTGATTTAATAAAAGCAAATGTTAGTATTTTTCCTGATGCAGCCATGCCATTTTATCTTGCTTCTACAAATCTTAGAGCTCTTACTTGTGTTTGACAGGTGCTCTGCATCATTCAGTGCTTTACCGGGTGAGCTACCGAACAAGTTTACTGCATCAGAAAAGCCATTCATATGAAGCTTGTTATGTGATGCAAATGTGAAAATTTATTAGTTTACAAATCATGCACTGGTAAAAGTGTTTTGAGGTCATAACCTAGTACTGTGCAAGGAACCCCTGTGATTATAATTAGTTTTAAATGTGTTTGTTTTAAAGTTGTTGTTTTTTTTTACACTGCTACTAGTGTTTATTTCAGTTTTTAAAAATGCAGTGAATTGTATTTATAGGTATATTTTTTTTGGAGTTTTGCAAATGTAGGCACATTTTCTTTCAATGTGCCTATTTTGCAACCATTATAAACAGGAACAAAAATTTTGGATATTTGTGCTTGTATTTAAAAATGTGTCAAAAGTGTGTGCTGTTTTGAGCCAATTTGGATGGCCAACTAGCACCTACACATTCTAACATCACATCATGTAAAACAATTACTGTCCAAATAGTGCTAATGAATGCTTCATGTTCTCCTCTAATGATATAAACATGGACCGTTGCTTTAAGTGTTATTTTCATGCTCGACTGACACACAAAGCATATAAACCAAACACTTCTATTTGTACCAACATAACAGCAATCCCAAGTTATTTGTTAATCAGTTTCCGCCCATAGGATGGAGCTAAAAACCTGGAGGACCATTAAGAATCACTTCAGTGTATTTCCAGCTGTCAGGATTATTATTATGAAATGAATATAGTGAAATAGCCCACAAACAATCATGCTCTGATGCTTCTCTCTAAGTAGATGAGACATTGGAAGTCGTGGGGGAAAAAGCTTTGAATTAATGAAGAATAAAATGAATATTTAAAGGTGAAGTGTGTAATTTCTGCACTAGCCAGTACACAGGATAACACAAAAATAATCATGGCTTTAAAAAGTGCCACAGAATCATATTGTTTACACTTTTCAGGAATCTATGAATGGATCACTTATAGTTGTTTTAGTACACTATGATCTATTGATATTTGGAATTAGCATTTATTTTTATATTTTCAGTTTTCATTGTATTTTCATTTTAGGTTTTAATAATTTTATTATGTAATTGTTAATGGCTTGCCAAGGCAACGTCTCAAAGTTGAATTGTTTAGGTTTTTTTTTTTACGTTAAAGCTTGACATATATTTATATTTTATTCTATTTGAGCTTTATTTCAATTAAAATTATCTTTAATACATTTAGTTTTCAGTAGCAACATTGCCTATCATAGCACATTTTTAAAACAGTTATTTAGTGGTATTTATTAAAGAAATGACATGCATGAAGAAATGTATAAAGTCCACTGTTACAAAGCTATCTTTAGACTTTAAACTGTTGTGACTTATGTGGACAGCTCAAAATCTTTTCAGAAGCGCTGCATAACTTCGTAATATCCCCCTTAATAGATTCATGTCAGAAAAGTGCCGCCGGTAGTTCTCAGCCGGTTTTATTCCTTGATTCATTTTGATCAATCAACTTCTTGATAAGGATCACACACAGGCTGATGATGGGACTCATATCAGCCACATGGTGTCTCATCAGAGCTGAGCAGAGATGAGAGAGAACAGCAGGTCTGTTTTTGACAAAGCAGACTGTGGTTGCTCTCACAGCCCTGCTGCCTGAGGTACGAGTCATATGAACTCTGTCAGGCGGCTTCAAACAAATCAAATTTTCCTCAGAAAGAGAGGAATGAAAGAAAGAGAGACACACGCAGTCACAGGGAAGAGGAGAGGAGTCATATGAGAGAAGTAAGCACATTAGAAAGGGCCAGAGCCTAAAATGAACCCAAACTGAATCCAAATGTGTCAACAAACTTGTCAATATCACAGCACACACACTCTCTGTTACACAACCTGGTGAGCTGCCTGCATATACAGCATTTTAAGGCATCGTAAGCACATTCCCAACACAAAAGGGAGTCATAATCATGCTGCTTTCTATACCTTCTTTTGGCTAAATTCTAAGGCAGCATCACATGTATCCTTTACAGAAAAGGCAATCCCATAATGCTTATTGGCAAGGTATAGTAAGTGAAACAAAATCCATAGAAGATGGTGATGAAGGGAAAAATACTGTAAGTACATGAACAAATTACTTCCCTATGACAGTTCCTATAACACAAGTATGCATTGCATTCTCAACCTTGCCACAAGGGGCACTGTAGGGCACAGCATAAACTATTTTTCTATGGTGCCACATTTTCATGTTTACAATTTTCGGGAACCTATTAACTGATCACTTATACTTGTCTGTGAACGCTAAAGTTGGATAGATGCAGTGCTATTTCAGTGTTATTTATTTACCAATATAGGATTTATTACTATTTGGAATTAGCATTTATTTTTTATTAGCATTAATTTTTGTTTAAGTTTTACGTTTTTTGACATATAGAAATTAACATATTCAGCAAGGATGCAAAAGTGACAGTAAAGATATTTGTTACAGAGGATTTCTATTTTAAATAAATGTTGTTCTTTTGAACTTTCTAATAATGAAAGAATCTTGGCCAAAAAACAAACAAACAAATAAAACAAACAAACATATAATGGTTTAAATACAATAATAAGCAGAAACCACAAATAATAAGCAGAATCGCTGTTTTAAATTTTTATAATAAGAAGAAATGTTATTAGCAAATCTTCATATTAAAATGATTTCTGAAGGATCATGTGACACTGAAGACTGGTAATTGCTGCTGAAAATTCTACTTTTTGCATCACAAGAATAGATTACATTTCAAAATATATTAAAATAGAAAACAGTGACTTTAAATTGTAATAATAATATTTCACAATATTACTGTTTTTTTTTATTTACCAATATAGGATTTATTACTATTTGGAATTAGCATTTATTTTTTATTAGCATTAATTTTTGTTTAAGTTTTACGTTTTTTTACATATAGAAATTAACATATTCAGCAAGGATGCAAAAGTGACAGTAAAGATATTTGTTACAGAGGATTTATATTTTAAATAAATGTTGTTCTTTTGAACTTTCTAATAATGAAAGAATCTTGGCCAAAAAACAAACAAACAAATAAAACAAACAAACATATAATGGTTTAAATACAATAATAAGCAGAAACCACAAATAATAAGCAGAATCGCTGTTTTAAATTTTTATAATAAGAAGAAATGTTATTAGCAAATCTTCATATTAAAATGATTTCTGAAGGATCATGTGACACTGAAGACTGGTAATTGCTGCTGAAAATTCTACTTTTTGCATCACAAGAATAGATTACATTTCAAAATATATTAAAATAGAAAACAGTGACTTTAAATTGTAATAATAATATTTCACAATATTACTGTTTTTTTTTTACATCAAATAAATGCAGCCTTGGTGAGCATCATAAGTAATATACTTTTGAGATGTTTTTTTTAGAATACTGCATGGAATATATGCTATTACTAATCTATAGTAATAATCAGCTGTGTGTTCCTTGAATTATTTAGCATGGAGTTGTTGTCTATATGTAAAGCATTCCAAATCAGACACTATGTTAGGTATGGACACTTATATCGTGTCCTAACCAGGGAAGAAGCAGCAAGTATCCAGTAACAGATTTAAGTGAATATAACTGCCAATCACATATGCAGAACTTTATTATGGATGGACCAGTAAGACCAAACATAACACCACATGAACAGAAACAGCAGAAAATTGACTAAATGTGATGTGGCTTGTCACTTGTTTTGGTCATGGCTGGTCAGGACAAAAATCCAGGTTTTGGAAGAGATCAATTTCATCACTTGTCAGTTCATCTCGTTGCGCCTTGTTATGACACCGTGTTCGATGGTAGCTGTCGTATGTGGACAGCAAGGCAGCTCACTAGGTTTTGGAACAGAGCTTCAGAGTCACTGTCATGTAAACCTTTTATGTTACTATGTTACATCGAGCGTGTGTTTGAGGGCCATTTCAGGTGTGGAAACACAATTACAGTTCATGCATCAGCTGCAAACACACAAACACACACACATCAGAGCTTCTTGGCTCATTTTAGACATTTCTGTCTTGAAGCAGAGTGCCTCAGCACTCAGCACTTTGATCTTCTCTCCCAGTCCAGAAAGAGAGAGAGGAAGGGTAAGATGTTGCAAAGGAAGCGGCCTGATTTACAGCCTACATTTCTTCTAGTCATGCTTTGTTTATTCCTATCCTTTCTCCACCCTCAACTTCAAATTGAAATGGCCATGTAAAGATTTTATTGCAGGGACGTTCCTGTATATGTCTTAATATTGGTTAAAATGTTAAACTAACAAATTTCAAAGATGGAAATTATTTTAGTTCTTTTTTTAAGATCTCAATATAAAAATTAAATTAACCCAGGATTAACTTTAAATTATTTTTCATTAATTTGAATTCATTTTACTATGCAATACTACACTTCACCAACTATTCTTCAATTTTTAAAAATGTATTATTAAATTTATTTAAAAATCAATTCAAATGTTTAGAAAAAAACTTGTTTGGGGATATTATTTAAATTGTTAGGGTCATTCACATAGAATGCATTTTTGCTTTGAAAAATGTGAGAAGTAGGATGCAAGAGAAATGCAAAGTCTCAGAACGACTTTTAAAAGTTGAAAACTTCCTTTAGCTTAAGCATCATTTTTTGAAAAGACACAAGATGGAAGTGCAACATCAAAGATGTCCGTCTAGCGCATTTGCATAGAAAAACAATGGAATAGTAGTGCAGTGGGATGGAAAAGCACATTTTGTCTGAACCATTGCCCTGGCTGCACTACTTCCATTCCATTCACAAAAGCTAGTTCCATAATGAAATGCTGTGACACAATTTTGGAGGGAAACAAAAGCACAAAACATCAGTACCAGCAGTATTTAGCAATATTCTATGGTATTAGTTGGTTTATCTCATTCTGTTTAATAAAATTACAAAACTGGTATATTGTCTATTTTAAAGGGGTCATATGATGCTGCTAAAAATAACATTATTTTGTGTATTTGGTGTAATGAAATGTGTTTATGCGGTTTAAGGTTAAAAAAACACATTATTTTCCACATACTGTACATTATTGTTTCTCCTCTATGCCCCGCCTTTCTGAAACGCGTCGATTTTTACAAAGCTCATCGGTCTGAAAAGCGAGGTGTGCTCTGATTGGCCAGCTATCCAGTGCGTTGTGATTGGCCGAATACCTCAAGCGTGTGACGGAAATGTTACGCCCCTTAC
>NW_015505213.1:1517995-1565897 GCF_001515645.1 Sinocyclocheilus grahami | reverse complement strand
TATTTTAAATAAATGTTGTTCTTTTGAACTTTCTAATAATGAAAGAATCTTGGCCAAAAAACAAACAAACAAATAAAACAAACAAACATATAATGGTTTAAATACAATAATAAGCAGAAACCACAAATAATAAGCAGAATCGCTGTTTTAAATTTTTATAATAAGAAGAAATGTTATTAGCAAATCTTCATATTAAAATGATTTCTGAAGGATCATGTGACACTGAAGACTGGTAATTGCTGCTGAAAATTCTACTTTTTGCATCACAAGAATAGATTACATTTCAAAATATATTAAAATAGAAAACAGTGACTTTAAATTGTAATAATAATATTTCACAATATTACTGTTTTTTTTTTACATCAAATAAATGCAGCCTTGGTGAGCATCATAAGTAATATACTTTTGAGATGTTTTTTTTAGAATACTGCATGGAATATATGCTATTACTAATCTATAGTAATAATCAGCTGTGTGTTCCTTGAATTATTTAGCATGGAGTTGTTGTCTATATGTAAAGCATTCCAAATCAGACACTATGTTAGGTATGGACACTTATATCGTGTCCTAACCAGGGAAGAAGCAGCAAGTATCCAGTAACAGATTTAAGTGAATATAACTGCCAATCACATATGCAGAACTTTATTATGGATGGACCAGTAAGACCAAACATAACACCACATGAACAGAAACAGCAGAAAATTGACTAAATGTGATGTGGCTTGTCACTTGTTTTGGTCATGGCTGGTCAGGACAAAAATCCAGGTTTTGGAAGAGATCAATTTCATCACTTGTCAGTTCATCTCGTTGCGCCTTGTTATGACACCGTGTTCGATGGTAGCTGTCGTATGTGGACAGCAAGGCAGCTCACTAGGTTTTGGAACAGAGCTTCAGAGTCACTGTCATGTAAACCTTTTATGTTACATATTTGTGGCGAGCGTGTGTTTGAGGGCCATTTCAGGTGTGGAAACACAATTACAGTTCATGCATCAGCTGCAAACACACACACACACACACATCAGAGCTTCTTGGCTCATTTTAGACATTTCTGTCTTGAAGCAGAGTGCCTCAGCACTCAGCACTTTGATCTTCTCTCCCAGTCCAGAAAGAGAGAGAGGAAGGGTAAGATGTTGCAAAGGAAGCGGCCTGATTTACAGCCTACATTTCTTCTAGTCATGCTTTGTTTATTCCTATCCTTTCTCCACCCTCAACTTCAAATTGAAATGGCCATGTAAAGATTTTATTGCAGGGACGTTCCTGTATATGTCTTAATATTGGTTAAAATGTTAAACTAACAAATTTCAAAGATGGAAATTATTTTAGTTCTTTTTTTAAGATCTCAATATAAAAATTAAATTAACCCAGGAATAACTTTAAATTATTTTTCATTAATTTGAATTCATTTTACTATGCAATACTACACTTCACCAACTATTCTTCAATTTTTAAAAATGTATTATTAAATTTATTTAAAAATCAATTCAAATGTTTAGAAAAAAACTTGTTTGGGGATATTATTTAAATTGTTAGGGTCATTCACATAGAATGCATTCTTGTCACTTGTTTTGGTCATGGCTGGTCAGGACAAAAATCCAGGTTTTGGAAGAGATCAATTTCATCACTTGTCAGTTCATCTCGTTGCGCCTTGTTATGACACCGTGTTCGATGGTAGCTGTCGTATGTGGACAGCAAGGCAGCTCACTAGGTTTTGGAACAGAGCTTCAGAGTCACTGTCATGTAAACCTTTTATGTTACATATTTGTGGCGAGCGTGTGTTTGAGGGCCATTTCAGGTGTGGAAACACAATTACAGTTCATGCATCAGCTGCAAACACACACACACACACACATCAGAGCTTCTTGGCTCATTTTAGACATTTCTGTCTTGAAGCAGAGTGCCTCAGCACTCAGCACTTTGATCTTCTCTCCCAGTCCAGAAAGAGAGAGAGGAAGGGTAAGATGTTGCAAAGGAAGCGGCCTGATTTACAGCCTACATTTCTTCTAGTCATGCTTTGTTTATTCCTATCCTTTCTCCACCCTCAACTTCAAATTGAAATGGCCATGTAAAGATTTTATTGCAGGGACGTTCCTGTATATGTCTTAATATTGGTTAAAATGTTAAACTAACAAATTTCAAAGATGGAAATTATTTTAGTTCTTTTTTTAAGATCTCAATATAAAAATTAAATTAACCCAGGATTAACTTTAAATTATTTTTCATTAATTTGAATTCATTTTACTATGCAATACTACACTTCACCAACTATTCTTCAATTTTTAAAAATGTATTATTAAATTTATTTAAAAATCAATTCAAATGTTTAGAAAAAAACTTGTTTGGGGATATTATTTAAATTGTTAGGGTCATTCACATAGAATGCATTTTTGCTTTGAAAAATGTGAGAAGTAGGATGCAAGAGAAATGCAAAGTCTCAGAACGACTTTTAAAAGTTGAAAACTTCCTTTAGCTTAAGCATCATTTTTTGAAAAGACACAAGATCAAAGATGTCCGTCTAGCGCATTTGCATAGAAAAACAATGGAATAGTAGTGCAGTGGGATGGAAAAGCACATTTTGTCTGAACCATTGCCCTGGCTGCACTACTTCCATTCCATTCACAAAAGCTAGTTCCATAATGAAATGCTGTGACACAATTTTGGAGGGAAACAAAAGCACAAAACATCAGTACCAGCAGTATTTAGCAATATTCTATGGTATTAGTTGGTTTATCTCATTCTGTTTAATAAAATTACAAAACTGGTATATTGTCTATTTTAAAGGGGTCATATGATGCTGCTAAAAAGTGGGGGCGTGTTAGAACGAGCCGTTTTAGGTAGGCGTGGCTGACTCTTAACTTTTATAAAGAATATCTCTTTGGATTGGAAACTTTAGTCTTTGCAACTTTACAGATCTTCTTTATGCACCAAGAGCTTGTAACACTCCAAAGAGAAAGGAAAAATTTAAATCGCATCATATGACCCCTTTAAAAGATGAAGTTAATTTTAATATTTTTAAAATCAAGTTTAAAGCCTCAAGTAAACTAACTCTGAATTCCTCACTGAGAAATTGCTAACTTCAGCTCTTAATTTTCTCACCATTGTGCAAATAACAGTTATAATTGATAAAGTCATATGAACTTGACCAGGCATATGTCTTAAGTCTGGTAAACCATTTTATAAAAACACTTAATCGAAATCATTAAATTATAATGCAAGCATAGTCATTTATTTCAAAGTTAGAGAGTTCAAAAGCTGCAAAATAACAGGAATGGCCCATGAATAATTTCATGAATACTCACTTCATCCTCTTTCTCTTCTTCTTTTGCTCTCCTGTCCTCTCCTCTCCTCTCCTCTTGTCCTTAAAGAGTAATGGTGCTCTCTGGGTTTGAGAGATGAGGTGTTGGGAGTTTTAATAGTCTAAATAAAGAACACACAGCCATTCTGAGACTCAGTCTGGACATAATGGCTGCAACTCTGTGCTAATTAGAACTAATAGTGGTAAGGAAAGAGGCAGAGAGGGTTTTCACACCCTATTGAGCAGCAATTCTGTCCAACAGACAGAGAAGCATACAATAAAGGATAGTTAGGAACTCCTCATATACTCTCACTCTGTAAGGAGGAGTGCTGTAAGTTAAGGATATTTAACATACAGTATATAGAATGACTCTACCCTTGGACAGATAAAAGGCAAATAAGTTGCTAATGTTGAAACTAAAACTACACTAGAAATATTTTTTGAAGTTGTAATTAAAACAAAGATTACATGTTTTCAATGCCTCAAGGGGTAGTATATTGGGCATTTATGTGTTCTTCTGTGATCAGTTTTTATATTTAGCTCAACTACTGTCATGGCAGAGCAATAATTTAATGAGAATCTTGCTGAGCCAGTTAGTTACAGTTGATCGTATGCCAAAGATAGATGATGGTATCTCTATCCAGTGGCATAACTATGGTTGGAACCACTGCAAAAAATATTTGAAGCCCCCAAACTCCTAGAGCGTATAAAAATGATACATAACACTCTAATTTTGTGTCTTACAAAGTACAGTGGTCTCAAGGCATCTTACTATCCATAAAGGAATTTCACAAAATACTAGTGTTCATTCTGTTTGTATACTGTATTCTGAAAGGTTTGCTTGATAAGGCTAAACTTAGGTTAAATTAATTATACCATTAGCCAATTTTAAAATTAAGCCTGGCAACCAACCCTGAGCACTGTGGGGGAGTCTAGCACAGGCAATTCACTCCTAAAATGGAGTTTTATATTTTGTTTGAAATTGGTCATATTGTCAGTAAGTATTTTTTTTTACATGTTTTTGGCTTTATGTTTAGTACAATAATTTACCAAAAGAAAATTTATATAAATTTAATCTGAAATAAGGATGGTTTAAGGGGTCATAGGATGCCCATTTTCCACAAGTTGATATGATTCTTTAGGGTCTTAATGAAAAGTCTGTAACATAGTTTGGTTAAAATTTCTCAATGGTACACATTTTTTACCCTGTCAAAAACAGCTATTTTCAGATCAAGCCGTTTTTGTAGCATTTTCCTTTAAATGTTAATGAGCTCTGCTGACCCCGCCCCTTTCTTCCGAGCTGCTCTCAGAGATAATAATTAGCACATTATTAGGAAAGGCGATTTGCAAAGATTCATTACAAAATATTATACTCACTTCTTCTGTAGATGAGGCTGGATCATGAATGATTTGCGCGAACATAGATGCATTTATGTAGATCGGGGGCGCATTCCCTTCAGAAACAAATAATCCACTGCAAGTTCAGCGGCTCAGATCTCGGGAGTAAATGACGACTGCTATGTTCATTATTACATCCAACAACAGAACACCTCAGTCGCTTAGGAGTCATTCTTGTCTACATCTGCTCCAGCGGTGAAACAATGGCGGAGTGATGACAGCTCAATCACTATTAACCAGATTTTAAAAAAACACCGGGTGGATTTGTATCATTTTAGGGTGGTTGTGTACACACACTGCCAACACACATGTCAGTTCAAACAACTCGTAAAAGTGCATGTAGCATCCTATGACCCCTTTAAGAGAAATATTTGATTACATTTGAAATAAGGTAAAGTAAAATAATATAAAATAATATTATGCGGCAAATGTAATATACTCTCAGCAGTATCAATGAAGTTTATGTAACATCTAACATATTTTGCAAAACTCTCTCTTTCTCTCTCTATACCGAGGGAGAGTTTTGATCATGATATCTCATTTCCATGCTGATGTGTCCATCCCTGGGCTGGTGATGTGATCTCCTTTCATATAACGCATTAAATCTTAATGAGGCCAGCAGCGAACAACCTTCACCAATCACAGCAGAGGAGAAAGTGACATACGAGCCTGCCACACCCACCCAGACGCATAATGTTTGTTAACATTTTAATGCATTTGTTTAATTGAGTTTCAAATTTCACAAGAGTTTCCTTTACTCAGTATTTATGGCTTTGGGCCACTATGGACGACAACAAGCAAAGTGGATCCTTCAGGTTTCTGTAAAGAAGTTTGAAATAAAACCTTTACGACTAGCAGAAAATGACAAAAGAACTGTCTAATCCATTGTGATTGAATTTTTGCTAGTATTGTGTTTTACAGTTACGGATAGTTCAGCATGGTCGTTCTAGCGGTGAAATAAAAATATATATTTTCGAGTGTTTTGGTCTAGTGATTTAAAGTGAATGAATTTATATGCAACTTCTCTGAGCAAGGTATAGTTTGCTCATAGTCTGTAGCTATAACTGTTAGACTATCATCATAAAACCTCTGCAAGAAATAAATTCAGTTCCTTTATAGCTCTGTTGCTACAGCCAAAGTCTGTTTCTCTAACAGATTCAGGCTTCTACAATACATTTCAAGACAAATGTTGGACTTCAGATCACTTGCTGTGAGCAGTATTACAGTTATTATGCATAATCCATATAGGTTTTCATTTATTTCTGAGGATTACGAAAATTTGTGCAAAAGAAGGGTCATGTCAAGTTATTTAGACTATTTATTAATTTCTGTCACCCAGGGCTTCCATACTACTTGGATCATTGTTGGTTTAATCATCTATTAATTTATACATTTGAAAACATTAAAATACAGTTCAAAATGACAAAGAATTATATTTTGTGATGAGAATGTTTGTAATTTCTGTATTAAAATTAATTTTGAGGTTATTCAAGAAATTTGTCAAGAAATTCTTGAAAAAAATGTACAGTTCAGCCTAACATTCTATAAAAAGATATATCTTCACTGCTTATTAATATTTGAAGCCCCTAAGTCATATAGACCAACAAACAATTATATCATAGAACATATTATTATATCAATAAGTCTCTTAAATTAGTACACATTTTTAGGTTGTAAAACATCAGGTGGTGTGACTTGTGCGGTGAATTATAAGAAAAAATCATACTTGTATTTTTTTTATTGTTTTTGCCATGAAAATAGCCTAAGATGCTGACATGGCATTAAATAAAAATATACTACTACTACTGAGAAAAATTCATGATACAGTATTTGTAATAAAGATTGCAATTTGTAATAAAAACAAAATTTTTACAAAAATAAACATATACTGCTATACATGTGTACACTCAAATGTATTCAAGCTTAAGAAAATGTTTGTGTTACTTGATGGTAAAATTTTTTGAGTCATTAAATTGATTTATTTTTGTTGAAAATAGCATAAAAGGCACATGCATTTATTTTTTCCAAATAGATGTTTAAGAGTTTTTTCTTTCCTTTATTGTGTACACTTATCAGTCATTGGCCTACCTATTAATGAAACAATCGTAGCAGATTTTGAAAATATGTAATTTCCCTACTTACAGGTTTATGTGCATTTTTAAGTTCCTGTTTTATGCTATAGACTTGATACAGCACAACAAAATAACTGCCAAAAGGAAAAAAAATAACGTTACTTCAGAGTGAAAATTGCTATACATTTTTGTGTGTATTCATAAATTTAGTCTAAGCAACACTCAGATCTTCTGAAGATTGGCAGATTTAGGAATTTCCAGAGGAAAGCTTTGAAGAACTTTCTGATTCTTTGTGTTAAAAGTAATTCTAAACTGTTATATGAGAATGCTGACATGGCATTAAATAAAAATATACTACTACTACTGAGAAAAATTCATGATACAGTATTTGTAATAAAGATTGCAATTTGTAATAAAAACAAAATTTTTACAAAAATAAACATATACTGCTATACATGTGTACACTCAAATGTATTCAAGCTTAAGAAAATGTTTGTGTTACTTGATGGTAAAATTTTTTGAGTCATTAAATTGATTTATTTTTGTTGAAAATAGCATAAAAGGCACATGCATTTATTTTTTCCAAATAGATGTTTAAGAGTTTTTTCTTTCCTTTATTGTGTACACTTATCAGTCATTGGCCTACCTATTAATGAAACAATCGTAGCAGATTTTGAAAATATGTAATTTCCCTACTTACAGGTTTATGTGCATTTTTAAGTTCCTGTTTTATGCTATAGACTTGATACAGCACAACAAAATAACTGCCAAAAGGAAAAAAAATAACGTTACTTCAGAGTGAAAATTGCTATACATTTTTGTGTGTATTCATAAATTTAGTCTAAGCAACACTCAGATCTTCTGAAGATTGGCAGATTTAGGAATTTCCAGAGGAAAGCTTTGAAGAACTTTCTGATTCTTTGTGTTAAAAGTAATTCTAAACTGTTATATGAGATGAGATTATTTTATCCTCAGCACACATGCTCAGCGGGAGGCTACTGAATCTCTGTCAGATTAATCTCTCTGGTGCAAGCGTTAGAGTCTGCATATAAGAGAGAGATCAGATGGTGAAAAAAAAGAGTTTGATAAAAGATTTTAAAAAATAACAAATTAAATATTACCACCCCACCTCCTGCAGCGAAAGTAGAAAGATAATTTACAGATTTGATTCTAACACAGATGGAGAGAGAAAAAATATCCGTGCATCTGTCTTTCCAAACTCTCCTGCTCTCTCTCTCTACCCTTCACAGCGTATTCCTGCTTTGTAATTAATCTATGTTTTCAAAAGTTTGCAATGTGACAAGATTCTCACTAGCTACTTTTCAAAGCTCAACCAGGTGCGTCAGTTTTCTTCAGCATGTTGCAAATGTTTTATCGTTGTGGAAAGGCTGTGAAATTTTGTCTCCATGCTGCTATGAAGATTCACGTTTAACATCTGTACAGCGCTACAGAAGCTGAAAGACCTGTCATTTAACGGTGAATCGGCTTAAAGTGACAGCATGATTTATCGCAGATAAAAACAAATCTTCCTTTCAGATAACTCTTCGCAGTTTCATTCTCCTTTTTACCCTGCAGTAAAATGGCATTTAAACAGTGCAATGTGACAGGTCCTCTCATATCTTTTTCCTTCTCTTCTTTTATACGCACACACACATAAATGCATGCATCTCTTTTTACACAAACAAGTGAAACATCTTGTTTTTTTTTCCTGAGATGAGAGTGAGAAAAAGGATGGAATGTAGCATGGAAAATATCTTCTCCCGCTTCAGTTTTCAGATAATGACACATGGTTGAGTTAATGTATTCAAGACCTAAAAGGTCATGCATATCAATAATCTGCTTTTAATGCTGGTTGAGTATTTCCACAGGAGTGTGGGAGAATCCTGAAAGGTTTGAAAAGCTCTCTCTTCGCTCTTTCACAGGCCTTTGACCTTAGCTCTACTTTGAGACGGGACAAGGTCTTTGCAGCTTTTAAGGTAATTTAGAAGTCAGATCTCTTAATATACATTTGTTAGCACACAAGGGATCTGCTTCCAAACCTAGTGAGCTGCCTGCATAATTATCGCATGTATCCTTCATGGAAAAAAACATAATGCACTGCGATGAGCTCAGTGGAAATAATCCATCCAAGTTGCATCATTTCTATAAGCTGCCACGTGTTTTAAATGTTATACATTGATTATATTAATTGACAGTTTTTTCATTAAGTAATTGATTTGTTTAAATTGGACTGAAAATGATATAAGCTGTTTATTGGCAAGTTCCAATGTGACAACTTTACCCACATTTGAAAGAAATGAATAATTTAATTCAGCAAGGAATCATTCAATTGAAAATTAAGAGTGACAGTAAATATATTTGTAATTTTATAAAAGATTTCTATTTTTAAAAAATGCTGTTCTTTTCCATTTTTATTCATCAAAAATTCTGGGGGGAAAAAAATCAGTTTTATTATATTAATTTTATAAAATAATAAAATAAAGTTAACATATAAATTATAATTTCTATTACATTAAAATAGAACCAAATGTAATAATATTTCGTCATATTAATGTAATGTGATTAAATAAATGCAGCATTGGTGAGCATAAGAGTTTTTTTTTCAAAAACATTAAAAAGTACCAAATTCAGAATTTAGAATAGTAAGAAAATGCTTTTGAATTGTATTATTTTGGATTTGCACATGTATTTTTCATACATTCTCTTTGTTTCTATTGTATCAAGAGTGTTGTAATAATAGACATAAGAACAGAATCTTACTAAACTAGGTGTAACGGGGCTGACGAGACGCGAGACGCGAGACGTTCGGATCCAAATGCAAAGCTTTAATAGGAGAAGACACAGACGTGGTCATAAAGCAGGCAGGGTCAAACAGAGGCAGGCAGGTATAAGACGGGCAAAACACAAGAATAATCCTAGGGCTAGCGTGGGTCGATGAACTGCAGACAGAGTCACAGGGGCAAGGCTAAAGGGAGGAATCCAGGAAAACAGGCGAAGATCAAAACCGGCGAAAACAGACAAGGCCAAGGCCAAGGCCAAGGCCAAGGCTAAGGCTAAGGCTAAGGCTAAGGCAGGGAAACAAACGAGGGCTCCGTAGTGTCGCTATCGCTAGGGGAGTGATAATCGCTGAACAATACACGGCAGAGGGAAGGGATCAGAGTGAATGTTAAATAGTGAGGGAGTGATATGAAACAGCTGGGTGCAATCAGTGTAAACAGCTGTGTGCAATCCGTGCTGGGTGCAATCAGTGCAATGCATGATGGGAAATGTAGTCCGGGGTGATGTGCAACAGTGTGTAGTGCGAGAGTCGATGAAATTGGAAGTTCATGGACCGGATTCGTTAGAAGATTCGTTAGACACTAGGTTAGAAAAAAAAAACGTTACCCACCTCAGGCAAAAATTGAAATAATATCTGATGGCTCTTTGTGAGTTTTGTCAGAAGATGAGCAGAGATAGGAAGACAGGAAGTTAAAACAGAGGTCTAAAAACTATTCCTTTCTTTATTTTCTGGAAAACTAAATTAGTGAAAGGCAGTAAATTCAAACTGCCTGAAGCTCAAGAGTCAATAGTGGAGAGAAGTTGCATGTGAGACGCTTATTATTTGGTTAAGCAAAGTTTTATGGATATACACTGAGGGTGTGTATGATGTGGATGCTTTGCCTGCTTTCATGCTTTATCTCTTCTATCTGCCCTTCTGCATAACTCACCACATTCAGAGATTCACTTTCTCCACATGCGAAGGGAGAAAACTTTATATATTTAGACGGTATCCCTAAAATGATGAAAAAACAAGATTTTGGGGGTGTTTTCACAGTTTTTGATGTGACCGCATGATACATCCTCTTTCTTTGCCTCACTCTTCTGAGAAGATCAAAGACCTGGGCTTTCAACAGCATACTTTGACCCCATTATATTTGACTAGGGGTTATCAATGTTGAGTACTTGTGTAAATATATATTTATTTATTTTCTTTTTTTGCTCTCCCAACATTCGTTTAAATCTTCCTTTTTTTTCTTTGGAATTTCTCTCCTTTTCTGCAAACGTGACATCTAGATGAGCAGAACTTTCAAAAGTCTGACAAGTTCATTGGTTATCATTATCATTCCGGTTGACATGAAAGAAAAGGACTTCTGAGCTCTTGAAATCTTAAACCAGCCCTCACTTTTAACTTCTTCTGTCTTGCCAGACACTATATTCCCCCACTTCAAGGCTTTAATGTTTAAAAGCACATCCAAACACAAGTGTGCCATTTCTCATTAGAACTCTGTTAATGACTTAAGCTGCATTGAACTTTGATCCAAAAAAAGATGATTTACGCTGAAATCAAGCTTTCTACTGAAACCTCATCCATTTGCATCTTTTCCCCTTTCATTATGCCAACAGACATGGGTGAAAAGACGAGGATAATAACAGCTTCTGGAAAACTTTTTTATTATTTAATCAAATCTCTCACTGAACAGGGACAGGAAGAGGAAAGATACAGATACAACTGGCAATTAACACCAAGTTCATCCATGAAAAGATACTGGAGGAAGAGAGAGATGGGAAGAGAACCCTTGATCATTATCATTAGAGACTATTAAGATTTCAGTGCATTAATATGCCTGCAGATTTTAATTTTGTTCAGTGCTGATAAGCTACTTTTAACCAGGAGAGACATTATAAGAGTATAATGTTCACACTGCACACAAGTCCGATTTGGTCTTCTGGTTTTTGGTTTTCATATCTTTAGAACTGACTGTCTACACTATATATACACTGTGATCTTTCAGTGTAGTCTGTATCCGGTGTATCTACATCCTTTGCTATGCTAATGATATAAGAGCCAGCATGATGCCAGGACATTTTCCCATGCAAAAACTGAAAGCTGTCACTGTGGAAAGACAGGACGGATATTTTCCCCTCTGCTCATGTCTATCGTTTACATTTTGCCACAGTACAGAACTCAACAGAGCATGTGAGAGAACATTTTATATATTCATGCCTATACTGCCCAAAATTGCTGAATCTTCACTCATTGACTGTAATTTTAAAGTATACCTGAAGATCCTGATTACCTGGTTCAGGTATGTTTAATTACAGTTGGAGTTAAAATCTGCAATTATACCATTAAAACTAAAACTGAAACCATAAAAAACCATAAGTATTTTAACCAAAAATGAAAATTTGCTGGGAATTTGCTTGGGAATCTACATGACTCCAGTCCATCTTGTGAATAAAAAATAAAAAATAAAAGCCATCATTAAGGCCATAATCCTTAATTCATAATAACGCTTTGGATATGTTTCTTACAAACATGCAGCTTTTCAGATATGTCACTGTCCATGGTGCTGAAAGAAGCCACTTTTGGTTTTATTTCTGTGATTAGGCATTTACATTCCACTTAAAGATGAAAATGACGATCACGTACCCAAGGAAAATAAGCCCAGTAAATGGCGTGAATCTTTTAGCTTAAGGAAAACATAACAATATGAAACATCTGTGCATTAAAATTGTCTAAGCTACACAGGTGGATGTGGATGTGGATGTAAGTGACTCCAGGCAGCCCATCGGAGCTGTAGTCAGCCATAGAAAAAATGATGAGGAAGAGATAAAACAGGGGAAGAATGAGATCAGAATGGGGCCTTCGGGACAGCTTTAAAGTATGGCAATGTACAGACCGTAAAGCAGGAGATTTCATTGGGCTCAAACTCCCAGCAGTCTCTGCCGTAAACACAGATACAGAGAAATATCTTCTCTGTCACAGTGTAGATCTGTGCACAGTGATAATCCTTAGGAAAGCAACACCGTTGAGTACAGCAGATAATGTGTCATGCTTTGTGATGGGATTTTTATTAGCACTTTCCATGAATATGGTACAAAATAGAGATACAAAAAACACTCTTTCTTTTTCAGCAACTGGTCAGTGAAAAGAAGTGCTTAAAAATGTGGAAAATGTTGATCAAACCTGAGGAGTTCAAACTAAGTACTATATGAGCTGTTTTATTTTCTGATTATACAAAATTTAGTTTGTAATTAGAATAATTTTTTACTACAATAAACAGAATAATTTTCACATTATATTAGATTATAGGACACAGTCAAGAACTTCAAGACCTCAAGGATTTGTTTAGATTAGTTAAAATAACATACATAATAAGGAAACATGCTACTGCAAGAACAAAATGATCTCTACAGGTGGAGCTGGGGAGGAAGAAGGTAAACCAGAGATCTTATAATTGCGCTGCAGGACGATTGCCAGCTAGAGAACAAAATAAATGGTTATGTAGATTAGGAAGTACGTCTGTTTGGCTACTGCCACAGTGTTGAAAGAACAAATTGTCACTCAGTGTTTCATGACTAAAATATGAAAAGAAAAAAAAAAACATGGGATTTGTGTCAAAACGTATCTCATTAGAATCAATGATGAGACAGTATACAGAAAAGAGGTGAGGGGCCAGTAAACATGATGCAGATTTAACAATGTCTTTGAATGTCAGGAAGACTTCAGCATGTGTCTTGCAGACCATTCCCCTCTTGCATGTCTGGAAACAGATGATTTCTCTTGGGACTCAGAACATCTTTTTCTCTCTGTGGAAGGCACAACATGCTTTCTTTTTAAAAGGAGACTCATAAAAGCCAGTATATGAGCTCATATTGTTTGCTGCTCCGCATCTAACACCAGGACCTACACTAGTAGATGCAGGTAGATGAATTGCATACTGGGTCCACTAATACTTGTACAGTTACTGAATGAGACCCATTTTAAGTATCAGTGTGTATCCAAACTTTAAAAAAAAAATACTTCGGTTACAACTACGCTTCATGCCTGAAGACTAATAGAAATCACACTGTTTTTTCTTATAGTAATGTGATTTACAGACCACAAACAAGGTAACTCTGCTCATGAACCCTTTTTTTTCAAACCAAAAAGAAATCTGTCATTCAAAGGCCTTCGGTATATGCCATAAAATCATACATCATAGGCAGTGAAACACATGCTTGCTTATAAAGTTTTAGCTCATTATATAAACCAGGTCTGCAGTTTCTGGGGGTTAGTGTAGCTAGAGGCTGGGTTTGTGAGGGCGACTTCAACAAAAAGCTCTGCTGAGTCTGGAGGCTCTGACAACACTGCAATTTAACAGCAACCCTTAATGGGCTTGAACAAATCTCCCACAAGCCTTCCTGAGTACATGAAAGCAACAAAGTGCTTATTTTGAAATATTGCGAAGTCACTCAACATGTAAAGGGCCTGACGGGAGAGTTTTAGTAATTCAAAACCTGAGAGATAGCGAGACTTCACACACAAATTTAATCCAATCTCCTCTGCAATGAAACGACAGAATGTAAAGATACAAAAGTTTTTAAACATAATGAAACACAAACAGCTCTTCATTCCTGTTGGCTTTTCATGTCTGCATCATTATGATTCATCAATGTTTTTCTGCTTGCGCCAAAGACAATTTCAGCTAAATTTAGACTAAGGAAATGGAGTTAACATGATTTTCTATTACAATGTGTTGTGTGTGTATACAGTGCACACATCAAGAACGAGTAAAGGCAGAGAATGATTTACAACTGTTAGAATAAAGGAATAGTTCACCCTGAAATGAAAATGTGCTCAAATGTACTCAACCTCAGGTAATCTAACATGTAGATGAGTTTGTTTCTTCATCGGAAAATTTGGAGAAATTGCTCACCAATGGATCTTCTGCAGTGAATGGGTGCCGTCAGATTGAGAGTCCAAACAGCTGATAAAAACATCACAATAATCCTTTCATAACTGTTTCAAAGTCAAATCTACAATTCATTTATTTGATGCTACAAAAATTTACAAAATAATTCCAGAGGGGATTTCTTTAGTAATGAGCTTCTTAAATTTGGGTCTATTCTTTAGATTATGCTATTGTATAGTTTCAGAAGTTCTGGAATATAGTGTACGAGTAGTACCATCTATTTTTATGCTGCTTTTAAGGTGCTTTTTTTTTTGGACCATTTACTTTCATTGAATGTAAAAGAGCAGCATGAACATTCTGCCTAACATCCGTTTTGGTGTTCAACAGAAGATGGCACAGCATGAAGGTGAGTAAATGATGACAGACTTCTCATTTTTACTTGAACTATACTTTTAACCATCAAATATGTTCTGACTGGCTGTGATCATGTCATGTCGTGCAGCTATTTCACCTTAGGTGTGGACAGACAAATTGCTTGTTGCTGGAATCTTATCGCTTCACACCTGGTTAGGACACAGCGTAAGTCGAAAGCAAAAATGCAGACTCTATTCAAACTGTCTAGACTGTGAGACTGCGTTCCATCAATACATCTCTCATCTGGTGGCCAGGATCAGAGTGATTTTACAGAACATTTAATTTCTCTGCAATTACAGCAACCAGTCTAACCTATGGATCTCGTCTATCTAGTTCTCACTTTTATTCTTTTTGATTTCTCTTATTTTCTCTGTCTGTATCTCTGTGTGTGTGAATGCTAAGGTCACTAAGCAGCACCACAGTATATGTCTTCTCAAAGAATATATGTACCTATTTTCATTGGCTGCTCACTGCAGTACTTGGATGTTGACCTTTATTTGCACTGAAATAAATGCCAGAGATGGTGCAAACTGCAACTGTTCTCATAGACCAGTGAATCCCAACCAGTAATAACAAGACATGTCAGATACGTTAATCAATTAATATAAATAATAGTTATTAATTCATTTTTTGAAGTTAATATGTTTATACTTGTCACGAATCCGGTCCATGAACTTTCCTTTTCATTGACTCTCGCACCACACAAACTGTTGCATAGCACCCCGGACTACATTTCCCATCATGCATTGCACTCAGCACGAATTGCACACACCTGTTTACACTGATTGCACCCAGCTGTTTCATATCACTCCCTCACTATTTAACACTCACTCTGATCCCTTCCCTCTGCCGAGTATTGTTTCAGCATTTATCACTCTTGAACTATACTTTTAACCATCAAATATGTTCTGACTGGCTGTGATCATGTCATGTCGTGCAGCTATTTCACCTTAGGTGTGGACAGACAAATTGCTTGTTGCTGGAATCTTATCGCTTCACACCTGGTTAGGACACAGTGTAAGTCGAAAGCAAAAATGCAGACTCTATTCAAACTGTCTAGACTGTGAGACTGCGTTCCATCAATACATCTCTCATCTGGTGGCCAGGATCAGAGTGATTTTACAGAACATTTAATTTCTCTGCAATTACAGCAACCAGTCTGACCTATGGATCTCGTCTATCTAGTTCTCACTTTTATTCTTTTTGATTTCTCTTATTTTCTCTGTCTGTATCTCTGTGTGTGTGAATGCTAAGGTCACTAAGCAGCACCACAGTATGTCTTCTCAAAGAATATATGTACCTATTTTCATTGGCTGCTCACTGCAGTACTTGGATGTTGACCTTTATTTGCACTGAAATAAATGCCAGAGATAGTGCAAACTGCAATTGTTCTCATAGACCAGTGAATCCCAACCAGTAATAACAAGACATGTCAGATACGTTAATCAATTAATATAAATAATAGTTATTAATTCATTTTTTGAAGTTAATATGTTTATACTGTACATTCAGTTCCTTTTTAGAAATGAAACAAAACAAAAAGTGTCGGATTCTGCAATTTGGTTGGATGACACTTAGTAAAATATATGTGCATACTGTATATAAAACACTGGAGAGAGGCAGATTTATGCAACAATGTATTTATCTCACTTGAACAAACACCTGCAAACTGCAAACACCAAACTGCATGCATATCTCATAATTAAACAGGAAATCAGTTTTCCCTCATACTAAATCTAACATATTTTTTTTCCCTCATACTTAATCTAGCAAAGTTCTTGGTCCCACTTGATATTAGGTGGCCTTAACTACTATACTTACATTTAAATTAATCATTTGGTACAATGCACTTATTGTGTACATACATGTATAATTATTTTACATTGTACTTATATTTTTTAAAATATCTATATGTAATTACATCTGTAATTGCATTTATAATTACACTGTTGACACATCCCTTACACCTTAACCCACCCTTAAACCTACCCATACCACCAAACCTGTCCCTAACCTTACCCGTTTCCCACCTCAATAGCAGCAAAAGTGTTTTGCAATTCAATATGAACACATGTTGTACACAGTAGTTAAGGCCACCTAATATAAAGTGTGACCAAGTTATTTTTGCTGCTGACTTGTGATGTCTTTCACATTCATGTTTGTACAAATGAATACAGTGTATGTTATAATTATATAATTAAATAACAGATACATTCAAATGTCATGAGAATGTCTATACACACAATCTATTTATACATCATTCAAAATTTCCATGTTTTTCTGGTGTTATTTGTTCTGTGCTGATGTTTGCTGTAAGAATGTAACAGCTGACTCCAGGCCAGCAGAAATTATGGACCAGCGTGAGCTACTCATTCAGTCCAAATACAGTAATCTATACCAGTTCTGTGTGGAATATGCCAGAAAAAGAATGAGGGACAGCTGTGCCCTTGTTAATATGTAAATTAAATGGCTTCACTGTCCTGGTTTTAATTGCAATACTAGATGATTCAGTAATTTGGAAATAATGTTCAAGGTTTGTGTGCCATGCTCTTGCTTTTTATGTAGAACCATAATGAATAGATCATCTAATTACTTAATATTGTACAAAGTAGTGTCACATTCATTAGCCAGTGGTTAACCTTTGTTTAGGCTTCCTGTTTCCTTCAAGCTCAGATAGAGTGAGTGAGTCCTTCATGGTGTCAGGTACACATGCGTATCACATAGGGCTCTTTTACAGCCACTTATGGGTCAATTGGTGCTTAGAAATCACAAGCGCAGATGGTATACAGTAATTAACATAAATTAAAATCCCCACTTCAGTGATTAGCTGTTTTTGAGTCCCAAATAGATGCCATATCCTTCCTTTAAATGTACTGTACCTGCCGAGACCTTAATGACATTATGAAACTATGAAATCATTTAGTCTCAGAGCTGTCCCTTTATGAAGTTTCCAGTCAAAATGGGGTGTGAAACCAACATCAATGCATTAAAAATGCAAAAAATAAAAAATAAATTACTGGGCCTGACACGTTTACATTTGGGCATGGTAACATACAGTATGACATACAAAAAATGTGTGTGATTTTGTTATTTCCTAGCAATACACATTAAGTAAAAATCTATTTACTTAAATTCCTCATATCTAAATTAATGTTGTTGTTGATAAAACTACACTACTGTTCAATTGTTTGGGGTTTGTAAGTTTTTTATAAAAATAAAAAAAAATCAGCTTTTTTCCCCAGCAAGGATGCATTAAATTGATCAAAAGTAACAGTACAGACATATGTAATGTTTCAAATAATTTATATTTTAAATAAATATTGTTTTTTTCCTTTTCATAAAAATTCCTGAAATAATTCATAAAAATTGAATGGTTTTCATAGAAATATAAGGCAGCACAGCTGTTTTCCTCTCTGATAGTAATAAGAATTGTTTCTTGAGCACATGAATCAGAATATTAGAATAATCTCCGAAGGATCATGTGACACTGAGTAATGATGCTGAAAATTTACCTTTGCATTAGGGATGCACGATATTGGATTTTTGCTGATACCCGGTATGCCGATATTTTTCAACTCATTTTGGCCGATACGATATCGATACCAATATATTTCCTTTTGTTTGGAAACAACAGCAAGTCTCTCCTGTGCAGAAATCATAAGCAAAATATTTTTTAACAAGAACTTATTTGTTAGAATTTAATAAACAATAATGAAGGTTTTTTGACAGTACATTGAAGCTTTGAAAATAACTATAAATAAACTATATTAACTATATATACTATCAATCGCTGCATTTTTCCCCCAGAAAGATGCAGTGTTAACCCTAACATTTTATTTTAAGATTTAACATTTGTAGATGGTATTAAAGTAAAAGTATCTGAAAATATTTTAGAGCTTATGATTTGTTTAAAAAAATAAAACATATAACACATTAATGAATAAATCAGTATATATAAAATTATTTAATTTACAATTGTCATTTTTGTGATTTTTTTTCATGTAAGCTATAGCTTCTGACCTTTAAATCAAAATATACTTATTATTTTATGACATCAATTACTGCTTTATTTAATCAGAAACACAGTCTAAATGTTATTTATGTATGCTATTTTACTTTTAATTTAATTAGAAGTAGGCCAACATCGCCCCCTACAGATTAAAACTCCTTAACGAATGGGCGTTAGGACCCGAGGGAGGCTGCCACTGCACGTGCTTACTGTTTACTCTATCATGCACCAAAGGCATCATTCTGTACGTGCTTTCACAGATTAAATGTAGCAATCCAAAAGAGTGAATCTAATCATCATTCAGACAAAACTTTGCTATAAGAATGAGTCACACTGTTGACCTAAACTAATCACTAGCACACCCTGAACACGTGTGAGTTAACATATTCCTCTTATCGGCAAGACATATCGCATAATTTTTCATATCGGCCGATGCCGATTTTTACATTTAAAGCCATTATCGGCCGATTCCGATATCAGTCCGATAATATCGTTCATCCCTATACTTGCATCACAGGAATAAATACAATTTTAAAATAAATTTTAATCATATAAATGCTGTGTTTGGAGAGCATAAGAGACTGATCGGTAATGTATATTTCCCATAAAATAAAGAAAAATATGTAATAATTTTTCTAATTATTAGAATATCATGGTTGAAGAGATGAGTTTGATGACTACTGAGGTCAGGTTAGATAGGCTAGAATCACAATTATAAGGAGGGAGAGAGAGGGAGACACCAAAGTGTATCCCTCTTGTGAAAAGTGCCACCTAAAGCTAAGAGGCTGAGAGTGAGAGAGCTGACGAGTAAAATTGCCAGAACTTCACATATCCTTGTTTTCTTGCACCTGCTGTGCTTTTTCACAGCCTTCCTTTACTGATGCATGCAGGAAAAGAGCACTCAGCCCAATACTTAATTTTTCAAGTGCACACTGGCCTTTAAGCCAGATGGGTCCTGATTGGGTTTGTGATATCCTGAGGCCATCTTAATCACTACCAAACACACACACATACACATAAATCCTGATGAGAAGTACTGCGAGCAGAGTCTTCTGAGAGAGATAATGACCATTAAAGAGGAGAACAAAGAGATACAATCACACCATCAGAAATTAGCCGTCCTCTATGTCCTGATTAGCTGCTCTACCCCAGAAGAATTCAGATATCAGCACCTGGACCTGCTCAAACACCATTTAGGAGTTAATGTAGATGTGAATAAAAAGAACTCAACTTCCTCAGCATGTTAATGGTGCATAAAGTGGAAGTGGATCAAAAGTACCTCAATAACAATTTCTTTCACAGTTTATTCCCTCAACAAGCTGTCAGACTGTGTTTTAGAGGCCATTTATCTGTCAAATTATAGGCTGATGGAGGTGAGGGGTTGTGTGTGTGTGTGTGTGTGTGTGTGTGTGTGTGTGTTGCAATGACAATGAATTGGTGTGTCTGAACTCACTAAATATTGCTGAGGTAACATGCCGTCAGTGCAGTTTGCCAAAGCAATGCAGCGTTCACAGTAATTAAACACACACAGAGTCAAACACTCATACACACATATAGTAAGAGGTAAATTATTTCATAGCAGGATGAAAAGAAAGGCTGATATAGTCTTTAAATTAAAAAAAATAATGGTTGAGTGTTGTGGACAATCATTTTGAAACCTTTAATCTCAATCCTGAGCTACAGAAGTCTGCAGGTGAGATTTGTTGTGTATTTGCATGTATTTATGAACATTCGTTGAACAGATTCACAAAAAAATAATAATAGCCTTTTTTATATTTAACATGCTATTCTTGTGCAATGAATTGGTGTGTCTGAACTCACTAAATATTGCTGAGGTAACATGCCGTCAGTGCAGTTTGCCAAAGCAATGCAGCGTTCACAGTAATTAAACACACACAGAGTCAAACACTCATACACACATATAGTAAGAGGTAAATTATTTCATAGCAGGATGAAAAGAAAGGCTGATATAGTCTTTAAATTAAAAAAAATAATGGTTGAGTGTTGTGGACAATCATTTTGAAACCTTTAATCTCAATCCTGAGCTACAGAAGTCTGCAGGTGAGATTTGTTGTGTATTTGCATGTATTTATGAACATTCGTTGAACAGATTCACAAAAAAATAATAATAGCCTTTTTTATATTTAACATGCTATTCTTGTATATTGTCTAAGATTGTCTGTCTGTTAAGTTATTATGATTTTCTTGCTTATTTCTTTTATCTTTTTTTAAACTTTTTTTATTATATATACAGTGTATATATATATATATACTGTATATATATGAAGAACAACTGGTGAACCTGCATCAGGGTCATGGGCACATGTGGTGAGCGAAGGCTAGACCGTCTGCTCCGATCAAATAGAAGAGCTACTGTATCTCAAACTGCAGAAAAACTTAATGACAGAAAGGTGTAAAACACAGTTTTTTTTAGTCAGAGAGCTCATGATGACCCCTGTCCACCACCGAAAGTGCCTACCATGAAGCAATTGAAAGGTTGCCTGGTTTGTTGAATGACATTTTCTTTTAGATCAGGTGGACAGCCGTATGTATGTGTATCATTTACCTGGGGAAGAAAAGGCAGCAGGATGCACTATGGGAAGATGTCAGAGACAGTGTTATGCTCTGACCAATGTTCTGCTGAAACCTTGGGCTTGCATTCAGGTGGATGTTAATTTAACACTGTACTTAACGATTGTTGCAGACCATGTACAGTCCTTCATGACAGTGGTGTTCCCTGATGGCAGTGGCCTCTTTCAGCAGGATAAAGCACTCTGCCACGCTGCAACAATTGTTTAGGAATGGTTTGAGGAACATTAAAGGTGTTGTCTTGGCCTCCAAATTCCCAAGATCTCAATCCAATTGAGCATCTATGGGATGTGCTGGACCAACAAATCTAATGTAATAAGGTCCACCTCACAACTTATGCTGAATGGAGGTGGGAGTACTACACTGATAGTATGCAATTGGAACACTATTTACACATTGTTTACCATGCAAACATTTAATTACACCAACATATCACTAATACTTTTATTCCTTAGTGTCATTCCCTTTTCTTTCTTATGCATGTGTATGAAAACACAAATTATTTTAATGCAGTTCTGACCTTAAAAAACATTTAAAAAATCTATTATTCTGAAGAAGAAAAACAGCAATGTTTGAAAGTTAATGGCTGACTACACTCTTAAAAATAAAGGTGCTTCATGATGCCATAGAAGAACCTTTTTGTCTAAATGGTTCTATAAAGAACTTTTAACATCTGAAGAACCTTTCTGTTTCACAAATGGTTCTTTGTGGTGAAAGAAGGTTCTTCAGATTATAAAAAGGTAAGAAAGAGATGGTTCTTTAAAGAACCTTTGACTGAATGGTTCCCTCTCAGTCGGTCACTCTCGACGTCACGTCGGAGGACCGACGAATTGGGATCTCGCTTAGAGGGACCAATCTACTTCGAGTGTAAACTAAACGAGCCAATGCACATTGGCATGCGATTATTGCATCCAGCTGCTGCTGATCACAGCGTGAGTATAAGTAGGCAGCAGGTGCAGCGCATATTCAGCTTTTCGCTTCGGAGCCGAGCGGTTCTATCGTTCTGCTCCTGACCTCTGCAGTAGTGATAAACTACAGTCAAGCACGCTCTTCGGTGGGCTCTCGTGCTGGTGGTACGGCGCTTCAGCGGCGGTGGTTTCCCGTGTCGAGTGGGCTGCACACGGCAGGCTGCACTACCCCTGTGTGTGTTGCAGACGGCCATCTCCCCTGTGCGCTTCTACAGAGGAAAAACAATGAAAGCATACATGAAAGGATTTGTGTCAGTAAGCATCATATTTGTGCATGGAAATCAGCAAAGATGAGAACAAAACTAAACAAATATAGGTAAGCAAGAACATGAAGTGTTGCACATATGTTTCATCATGTCTTCCAGTATATATTTTTATGAATTATTCATTTCTTCCCTTGTAAAGCTATTCATCTTTTATTTTATGTGGTGTAGTGGGAGTTAAAGATTTCTTTGATCGTGTTCTAAACGTGGGCACTTAGTGTGTAATAACATTTTTGATTCAATTAAGTGGTCAAGAGCTTGAAAAATGTTCTCTCTAGCTAATCTTGAGGATGTGACAGAAACCACATTTGAGAATGATAGAATTATGAACTACCTTGGAAATCCATCAGAAAATTCTGCCCTGTGGTGAAAATACATGATATAACATCCACCATCGCCTTAGAAACCGTAGCCAGAAAAAGATAGAGATGCACAGTGTCCTTCACCATCAGGACAAACACAAATAGTCTAAAGGAGTGTGCAGTGGAAAGCAGAGACATATTTGAATGCTTTCAGAGTAAAGTATATGAGATCGCAAACAGGACTAGATCTTGCAATTGAAAGCTGGAAAATATAACACTATCAGCATAATTTACCCAGAACATTCTAAACACGCTGAGGTTCTGAGAGTCAAAATAAGGCAGAAATAGAGTCAGCAAAAAATAATAGTGAAAATGATATTCCTGTCATCATTTACTCACGCTCATGTCATTCCAAATGTGGAACATGAAAGGTGAAATTTAGCAGAATGTTCAAGCTGCTGTTTATCATAAAACAAAATGAGATGTGCCAATGAGATGGACCAGAAACAACCTGTGTTCAATATAAGGTAAAGAAAGTGATAAAAGAAGTTTAAAAAAATTCTAATTTCAAGGACAAGGAAGGATGTTCTGAACAAAAGCATTTTGTATGTGTACTTGAACTGTTTGTATTCGATCATGTGTGTGTGTGAGTGTGTGTGTGTGTGCATGCTTGTGTTCCTGCAGTAAATCTTTCATCATTTGATTTTGCCAGGAGGGATGTTCATCACAAAAACCAACTGAGAAAACCCACTCCAAATGAAATAGCTCAGACTCCCCACCTTTAGACATGAATAACTTCATACTTCTGTGACTGATAATATTTTATTTCATTGCCTTTGTACCAGTCAATAAATATCTATTTTATGAAGTCTAACAAAAAATGATTAATGATGTTATTTAGGGCCAAAACAGAAGACAAATGAAGACATTATTCCCTCATTTTATGAACTGATACAAAATTCGAGACTATTCTGTCTCTTCCTCTCTTTGTGTGTCATGTTCCTTTTCTTTTCAAATAAAAGTAGTTTTATAAGCAAAAATGTGAATGTGAACAACTAAGTAGTGCATATAACATTGAAAACAGAAAACTAAATTCACTATACTGTAATGTTTTGATCAGAATTAACAGTTTACCCATTCTGTTAAGGTATAACAAGGTAATGAAATAGAAGTTTTTGTTTGCTATAATGTATCAAGTTGTACACAATGATGAAAGAAAATCAAATAATTAGGCTGGAAGAGGAATATTTGATAGAGTGAAGCCTGAATACTTGTAGCAGACAGAGAAAAACTGAATGTAGAGACTCTGAAAAGTATTTTTTCTGTTGGCTTTGCATAAGAACCTATGTACCTTCAAACATGTGATACATTGTTTTCCATAACTGGGATCAGAGTCCTGCTCATGGGCGAATACCTGACGCGTGAACCACCAATATTTGATGTAATAGTCATATGATGTTTAATGCTTACAGTACATGACTGAAGTTTATCAAGGATTTTGATTGGTTTTCCTTCATGAGGGGTCACATATGTGCATCAGTGTCTTAGATGGTATAATTTTCAATGCTGCTAGTGACAATGATTTCCCCCCAGCGCTAAAGTAAATGTATGCCTATTTGTTTGAAAATCCAGTTGTTGTTAATGCAAGTACTCTTTTTAAAGTTGCATGTAATGGAAGTAGCAATATTGTGACATACATCTTAATTGCATTGTTGTTGTTGAATGGATGGAGGCAGGTCTGAATGTCAGCCTGCAGTCTATTGTAAGAATGGGACGGGGTTATGAGTTATGACATTTTGACTAAAAATTACAAGCTCCAAAAAAAAAGCATAGATTATAATTCATAATGCGATCAATGAGATGCATTAAAACAATAGATAGGGTGAATTTCCATTACATGCCAACTTTAAGGTTTATAAACAAATTCAAGCTATGAAATTAGTATTTTTTAATAATGTATAATTATGTAAAGCCAGGTGCACACTGGATGATTTCTAAAAGATTCCTCTGATCTTAGGCCACGATTTGTAGTCTTTGATCGTTAGTTTAATATGTTTGTCATCAACTGATTAATGACCACTGAGATCGAATTTCACCTACAATAAAAGTCTGCCAGTGTCAGAAGTTTTGAGGCATAGTCCTGCAGTATGGCTTCTCCCACAACAAACCACCACTTTTTTACTCAGCTTTCTTTTTAAAGACAAGCTATGATCAAAAGTAATGCTATATTGTTTTTGTTGTCTGTCACAGAAAATATCACAGACTGATGATATAACTCCAGAAGAGTCTTCTTGTGTGTGTCCGTTAGCTGGGATCATGCTCGTAAAGTCTGACAAGCAACTATCATAAAGGACTATTATAAACTATACAATGTTCAGTTGGGAATCTGAAAGAGAACAGAACAGAGTATGATATGCTTTTACTCACTTTATGACTTAACGTAAAAACGTTTCTTACAGCCATCTGTCATTTTGACAGACGAAGAAGAGGCGTCAAATCTATATGAGATAAAGTTCTTTGGTGTCTGAATACAATTAAAAAAATGTACAGTGTACATTGTTTTTGCAGTTTTATTTACACTTTTATTGCATACTATCTCTACAAATCACTGTGTGGGTCATTGAAGGTCAGTTCAAAGACTGAGAAAGCTTACCAGAGATAGCAGAAGTTAGACGGTTAGTTACACTATTAACTGAAGAGAGAGGGCTAGAAGAGCCTTTTTTGCTTGTTGTGCCAGGCAAGAATCTCATTTGTGTTTCTTGAGGAATTGGGCCAGAATCAGGAGATAATGCCAGTTTCATTGCTAATTTGCCAGTGTAAATATTGAACAGTGCACAACCACAGAGACAACACGTGTGGTACTCCTCTTTTCCAAACATAGTTTTTTATTAATTTGAGTAGGTTTTTAATGCATCTGTAAATTACAGAATATTCCATGCAAGTGTAACTATAATTACTTTTTTTATGCCACACAGTTTATGATTACATCAATATCTTCCTTGCAAGGTTTTTTTTTCTCGTGCTCAGAACACTGTGTCAGCACACTTAGGAAAGTTTAATCATTTGAAATGGTATTAAAAGATCCCCTAGCCTCCTTTTTACACAAATGTTTCTGAAGTTGCAAGTTCCGAGTTTTCTTTGCTCTTATAAAATGGGGCACTGAGCCACTGGCTCCAGATATTAGAAAGCAATCTGAAGAACAGATGCTGAGGCATAATTTGAGCACTGGCTTCTCTCACCGTGATTAGTTCTTTTTAAATATCTCAGCTCTATTTTAGAGCCAGGAATTCCAGATAATGTGAAGTAAAGTTGGCATGAGTGCAAGTGTAACCAAACTGTCAACCTCCCACAGGACATTTCTAGGTAATTTCTTCTAACTGACGTTCAAAGTGTGCTAAGTTATTTAGTATGATCAGTGTTGTTGAGTCATTGGTAGATCATTTACTGAGGAGTATGCACAGCGAGTCCCGAAAGGTTCTATATTGCTCAGCATTTGTCTTGGCATTGATTCTGTGCCTATGCTCTTGTTCCGGTGTGTTATGGCGATCACAGTATACTCTGCTGTGTCTGCACATTTAATTTGTGACACTGTGGGAGTTCATTAAGAGAGCTGACCTGGGATCAATTCATCATACATATACACAGTGGTGGCCAAAATTATTAGAACACTAGTATTTTCACCAGCTAAAAATGGTTTCAAGTCAGTTATTTCAATCTTTTGCTGTAGTGTGAGAGTAGGAAATATCAGTTTACATTTCCTGATTTCCAAACATTTTGCCATTAATTGTAATAATCCAGTGAAATTTTTGTTTGCACAAGTAGTCTGACAACAGCTAGTGTTCCACACAGAGATCTGATCTCATCATCATTCAGTCTGTGGCAACGTCTCCACAATGCTTCAAGAAACCTTCCTGCAAAGCTACCTGAAAAACTATGTGCAAGTGCACCTAGGACAAAAGCTGCTGTTAACGCAAAGGATGGTCACACCAAATGTTCATTTAATTTAGTTAATAGAAGTTAATTGATAAAGAAAATACTAGTGTTCTAATAATTTTGGCCACCAATGTATACATCATATAATATTATATATATATATATATATACAGTATATTGTTTTTTCCCTTGTTTTTTTCTATTTCTTTTTTTGCACATGCACTGACAAGTTTCTATTTTATTTTTTATTAAAAAAACATAATATGGAGAACAAAGGGAAATTGTGTATGCCACAGCATCCTTACAGTGAGCCCCTTTAATTTAATATTTTAACAATATTTTATACTATTTAGTACCACTATTAAACTAAATTACTACTACTATTAAAAACATTCTTTATAAAACCATTACAGGGGAAATTCTATCATCATTTACTCACCCTCCACTTGTCCCAAATCTGTATTCTTTCCTCTGCTGAACACAATAGAAGATATTCTAAAAAAATGTTGGTAACCAAACAGTTGACGGTAGCCATTGACTTCCATAGCATTTGCTTTACTATGAAAGTTAGTGGCTACCATCAACTGTTTGGTTACCACTTTCTTCTTCATAACTTCTTTTGTGTTCAATAGCTGAAACAAAGTCATACAGGTTTAGAGCAACTTGTAGGTGAGTAAATGATGATAGAATTTAGTATTTTTTGGGTGAACTATCCCTTTAAGGTCTTACATAGCATTTTCAGGTTCGGAATCTTATAAAAACGGTTCTGCTATTGTTGCAAGCTGAAGTATTCTAATCTGATATTGTTCAGAACCGTGTAGAAAATCTGGATCTGGAGTGTTAATTTGGTAATACTGTAAACTATAGCAACACAGCATAGCAATGTGCTATAAACACTCAGAACACCTCACATGCACTCTTAAAAATAAAGGTGCTTAAAGGGTTCTCCACAGCGATGCCATAAAATAACCATTTTTGGTTCCACAAAGAACCATTCAGTCAAAGGTTCTTTAAAGAATTACCTCTTTCTTACCTTTTTATAATCTGAAGAATGTTCTTCAGATGTTAAAGGTTCTTTATAGAACCATTTAGACAAAAAGTCTCTTCTATGGCATCGAGAAGCACCTTTATTTTTAAGAGTGTAATATTCATTCAGGTGCAACCACCTACAGCACCATAGCATCATGGTAGAAAGTTTTGTATGGGTAAACAGTTTTTTTCTTCAGAAAATGTACACATGTAGTTCTTTCTAATCTCTTCTTCACCACGCGTTACACACACACACAGACAAACTGCCGACATAGACCATCCTGTTTTTCAGTGACTTTCAAAATGATAAATGATAAAAATGTAACAGCAAAAAAAAAATAAAAAATAAAAATAAAACATTCTCCTAAACGTTGTCTCATAACAGTTCTTGAATTATATAATGCTTCAGAAGGGGCCAGTGTTGGGAGGACTGTAGGTCTTACAAAAAAGATGGCAATGCACCTCTTTCTTACCTTTTTATAATCTGAAGAATGTTCTTCAGATGTTAAAGGTTCTTTATAGAACCATTTAGACAAAAAGTCTCTTCTATGGCATCGAGAAGCACCTTTATTTTTAAGAGTGTAATATTCATTCAGGTGCAACCACCTACAGCACCATAGCATCATGGTAGAAAATTTTGTATGGGTAAACAGTTTTTTTCTTCAGAAAATGTACACATGTAGTTCTTTCTAATCTCTTCTTCACCACGCGTTACACACACACACACAGACAAACTGCCGACATAGACCATCCTGTTTTTCAGTGACTTTCAAAATGATAAATGATAAAAATGTAACAGCAAAAAAAAAATAAATAAATAAAAATAAAACATTCTCCTAAACGTTGTCTCATAACAGTTCTTGAATTATATAATGCTTCAGAAGGGGCCAGTGTTGGGAGGACTGTAGGTCTTACAAAAAAGATGGCAATGCCAAAGTAGCACACACAAAAAAGATGTTTACTCACAGTGACATTTTCATTTTTGAAATCTGAAGTTGCTCTACTGCTACTATCTTATTATAGTACAGTTAATCTGTTCCTCAACAGCTTTTGGCTACTAAACTGGTACTAAATTACTAGTCCCCCCTCCCAGTCTGTACAAAACACAATTATGTACTGTACAATAACACCACAGTGGAAATTCATTTTTATAATAAAAGTACAATAAATACTAGCTGCGCTCACGTTTTGCCAGGTATCGTGTATCGTCTTGTGTTATATTATCAACATAATTCATCATATTTTATCAGTGGGAACAGTTCACTGGTGATGATTGATGTTTATTAATATAGCCTTCAATTCAATCTCATTACATGTCAGTCAGCAGCCTATATTGGGCCTTTGGGTTACTGCGGAGGGAATCAGTCCCATTAGACTCAAAATATTTGTTTACTTTACCTTTAATAAAAATCTGCAGCAAACATACACGTTTAGAATGCCGTCCGCCCAATTTTTTTAAAGATAATTTTTTTATTCAATTGACAGACAAAAAAATAAAACACAAAATCACGTCTCCGGTATATAATGCACTGCTGACTATATCTAGCACTGGGGCAAACACTGTCAGTAGCTATTTTAACTGAGGCTATTATTTTAATTGTAGTTATTATTTATATTTCAGAAATAGCTAGGGAGCTACGTATAGCTGCAACTAGAGAATCTTAGCCCCTTTTAACCCACCTGTAATTTGAACGCTCTTTAATAATGTTCTCAAATTGCAGCGAGGCTGAAAATTTGGGGTTAATTACATCTCCAATTCCTTGTCCATCCCTCCATCATCTCTGCCCTCTGACTGCACGGTATAGTTATGTAATGCACTGAAGCTCATGACATCATGCACATTCATTCATCGAGTAACAGATGTAGCATTTGGACAAATCAGACACACAATTGTTCATTAGATTTAACAAATCGATTATTCATTAGATTAACAAACAATCACAGACCCCTCAACCAACACCAGACTCGGTGCCTATATGTCTGTGAACGATCTCCAGGCCAGGACACCTTAGCCAGATCAGATAAACTTTACAACCTAAAAGTATGTAGAGAGAATCTTCCTCCCTACTCAATTCTCTCTGAGACGTGAACAGACACATACTGCTATAGCAAATGGCTTCTTACATTAATTCATAGACAAATTTTTCTCTGACTTTCCTATCATGCATATCCCCAGGTCTTTGTGTATGATTACTACCTCCTTGTATATGGTCTTGTGTATTGTATACTGGGGTGGGAAAAATAATCGTTTTTTCGATGCATCGTTGTTCCGCATTAAACGATTCTGAATCGATGCAGAGATTTAAATAATCGATGTCTTAAGTTTAAATTAAAAAAGTCAGATTTGTGCTCGTTTGCAATACATTCTATCGGAATTTGTCGGCCCCACAGCCACAGAGATGAGTGCATACGCTACTAGCACGTTTACGTGCGTTTCTTACGTCAGACGTAGTGCGTCTGCGTTCGCTGAGGCACTAGTACGTGACAAAATGGCCGAAGCTACACACATTAGAGCGGCACCTGCAACGTTAAAAGCTGACATTTGGAAGCATTTTGGTTTTTTAGAAACCGAGAAAGACGGCAAACGGACACTTGATAAAAGCTACACTATGTGTAGGATGTGTGAGGTGAAAATAAAATATTTTGGCAACACAACAAACATGAGGAATCACCTTCAACGCTGCCACGCAGATGTGAATGGAGAAGGACCCGTTGTTGCTGCTAACCAAACAACTCTTCCAGCTTCAATATTAACCACTCTTACTGCAAACTCACAAAGGGCAAGGAAAATAACAAAATCCATTGCCAAGTACACTGCATCAGATTTGCGTCCTTACTCCATGGTGGAAGGAAGAGGGTTTCGTGCAATGATGCATACAATGGATCCATGGTATAAAATCCCCTCACGTCGTTTTTTCGCAGAGACAGTAATACCAAATCTGTACCAAAGCACCAAAACAACAGTACTGGAGTCGCTGAAAAAAGCAGGTAAAATAGCATTGACTTGTGATGCCTGGACATCTGTTGCTACGGATTCGTACATCACTGTAACAGCCCATTATATCTCGGATGACTGGCGGTTGTTGTCCCATGTTTTACAAACTAGGGCTATCTACGAGAGTCACACAGGCACTAATATAGCTGACCTAATACAAAAAGTCACTGAGGAATGGCAGTTTCCCACGAGAGACTTGGTGTTAAAGTAACAGTGTAAAATATCTTTTTTGCTTCACCCTTGAGTTCTGTGGTTGTTTAAAAAGTAGTAGATTTTTACATAGATGGTACAACATTGTGATGCATCGTTAATCGTAATCGAATCGTGGGCCTCTGAATCGTAATTGAATCGAATCGTGAGATACCCATAGATTCCCACCCCTATTGTATACTGTTTTATGCATGCTTATGATCGATCACTAGTTAATGTAAACTCACCTATACCATGTTCGGTCTCTATGTATTTGTCTTCGGATGATCTAATTGAGAGTGTATATTATATGTTTATACCGATGCAACATATTAGTGTTCTAAGAATATTTAGTCTTTGCATCAACATCCAATCCTGTTACATATGCAAATTACCATGTTCAGAGACAAAAAGTCGTAAACTTTCCCTCAAGAAGTGCAAGTCACCATTGGTTCTTTGACCCCTGAGAGGTGTGACCTCCACAGAACTTAAAAGGCCTCACTTCAGTGACCCGCCTCGCTTTTAGTCTCTTCACTCGTCTCTCATCACCTTCCCATCTTCTGGTTGCTAAGTCCCAGAGCCGGCGCTGCCGCGCCTGGCAGCCCTCGACACAACTCAGTCTGTGGTACCTTTAGATCTTAAGAGGATGGGGATGCTGAGCTAGAACTTTTCTGGACCCCTAAGTTTGGTGCCAGGCTGTAGCCTTGTCTTTCCATTCACCAAGGATTTTAGCTGATGTCTCTCGAGCTCCGCGCTCTTCTCTTTTCAATTTCCACCTGGGAAGAAACTCCCAATCACCACCGAGTCAGAACACTGTTGGAGTTCATCACTCTTCAAACCCGGAAGAACATGATCGCAAGTCCAAACCTTGAAACCATCAAGACTTTCATCTGAGATTGCATCTGGACTCTCGTTCAACGACCAAGGCAATTTATACTGAATCTGGACGAACAGATTAGTCGATGGCAATTTAATTCTGCTACAGTTACTACTGTAATTGTAATTAATCATAATTAATTGTAATTATTTATATACTTTTCCCTTTTGAGCTAATTTGCTACACAGATCTGCTTTTAATGCCCTGTGCAGTCTCTGGATGTGACATGCCTACCACAGATTTTTTATACACCATCTCCCTATCGGTTTTGTTTCCTTTCATCCCTTATCTTCCTACAGAAAAAGAAGAGGACTCTTGTGTTCCACTCGAGTGCTTCCATATTCTCCAGATGCGACACAAGTGTTTTGAGGTGCCCTTAATGGAAAGCAAGGGAACTCATAATACTTGTCAACTGGCCTCACGGGAAGATGGTTTTACATATGCTCAAGCATCAGTTTTTGAAGTGCTGTTTTATAATCTGGCAACCAGGGGCTGTTTGCTTCATCTGTAATTCACACCTGAAAGTTGGTCATAAAGAGAACCGATTCTACGCCTGATCTTAGCCACGGGGCTGAAAACGACAAAAAAAGAAAGTTCTCTCTCACTTTATCTGGACTCCTATATATTCAAAGAATTCAAAGACTCCCAATATTCAAAGAAAGCAGTTTTGCTGTAACTGATCTTTCACTTTTAAAAATAAAGGTTCCAATGGGGTTTTTCGCAATGATACAATTGAAGAGAGCTATTTTGTATTCCCTAAAGGATGTTTCATTTAACCGCTCTTAAAGGAATTGTTCACCCAAAATATGTAGATGAGTTTGTTTCTTCATCAGAAAAGCATTACATCCCTTGCTCACTATTTGTTCCTCTGCAGTGAATGGGTGCCGTCAGAATGAGAGTCCAAACAGCTTATAAAAACATCACAATGATCCACAAGTAATCCACACAACTTCAATCCATCAATATAAAGTCTTGTAAATCAAAAAGCTGCATGTACGTAATAAAAAAATTCATTATTAAGATGATTTTAACTTCAAACCATTGCTTCCAGCTGAAGTCGTTTAGTCATAATATTGCTTCCTCCAGTGAAAAGGTAATTTTGTCTGAATCAGAAGAGAAATATGCACAGATCAAGAACAGTTTAGAGGCAAAAACCATCCAAAACGGTTCTAAACAAATATTTAGGTGGATTTTGAACTGAGTGGACAACAGGGGATGGACTTTTTCACTGGAGGAATTATGAATTATTATGAATTATGGACTGGTATTTTGGCCAGATGCAATGGTTTAATGTTAAAATGCCTTAATAACGGATTTGTTTCTTACAAACACACAGTTTTTCACTTCACAAGACATCAGTTGATTAACTGGAGTCATGTGGATTGCTTGTACGTAAGTATGATGCTTTTATCAGCTATTTGGACTCATTCTGACGGCACCCATTCACTGCAGAGGATCCATTGGTGAACAAGTGATGTAATGGCAAAAATCAATTCATCCATTATCTCAAAAGACAACATGTAAATTACTCTATTCATCTCTTATATGGCTTGCAGTGAACAATGTTAGACTGTCTTTTGGAAATGACAAAACAAAAGCAAATTGTGTTGATTTTGGTCCAGATTCAGTTTAAAAAGGAAACGACAGCATCCAAATGCATGACGAATCTGAGAGCTGTATTAATTATAAAGAAAACAGACTGTTTGGCTTTGAACAATGTCTGGCACACTGCTGACAGACAGTGAGAGAAGAGGAAAAAGGAAGAGAGAGATAGAAAGAGAGGCTTTCACAGGAGAAGACCTACAGTATGCACAGTCTCTGCTGATCTCTATCTACACAATTATGAAATCTGCCAATAGCTTCACAGTTATTTTACTGGCAAATTAACTGACAAATTAAACTGAAAAAATTGGAAAACGATGTAAATGTATTTATTGTGGAATATATTGTTGAAAAAAAGCTATTCATCACATTTGTCATGGAGCCGTTAAGGCAGGACCAATTACAAAAAGCTGTACAAAAGCTCATAATGTATTTACAACAGTTGTTATATCAAAAACAGCAGTTTCAAAATTCCCATTTGAGTTAGGACTACGTAATTTATGTAGTAGAACAAAACTGTAAGGTCTCTTCAAGTAATGTTAAACACAAATCTTATTTTATTAATAAACCCTAAAACATATTCTCATAACTGCAAAACCGCATAGGAAATTCCAGGGAAAACCCATGGCTTGAAAATGCTAATTCTCTTTTTGTTTTTAGAAATAACAAACTAAACAGCTACATTGAATTCATTTTTATGGCTTATATGTGAATCATATATAACGCAAATCTCTTGAATTGCAGTTTAAGCCTTGAACCTTACATTGCAGCAGTTACTACCAGATCACATCCAAAAGCAATACAAAGTGGAACACATTTCACATTTGGATAAAAATATATGACAGGAGCATTGCAAGACACTTTTTACTGGGCATGAGCCCCAGCGCAATACAGCTGTGCCTAAGTAAAATATTACTGATAAATCCTGGTCTGACAATGGTGATTACGGTATACCAACCTGTGAATAATTTTTACTGATATTTCACCAATCATGTCTTCTGTGTTTTCTTTCAGCTGTTTGGCATCAGAACTAGCAATGCATCACCATTGATCTATTCTAATTGGTCCAATTGGTCCGGTTTTGCAAAAAGGTCTAAAATTATTTATTGCTTGATTCATTCGGACAGCACTATTTGCAGTGGTTTTCCACAATGAAATTGTAATGGGATATAGATTAAGACAAAACAAAAATAGAGCTGAATGAGATGCATATTTACCTAAAGTCCATTGTAGGAAACAAAACCTACAAATATCTTCTCTCATTTGTAAGTGATGAAGCAGCTGTTTATTGCACTTGCATCTTGTATTGCAGGTAAAGACAATATAGTGAAGTGACGTGTGGCCAAGTATGGTGACACTTACTTGGAATTTGTGCTCTTTATTTAACTCATCCAAGTGCACACACACAGTAGTGAACACACACACACACACACACACACACACACACACCGTGAACACAAACCCGGAGCAGTGGGCAGCCATATTGCTGCGGCGCTCAGGGAGAGGTTGTGGGTTCGGTGGCTTGCTCAAGGGTCTCACCTCAGTCATGGTATTGAGGGTGGGAGAGAGCGCTGGTTATTTACTCCCCCCACTGACAATTCCTGCCGGACTTGAGACTTGAACCTGCAACCTTCAGGTTACAAGTCTGACTCTCAAACCATTAGGCCATGACTGAAGTAGCACATATATATCTCCTTGCAACTGCCAATACATCCACAACATGCTGCTGTGAGCATAGCATACATAAATGACCCCATAGCAGAGCTATACAGGTGGAACTGGGGAAGGTGGAGGGTTTCTGAAGCGCGCTGCAGCTACTACAGCAAGCACTAGCCAAGTATTTGAATGTTGAGCAGTGAGCTCATTGGCTGCGAGCTCATTGGCTATTATATATACAGACGGCACTTACAGGCTTTTGCATCTGAACTCCTCATATATATATATGGGATCTGTAAGACTTGAAATTCCCCTGGTTCATATCATGGTGCCTCCAATCAAAAAGAAAATTCAACACATGAAATAAAGACTTTGACAAGGCACCTGTTATATACATATTATCTGTGCTCAGGGAAAAAGTGCTTGACAGATTGTCCTTTCAATCCTCAAAGTGTGTGTCTAGTGAGAGAATATACATGTGATAAGACCACCTGGAAGATCCATCACATTTACAGTGATTCAGGCCTGTTAGAGCACAGAGTAGTGCTGTGTTTTAGTAAGACACTGACTCAATCCAATTATATCTCACACCTGGGCTGCTGACAAACACAGGTGTTTGCCCTCATCAATACTCCCTTTAACTTTCTGAATTATTTATTGCCCTTGAGCTCTGACCTGGCTCATTTTCTTCAGTCCAAATATCTAGCTGGTTGCAGTTTTATCTTCTTTTGGTGGCAGAAAAATGCATATGTGTTTGAATCAATCTTAGACTATCCAATTCCACTTGCCACGATAGTGTATAGAGTGTCTCTATAAGTGTGGCTGCCTCAGCAATGAAGAAAAAAACATACAATTCCATATATCTCTGCAAAGGGTTTGTTTACATCAAGTTCAAAAAGTTTAAAGGGGTCATATGATGCGATTTAAATTTTTCCTTTCTCTTTGGAGTGTTACAAGCTCTTGGTGCATAAAGAAGATCTGTAAAGTTGCAAAGACTAAAGTCTCAAATCCAAAGAGATATTCTTTATAAAAGTTAAGAGTCAACCACACCTACCTAAAACGGCTCGTTCTAACACGCCCCCACATGTTTACGTCACGATGTGGGAAGATTTGCATAACGCCGCCCAAGTGTTCACGCAAAGAAAGAAGGCATAACTTTTATTCTCCCGTTAGTATTGTTGTTGCCGCCGCCGCCATGTCGTGAAGGCGCTGTGTGTTTCGTTGTGAAAGCAAAACTACTTTGCGAAAACAGTAGTTTTGTGTTTTGACAAAACACTGATAAAAATTAACAGTGTTTTGTCAGGGTGGACCTCTTCTACCCATTGGAACACGTCAGCCGGGCCGGTGCGGTGCAGTGCGTGCTGTGAGACATAAACTTTGCGCTGTGGATCGCCGGATCGGCTTTCACCATGGACGAAGCAGAGTCCAGCCCGGGGTCATCACATGTGGTTGCCGCACGCCCGCCAGCCGCTCCTTCGTCGAATCCGCCGCCTCTGCTCACTCAAGCCGGCCTCTGCTCACTCTAGGCCGCGGCTCACTCTAGGCCTCCAGCCTCCTCCGCTCACTCAAGGCTACGGTGTGTGACGCTGTTTCGTTGTGAAAGCGAAACTACTTTGTTTGGCCTTCCAAAAGAGGACACGACTAGAAATCAGTGCTTAAGTTGTATTTACAACACTGTTCCAGAACATTTTAACCCAAATATTCAGATGTGTTCAGCTTGATCACAATGATCCAGCTTTGGAAAACACATGTTTTGTGAACCTGGACCAGTAACACTGGATTGGAACACCATGATATAGAAACAGTACATACATTTCCAAATCTGGATTACCAGTGCAGTGGATTGCCTAAATGGACTACACGTCATAATGTAGGCTACATTCATGTAAAAATCAACAGGTAGAACAGTCAGTTTTGGATCCCTTCAAGTGTTTTTAATTGAAGAGACAGAAAATGACCACAATAAAACAATACAAACATCCTCTTCCATTTTCAATTTCAGTTCCATTTTTCCTCTCATCAAACACCGGAAATAAACACATATTCTTGCAAGGGATGCAAGAAAGATGCCACCTTTGACTGGTTCATCTCTGATGATTGTAATAACATACAGGTGAAAAATAACAGATAAAATTAAATATAATATTGTGACAGCTGTTTGGGGAATTGTTTTATGGAGATTTTAATTTTCACTGTATTAAAAGGTCATTATAAATCTACACACACACACAGAGTATATATAATAAAGTAAATATATTTTTTAAATATGTGACTATATATTTCCTGAAACTATTGAATCCAATCCAATTTCAGAAACCTTTTTTTGTCTTTTGAACAACCAATTTCTTGTCCAATTCAAATCTAATCTATCTTCAAACTTTAAGGATTTTTTCCTCCAAAACTTTTAAACATGGCTTTATCAAGCCAACAGTCAAGGTTTGTTTTGACGTTTTTAAAGATTGAAGTAATATAATCTTCAAATTTTAATTTCTTTCTTGCATTCAAATTTGAATTGCATTTTTGCATCCCGTTTTCTTTCCTGATTTTAATTCTGAATGACTTGCAACCCCACTATAAAAAAATAAAACAAAATTCAAGTTTTCTGGAATATGTTTACAAGAAAATACTATTTCAATTTCCATTCAAGGTGTTACTCACCATTTCTTTGTAATTGTTGTTTCTACACTATTTTTTTCTGTGCCTGTTACATCATTACTGCAAGCAGAAAAAGCACAAAAGGCTCACCACAAATGCAACATTTGAAGGAGTACAGTACAACCCTTGTTTTAGTACAATGGTTGATTGACAAGTGAGCAGACAGTAATTTGCTGTTGTTCAGGAAGCTTTAACGCTTAGAGACTATGATTGTAGATTGAGTGGACGCAGTTTACACCTGTACTTTTTGCTGTCCACTTGTGACTGGAAGTGTAAGTGTAAGGTTTATAACACTTCCAAACCTTTGGTTGACACTGAAATGGACACTGTTGGACATTCAATAACCCACAATAACTATTGGACTGACACAAATATTCATGGAAGAAAATAGTCTTTGCATAGTGTTTTGGTTAAAAAAGAGTTATTATGATGAATGAGAAAACATGGGGCTCTTTTGAATTCGATATTGATTCTATGAAAAATCCATAAACACTCGAATCTGGTAGAGCAAATGTGCTCCCTCATGTTTGAGAGTGGAGTGAAAGCATTGCTTCAGTCCTTTTTATTCTCTCCTGGCCTCCTCTTTCCTCCCTTGATTGATGATTAGCATGCTCGCTAATGCCTGCTAATGCACTTCTCTTCACTCAAGCCCCTTATCCTGCTTGCTCCTGCGTGGGTCTAAATAAAGATGTATTATTGAGCTCCCAATATCACCCTGACAATCATCGGCCAGCGCTATCGTTCCATTAGCATCAACAACAAAAGACAGGAGCTGTCTAATTCGTCAATCGTCAAGCATCACTTTCAGGGAACTCGTCAATGGATCGTAGCCCTAATGGTGATCTCAGCTCTGAGCTCAATATCATCAAGTTGGCATTTGTGATTCAGAGCTAATGGAAATGTTGCTGTCTCTGACCGAAAAAGACCTCAGGAAGCTATCGCCTGCTACCACTAATGATGCCGATGCTAGTTTGTGCAACAAAAAAAAGGTTGTAGGCAGAAACATCATGCCTATTCAAACTAGTGGACATGTGCATAATTTCAGCCAAGTTGACTTTAAATGAAACTTCTTAAAGTAATTTTATCTTTGAAAAAAGATTCAATAAATAAATAAGGTGCTTGTCTAAAATGCTGTGGCAGAAATGATCTAAATTTGGCTATTGTGATCACTGGTTGCAATTTTGCGTGATCAATAAAAAAACTATAGGTTGTGATTTTAACTCGGGTCACATTTCACACTAAATAACAACTGGAATAATGACGCTGAAAATTCAGCTTTGCGTCACAGGAATAAATTGCATTTTAAAATGTTCAAATAGAAAACAGCTATTTAAGTTGTGAAAAAAATATTTAGCAATATTACTGTATTTTGGTCAAATAAAAGCAGCCTTGTTGAGCATGGGAGACTTCTTTCGTAGATGCAAGACATGATGCATGTCATGTAAATGTATTATATTATTACCACAACACACCTCTACTCTATCTTTTACAAACCCAGTTGAAAAGGAAATTGTTTAACAGACCAGTAATGTCTTAATCGGCTTAATTGGCCGTTTTAAAGCTTAAGTTTATCCTAGCAAGTAAAAACTAGGTAGTTTCCATTTAATGTACATTTTGTCAATATAATGCTTAAGCTGTTGAGTTAGAGCCAAAGGCGACTTTGTCCTCGTCCAGTGAGCTCAGCTGGTAAGTGAAGCAAGCTAATGCAATTATGAACTCAATTAAGTCACAGTAATAGAGTTTCCGTGAATGGGACCTGTTAATCCCCCAGATTGAAGTGTCTGATAGTGGAGGGTAATAGTGACACTGTGAATTGGCAATGGTCACATTTAATAACTGTGGATATATGTGTATTTGTTTGTAAAAACCTGTTAAAACTGACATTGAAGGGATGCACTGCATGTCAAAATTTTATGAAATGAAAATGGGAATAATTTGCTCACCCTCATTAAGAAGCTCATAAAACCAATCTCCTCATCTATGAGAGAGCTCACAAACAGTTAGAATTGTTCTGATTGACTATATCTTTCTGATTAATTGTGTTGCATCAAACAACCATTTTCGCATTCTGTGTAGACAGACACATTTCTGGAATCTTGTAGCATTGTGGTTACAAGATCTTTTAACACTGGGGTTGTGCAGACATTTTTTTATATAAAGATGGATTGGACAACATTAGAATGAGGGTAAAAATGAAGTGTTGTAAATCTGATGGAAGTTTTCCTTTAAGAATTCTTTCTGCAACCTTAACATGATAACAATTGTACTAAAAACTGAAACGTTTCTTTATTGAAAAGTTTTGAGTACAGACAACAGTGCTGTCAAAACAATCCCCATTCACAAGAATCTGTGAAAAGTACTAAAAATGCTGTATATTACTCATCCTAGGCCAGTAGATAGAAACACAATGTGTCTGTGCACATACTGAAAATGTAATGCATATTCGTGTGACTTTATTTTAGCTTACATAGAGACAATAACGTATTGTTTTCAAAAACTTGCACTTTGAAAAGTTTGCGTTTCAGGCACCCAAAATGCTGCTGTCATGTAAATGACAAAACGCATAAAAAGTTGCGGTTACACTTTATTTTAATGTGTAATTGTTATATTGTAATTATACATTTAAGTACTGAGTAATATTAATTAACTACATGTACTTACTGTAATAAATTCCACTAGTGGCGAGCAAGTGAGAACCCAAATGCAGCTTTTATTACACAAACATGATATCCAAAATACAAACTAATTTGGCTTGACTTGACTTGAACAAAAACAAGAACTCACCAACAGAGGTACAGGGACAATACTCGACGAGAGACAATGGCAAAATGAGAGCTATAAATACCAACCAAAGAGGGTCACATGACACAATCCAACCAATGAGGAACAATACACATAAATAGGACAACCAATCAGGGGGGTGTTTCCCAAAAGCATCGTTAGCAAACTATGGTCGCAAGTTCCGTCGTTATCAACATAGTTCAACGATTCAGGTGTTTACTGAAACCATAGTTCAAACGAACATTCGTTGGAACGACAGCTCTTCACCTGTGGTTAGAGGCATAGGTTGTTGTTAGTTTGCTGTGTCAACGTCATTGATTGCGCCGCACCTGGGGTGTGTTCTATTCAGGGTTATCGCCCCTATGCCCTATTCCTTTCAAAGATTTCAACATCCACTTTGAGTGATTTGGAAGAGTTAAAGTTGTGGTGCTTAGATTTGACCTAATTCGCCTTTAAATATTTTTTTTATTACAAGTTCAGTTTGAAACTATACAGCAGCATGGCCCTTGCAATTATTCTCCCTTCGAAGTACCCTCTGAAAGCATTAATCATGCCGATTGAAACTCAGCCTTCGATTCGTTAGTGCAAAGAAAAGGTGAGTTTGTCAAGTGAGTATCTTTGTTAAAACATTCATAAAGACAAATTTCTCATATAACAATATTGGTAAAACAGTATGTTAGAGGTTTTCACTTATATTAAGTGTTAACACTCAAATCACAGTATTTGTATAGTAAATGAATGTACCCAGATAAATTTACAAAAATGTAGAAATAAGTGAGCGATTTTGTTGTTTTTACAGAATTAGTACTTATAAAGCACATATGAATGCCTTATTCTATAATGTGTGTGTGTGTGTATATATGTGTGTGTATATATATATATATATATATATATATATATATATATATATATATATATACACACACACACACACACAGTATATACACTGTTTGCAAAAGTATTTTAAAAATTTTTAAGTGTTCATTTAAGTCTGCAGGGCAGGGGGGGCATATTGGCAAATAAACAAAATATTTAACAGAAGTTATGTCAGATTAAACAAATGGTGGATGCTGCACAGGTGTCAGGAGGTATGGGCGAAGAGGATATCTACTGTCTCCCAGCAGCCAGCTATCACCAAAGCTACCCTCTTCAGCCACCTGGCAAACTGCAGAATTGGCCCACACAAAAGAGTCATGTGTGCTTCCAGGCCATTTTGCCACAATGTCAGTAAACATCCCCTGGTGATCACACACTATTTGAACATTAATGGCTGGATAGCCCTTCCTGCAAATGTACAAGGGTTAATTTACCACAGGGCTTGACACTGGGATAAGGGTGCCATCAATGATGCCAATCACTCTGGAGATGTTGTCAATAATGTAGAACTGTTAATTGGCCAGCTATATTTCTTCAGGAGTTTGGGGGAAAATCAGGATGTTCTTCATAAGCTGTAACAGCAAAGGTGTTACTGCTGTCACAGTTTTGCTGACTCAATATTTGCTGAGCCCCAGGCCATCACCCACCACCTCTATAAAACTTCCAACAGCATAATAATGCAGTGTAGCTAACAACTGCACCGCTGAACTTAAGGCGTTGTTTCTTCTTGTTGCCCTCTGAAGATGTGGTTTCACAACCTGTAGTAGTTCAAGGATCTTGGCCCTTGGAAGCCGGAATTTTCTTAAGATGGCATCATCAGATAGTGAGTCAAGGGGGGTAAAATGTGTCCCTATGCAGGCATTTATATACATTGCCTGACTTCTGCATCGCCTTCTGTGTCAGAGGACGTTGCTCAGCACATGAGGAGGCCTTAGACGGAGGTGAATCAGGGGAAGAGAGCAATAGACAAGGACCCTTTGGTGATTTTGAAGGCCTGATGTTGAAGGGCCAGACTGGAGGGGGCCTGATGTTAGAGGCAGATGGCATCATCAGATAGTGAGTCAAGGGGGGTAAAATGTGTCCCTATGCAGGCATTTATATACATTGCCTGACTTCTGCATCGCCTTCTGTGTCAGAGGACGTTGCTCAGCACATGAGGAGGCCTCAGACGGAGGTGAATCAGGGGAAGAGAGCAATAGACAAGGACCCTTTGGTGATTTTGAAGGCCTGATGTTGAAGGGCCAGACTGGAGGGGGCCTGATGTTAGAGGCTCAGGGTGGAGGGGGCCTGATATTGAAGGGCCAGAAGGCCTGGTTGAAGCACATGCATCTATACCTCCAAGGATCCCTTCCAATGCTGCAGGCCCCAGGATGGCCAAAACTTTCTCTTCCTCTGTAGTGAGAGGAGGAACTGAATTGATACCCCTACCAGTCTTGTTTGCATCCCTCTTACATGCCGCAGCCCTCTGTTTTGTCACACTTGCAAAATCCCTCCACTTATTCCTGACTTCTTCTGGGCTTTGTTCGTACCCATAGCCAGCAACATTTATTTTTTGAGTGATTTCTGCCCAGATTTTCTTTTTGTCAGCATTTGTAATGTTTGAAAATAGCTGGATTTTATTATTTTCCACCTCCTACAAAATAACTGCAATTTCGTGCTTTGAAAATGGGGATTTTCATGAATGTTGCGTTATTACTTCACTCCTACGTAACGTCATTTAAAAAGCATAATAAAAATAGAGAAAATAAAACCAAATTACTGTAGGTGGCGGTATGTGCTCATGGCACCAGTCGGCTATTAGATCGAAGAAGAAGAACAACAACGTCATAACGACAGCTCGAACCAACGTGGTTTAAACGTGGTTTAAACGATGGATCTGCGACACAGGTACCATGGTTTTGGGAAACAGTCGTGACTAGATAGTTCGTTTCCACAATGATGCATCGTACTATGGTGGTTAATTAGCAAGTTACAGTGCCTTGCGAAAGTATTCATTTTTTTCACATTTTGTTATGTTGCTGCCTTATGTTTAACTGCTTTAAATTACTTTTTTTACACATCAATCTACACTCCATACACCAGAATGGTAAAGCAAAAACAGGTTTTTAACATCTTTGCAAATGTATTACAAATAAAAAACTTAAATGATTCCATTGCATAAGTATTCATACCCCTATTTGGAACAGTTGAAATTTAGCTTAGGCACATTCATATTGCTTGTAGATGATACTACACTTCGAGTGAAGTTAACCTGTGGCAAATTCAATTGAATGGGTATAATTTGGAAAGGCACACATGTCTTAATAAAAGGTCTAATGGCTGATAATGCATATCAGAGCAAAAATCAAGCACTGAGGTCAAAAGAACTGAATGTAGAGCTCAGAAACAGGTTTGCATCAAGCCACACATCTGTGGAAGAGTTCAGAAAAAAAGTCTGCTGCATTGAAGGTTCATAGAAGCATGTAGTCTCTGTTACCCTTAATGGAAGACGTTTGAAACAACCAGGACTCTTCCCAGAGCTGGCCTCCTGGCCAAACTGAGCAATTGATGGAGAAGGACTTTGGTTAGAGTGGTGACCAAGAACCTGATGGTCACTCTAGTTGAGCTCCATGATCATATATGCAGATGGGAGAAATCTACAGAAGGACAAATGTCACTGCAACACTCCACCGATCTGGGCTTTATGGTGGTGTGGCCAAACTCAATCCTCTCCTCAGTGAAGACACATGAAAACACACTTGGAATTTGCACAAAAAAAAGCACTTAAAGGACCCCCAGACTGTGAGAAACAATATTCTCTGGTCTTTGATGAACCTCAATTCTAAGCATCCTGTTTGAAGGAAACCAGCTCCGCTCATCACCTGCAGAGTACCATCCCAAAAGTAAAGTGTGCTGGTAGCAGCCTCATGCTGTGGAGCTATTTTTCAGCGGCAGGGACTGAGGGACTCATCAGAGTAGAAGATAAGCTCAATGCACCAAAATATTGAAATAGCCTTAATGAAAACTTGATCCAGAGCATTTAGAAACTCAGACTGAGCAGAATGGTTCACCTTCCTACAGGACCCTAAGCACACAGCAAGAGTGGTTTATAGACAACTCTGTGAATGTCCTTGAGTGGCTCAGCTTCATCCTGGGCTTGAACCCAATCAAATATTTCTGGAGAAACCTGAAAATGTGCATCTGCCCCCATCCAACATGATAGAGCTTGAGAGGAGAAGAGGTGAGGAGAAGATTGGCAGATAATTGCAAAATGCTGATGAGCAAAGCTTGTCGCATCAAACAAAAAAGACTTTAGACTAGGTGCTTTAGGTAAATATATTTTGAGTTTAAGGTTTCTTGCATGTAATTATGCATCATTTATTGTTATTATAATGGTAAGTACATGTAACATGTGTAACAAGGTCACCTTAAAATAAAGTGTTATGAAAGTTTTCCATTTTTAGTTGAAAATAGTGTTATGTAAATGCCACGTAAGAAAGAACACTTGTATGCATTAGTTGAGAATGAGACTAATGACTTCATTGTTCATAATATTCCATAAAAAATATTCTTTTAAATTTATTTTGTAAAAAAAAATGTAATTTGTGGTTGCCAGAAATTCACAGTAAAACTAGGTATTACAAGATGGCAACTTGCAAATGCAGTTCCCCTTCAGGAACTCGAGCTGCGTCAAAACGCAACGGGAATGCCTTCAGCATGACCACGCTGAATCACATGTGCAATCAGTCCAATGGATGGGCGAGACGTCACGGGCGGGGTGACGTAATGACCAGAAAGCTTAAAAGCACGGGCGGTGGAACCGGCGTCAGCTTTCTGTCATTCAGCAAGCGCTCTGTGTGTGTGTCAGTCGCTATCTGTTTGTGGGTTTTATTTAGTGTCGTTTGTCCACTTATAAGCTCCATTATGTCAAAGCTTCAGTCAAAAGAAGCATTTGGGCGAGCAGGCAGCGTTCATGCTGTGTGTTCCTCCCTGCCCGTGATATATTTTGGGTGGGGACACACACAGTTTGTTTGTTGACTGCTTGGGAGCGAAGCACGCATAGTCAGCTGTCGAGGGATCTGGGGATTTATCTGACTATGAGAAGTTAGATATACAGGGGCTCTTGAGATAAAATGTTTTCGAGTGGGAGCACGTGTTTACAGGGGCTGCTGGACGGGAGCAGTCCCAACCTACTGTGTTCCAGCTCCTCATTCTGAGGGTGTCACTTCTCGTACTCCGCAGAGTCTAGAGTCAGAGTGGCACTCCCAGGCCAAAGTTTTCTAGCGGAAGGCGATTCTGCGGACCGTCATTCTCGCTGGATAGTCTTCGTCTAAAAAAAACAAAACGTCCTGACGCCTAAGGCCTAGGACTTCTGAAGGCCAGCTCCCTCTGGGGAAAAGCGGTGTACACCGCATTAAACGGTGCTCGTCTCTCCTCAGTGCCCTCAGGAGATCGGTCTGCCAACCCTGCCGGTGTTTCAGGGCGCAGCGGTCTCCGGTGACTGCCTCTCTCAGTTACCGCCCAGAAACGTAGCGGTGCTAAGAGGCTCGCAACCTCTACAGAGATCTCTAGAGTAGCTAGTACGGCCATCCCCTGCTGGTCCGCCACTTCAGGAGGAACTGAATTGATACCCCTACCAGTCTTGTTTGCATCCCTCTTACATGCCGCAGCCCTCTGTTTTGTCACACTTGCAAAATCCCTCCACTTATTCCTGACTTCTTCTGGGCTTTGTTCGTACCCATAGCCAGCAACATTTATTTTTTGAGTGATTTCTGCCCAGATTTTCTTTTTGTCAGCATTTGTAATGTTTGAAAATAGCTGGATTTTATTATTTTCCACCTCCTACAAAATAACTGCAATTTCGTGCTTTGAAAATGGGGATTTTCATGAATGTTGCGTTATTACTTCACTCCTACGTAACGTCATTTAAAAAGCATAATAAAAATAGAGAAAATAAAACCAAATTACTGTAGGTGGCGGTATGTGCTCATGGCACCAGTCGGCTATTAGATCGAAGAAGAAGAACAACAACGTCATAACGACAGCTCGAACCAACGTGGTTTAAACGTGGTTTAAACGATGGATCTGCGACACAGGTACCATGGTTTTGGGAAACAGTCGTGACTAGATAGTTCGTTTCCACAATGATGCATCGTACTATGGTGGTTAATTAGCAAGTTACAGTGCCTTGCGAAAGTATTCATTTTTTTCACATTTTGTTATGTTGCTGCCTTATGTTTAACTGCTTTAAATTACTTTTTTTACACATCAATCTACACTCCATACACCAGAATGGTAAAGCAAAAACAGGTTTTTAACATCTTTGCAAATGTATTACAAATAAAAAACTTAAATGATTCCATTGCATAAGTATTCATACCCCTATTTGGAACAGTTGAAATTTAGCTTAGGCACATTCATATTGCTTGTAGATGATACTACACTTCGAGTGAAGTTAACCTGTGGCAAATTCAATTGAATGGGTATAATTTGGAAAGGCACACATGTCTTAATAAAAGGTCTAATGGCTGATAATGCATATCAGAGCAAAAATCAAGCACTGAGGTCAAAAGAACTGAATGTAGAGCTCAGAAACAGGTTTGCATCAAGCCACACATCTGTGGAAGAGTTCAGAAAAAAAGTCTGCTGCATTGAAGGTTCATAGAAGCATGTAGTCTCTGTTACCCTTAATGGAAGACGTTTGAAACAACCAGGACTCTTCCCAGAGCTGGCCTCCTGGCCAAACTGAGCAATTGATGGAGAAGGACTTTGGTTAGAGTGGTGACCAAGAACCTGATGGTCACTCTAGTTGAGCTCCATGATCATATATGCAGATGGGAGAAATCTACAGAAGGACAAATGTCACTGCAACACTCCACCGATCTGGGCTTTATGGTGGTGTGGCCAAACTCAATCCTCTCCTCAGTGAAAACACATGAAAACACAATTGGAATTTGCAAAAAAACCAGACTGTGTATTCTCTGGTCTTTGATGAACCTCAATTCTAAGCATCCTGTTTGAAGGAAACCAGCTCCGCTCATCACCTCATCACCTGCATCCCAAAAGTAAAGTGTGCTGGTAGCAGCCTCATGCTGTGGAGCTATTTTTCAGCGGCAGGGACTGAGGGACTCATCAGAGTAGAAGATAAGCTCAATGCACCAAAATATTGAAATAGCCTTAATGAAAACTTGATCCAGAGCATTTAGAAACTCAGACTGAGCAGAATGGTTCACCTTCCTACAGGACCCTAAGCACACAGCAAGAGTGGTTTATAGACAACTCTGTGAATGTCCTTGAGTGGCTCAGCTTCATCCTGGGCTTGAACCCAATCAAATATTTCTGGAGAAACCTGAAAATGTGCATCTGCC
>NW_015505213.1:1440276-1516037 GCF_001515645.1 Sinocyclocheilus grahami | reverse complement strand
CTTCGAGTGAAGTTAACCTGTGGCAAATTCAATTGAATGGGTATAATTTGGAAAGGCACACATGTCTTAATAAAAGGTCTAATGGCTGATAATGCATATCAGAGCAAAAATCAAGCACTGAGGTCAAAAGAACTGAATGTAGAGCTCAGAAACAGGTTTGCATCAAGCCACACATCTGTGGAAGAGTTCAGAAAAAAAGTCTGCTGCATTGAAGGTTCATAGAAGCATGTAGTCTCTGTTACCCTTAATGGAAGACGTTTGAAACAACCAGGACTCTTCCCAGAGCTGGCCTCCTGGCCAAACTGAGCAATTGATGGAGAAGGACTTTGGTTAGAGTGGTGACCAAGAACCTGATGGTCACTCTAGTTGAGCTCCATGATCATATATGCAGATGGGAGAAATCTACAGAAGGACAAATGTCACTGCAACACTCCACCGATCTGGGCTTTATGGTGGTGTGGCCAAACTCAATCCTCTCCTCAGTGAAGACACATGAAAACACACTTGGAATTTGCACAAAAAAAAGCACTTAAAGGACCCCCAGACTGTGAGAAACAATATTCTCTGGTCTTTGATGAACCTCAATTCTAAGCATCCTGTTTGAAGGAAACCAGCTCCGCTCATCACCTGCAGAGTACCATCCCAAAAGTAAAGTGTGCTGGTAGCAGCCTCATGCTGTGGAGCTATTTTTCAGCGGCAGGGACTGAGGGACTCATCAGAGTAGAAGATAAGCTCAATGCACCAAAATATTGAAATAGCCTTAATGAAAACTTGATCCAGAGCATTTAGAAACTCAGACTGAGCAGAATGGTTCACCTTCCTACAGGACCCTAAGCACACAGCAAGAGTGGTTTATAGACAACTCTGTGAATGTCCTTGAGTGGCTCAGCTTCATCCTGGGCTTGAACCCAATCAAATATTTCTGGAGAAACCTGAAAATGTGCATCTGCCCCCATCCAACATGATAGAGCTTGAGAGGAGAAGAGGTGAGGAGAAGATTGGCAGATAATTGCAAAATGCTGATGAGCAAAGCTTGTCGCATCAAACAAAAAAGACTTTAGACTAGGTGCTTTAGGTAAATATATTTTGAGTTTAAGGTTTCTTGCATGTAATTATGCATCATTTATTGTTATTATAATGGTAAGTACATGTAACATGTGTAACAAGGTCACCTTAAAATAAAGTGTTATGAAAGTTTTCCATTTTTAGTTGAAAATAGTGTTATGTAAATGCCACGTAAGAAAGAACACTTGTATGCATTAGTTGAGAATGAGACTAATGACTTCATTGTTCATAATATTCCATAAAAAATATTCTTTTAAATTTATTTTGTAAAAAAAAATGTAATTTGTGGTTGCCAGAAATTCACAGTAAAACTAGGTATTACAAGATGGCAACTTGCAAATGCAGTTCCCCTTCAGGAACTCGAGCTGCGTCAAAACGCAACGGGAATGCCTTCAGCATGACCACGCTGAATCACATGTGCAATCAGTCCAATGGATGGGCGAGACGTCACGGGCGGGGTGACGTAATGACCAGAAAGCTTAAAAGCACGGGCGGTGGAACCGGCGTCAGCTTTCTGTCATTCAGCAAGCGCTCTGTGTGTGTGTCAGTCGCTATCTGTTTGTGGGTTTTATTTAGTGTCGTTTGTCCACTTATAAGCTCCATTATGTCAAAGCTTCAGTCAAAAGAAGCATTTGGGCGAGCAGGCAGCGTTCATGCTGTGTGTTCCTCCCTGCCCGTGATATATTTTGGGTGGGGACACACACAGTTTGTTTGTTGACTGCTTGGGAGCGAAGCACGCATAGTCAGCTGTCGAGGGATCTGGGGATTTATCTGACTATGAGAAGTTAGATATACAGGGGCTCTTGGGATAAAATGTTTTCGAGTGGGAGCACGTGTTTACAGGGGCTGCTGGACGGGAGCAGTCCCAACCTACTGTGTTCCAGCTCCTCATTCTGAGGGTGTCACTTCTCGTACTCCGCAGAGTCTAGAGTCAGAGTGGCACTCCCAGGCCAAAGTTTTCTAGCGGAAGGCGATTCTGCGGACCGTCATTCTCGCTGGATAGTCTTCGTCTAAAAAAAACAAAACGTCCTGACGCCTAAGGCCTAGGACTTCTGAAGGCCAGCTCCCTCTGGGGAAAAGCGGTGTACACCGCATTAAACGGTGCTCGTCTCTCCTCAGTGCCCTCAGGAGATCGGTCTGCCAACCCTGCCGGTGTTTCAGGGCGCAGCGGTCTCCGGTGACTGCCTCTCTCAGTTACCGCCCAGAAACGTAGCGGTGCTAAGAGGCTCGCAACCTCTACAGAGATCTCTAGAGTAGCTAGTACGGCCATCCCCTGCTGGTCCGCCACTTCAGGGCACCGAGCTAGCTGCTCTAAGTGCACCAGAGGCCAGTTTCGTGAGACTGGTTCCCTTAGGAGGTCACCTGGCAGTGTGGGAGCCCCTGCCAAGCGTGCTTCATTGGGTCCTGCCCCGAGCAGGTTCTAGTCTAGTCTTCCTAGCAGACGACGTGGGTCTGAGGGCCGTCGTTTTCAATGGGAGACTTCAGCTATGAGAGTCCTGATGCTGTGGCTCAGGACCTCAGAGGGCAGGCCCCTCTGGGGAAGAGCAGTGTACACCGCATTACACGGTGCTCGTCTCTCCTCAGTGCCCTCAGGAGATCAGTCTGCCAACCCTGCCGGTGTTTCAGGGCACAGCGGTCTCCGGCGAGCGCTTCTCTCAGTTACCGCCCGGAAACGTAGTGGTGCTAAGAGGCTCGTGACCTCCACGGAGGTCTCTAGAGCAGCTAGTACGGCCACTTCGCCACTTCAGGGCACTCGAGAGACTGATTCCCTTAGTAGACTATTTAGCAGTGTGGAAACTACTGCTAAATGTGTCTCAATGGGTCCTGCGCACTGTAGAGAGAGGCTACAGAATCCAGTTTGGTTCTCCTCCGCCTTGGTTCAAGGGGGTTACCCCCACTCTGGTGGGTCCCAAGCAGGCTCTGGTAATGGAACAAGAAGTAAACACTCTCTTGAGGAAGGAGGCCATCGAGGTGGTCCCTCCTCACAAAAGAGAATCCGGGTTCTACAGCCGGTACTTCATTGTTCCGAAGAAGGGTGGAGGGTTGCGTCCCATTTTAGATCTGCGTCAGTTGAACCGCTCAGTCATGCGACTGAAGTTCAGGATGCTCACTCTCAAACAAGTTGTGTCTCAGATCAGGTCCGAGGACTGGTTTGTCACGATCGATCTAAAAGACGCATACTTCCATATCTCCATCCTTCCTTATCACAGGAAGTTCCTGAGGTTTGCTTTGGGGGCAAAGCTTACCAATATCGGATACTTCCTTTCGGCCTTCTCACCCCACACTTTCACCAAGTGTGTGGATGCTGCTCTGGCTCCTCTGCGACTCAAGGGCATCTGCATACTCAACTACATCGACGATTGGTTGATATTAGCTCATTCAGAGCAGATAGCAGTTCGGCATCGAGATGTCGTTCTTGCTCACATGACAGAGTTGGGGTTACGACTAAACGCCAAGAAAAGTGTGCTTTCTCCATTACAGAGCACCACTTATCTGGGCGTGGTGTGGGATTCGACCACGATGCAGGCATGTCTGTCCCCTACTCGGATCGAGTCGATCCTCACGGCAGTCAAGAAAGTGAGCGAAGGCCAGTCACTCACTGTCAAGCAGTTTCAGAGACTGCTGGGTCTGATGGCAGCTGCGTCCAACATGATACCTCTTGGCCTGCTGCACATGAGAACCCTACAGTGGTGGCTCAAGACCAAGGGGTTCTCCCCGAGGGGAAACCCGCTTCGCATGCTCAAGGTCCCACGGAGGTGCCTACGTGCCTTAGACATGTGGAGGAAACCTTGGTTCTTGTCTCAGGGCCCGGTGCTGGGAGCTCCTTGTCACCGCGTAACGCTAGCGACAGATGCGTCCCTCAGTGGTTGGGGAGCGGTCATGAGTGGCCACTCGGCCCGTGGTCTGTGGAGTGGTCGCCATCTCAGTGGCACATCAATTGGCGTGTTTCTAGCTTTGAAACACTTTCTCCCGGACCTAAGAGATCACCATTTGTTGGTGCGCACCGACAACACAGCGGTGGTCTCTTATATCAACCACCAAGGAGGTCTGCATTCGCGCCCCCTGTACAGGCTGGCACACCAGATCCTTGTGTGGTCCCAGGGCAAACTCCTCTCGCTGAGAGCAGTTCACATTCCTGGGCATCTCAATATGGGAGCAGACATCCTGTTGAGGCAGGGGCCGAGGCCCGGGGAATGGAGACTTGACCCCAATGTGGTGAAGCAGATATGAAGAGCTTTTGGCCAGGCTCAGGTGGACCTGTTTGTGACTCAAGAGACATCGCACTGTCCCCTCTGGTTCTCTCTGACTCATCCAGCTCCACTGGGGCATTACGTCACCCCGCCCGTGACGTCTCGCCCATCCATTGGACTGATTACACATGTGATTCAGAGCGTGGTCACGCTGAAGGCGTTCAAGTAGCGTTTTGACGCAGCATCTCGTTCCCTTCGGGGAACCATGGTTACATGTGTAACCTGGAGACGATTTCATTGAGTAAATTTCACTGTAAATTATGCAGTAATTCATAGTTTTTACTTGTAAAAATCATAAATTTGACAGTTTTACTATAAAGTTATTTATAATGTTAAACTGCAGTTACAGTTTTTCACTGTTTATGGTAAGGTAACATATACAGTTAGCAATTAAAAAGCTATTTTTAATTGTATTTTTCTTTCAGCATAATTGAACTGTGAAACGTATTTTGTCTTTATCAAAAGGTGACATCTACATCAAACAAAAGTGAAACAGCTGGACAGAAAAGTCTGAGAAAGATTTATTAGACTCCCTGCATCCAGAAAACAAAGCAGATGTGACAAACGCAATAGGAAGCCTTGATGAGGCGCTCAGCAAGCAGACATTTAATGCTTTTGTTTATCCGTCCTCTCGCCATCAAACAGAGGCCTTGCTTGAAATACCACAATTTGGGAGATGTGAGAATTACTGCACATCAAATGCAACAGCTTCCTCTCAACCCCCCAAAGATCTAAGAATAGAGATTAGCAAACACAGAAGACACAGAGCGGATCTTTATGAGAACTTCCTCAAAGTGAACAAGACCCCCAGTGCTCTTACAGACTGGAACAAATAGGTTACTCCATAGCCCCGAGAAATCTCCCATCAGACACCTCTCCCTTGGAGCAGATCACATGATTGGACACATCTATCACAACGACTATGTTTGTGGGCACAGAAATAGCAGTTTGACTTAATACAATTCAGACCCTTCAGAAAGGGAACGGAAGACATACATGCTCACATACGCACTTGAAATTGAACAGATCCGTCTACACCAGTGCAAAATGCGGTCATGGGACTGATGCTCTCAAGTCAAAGACAATAGAGAACAGCCTTTACTCTGTCATTGACTACCGAAATACAGCATGCAGAGCAGCCATAAATTTGTACCAAACCACATGCCCCAAGTCATCAAGACTGGCTGGTTAATGTGACCCCGTTAACCCCAGCTGGCAGATGCCGTAACCACACTATCTGTCTAAAAACCTTTTTACCTATCACTAATATCTCATATCATATATGTTTTTGAATAGTTCCTGAAAGCTCAAAGCTCATTGGCTTATATTTTTCCCTGTCTGGTGCCTTTCACCCCAAAACTACCATTTAGATTAAAGTACACCAAAACAAATTAAAAATGCTTAAAATTTAATCACCTTCAAGCCATCCAAGATGTAGATATGTTTGTTTCTTCATCGGAACAGATTTGGAGAAATTTAGCATTATATCACTTCATATGGGGGTCATATGATGTTGCTAAAAAGAACATTATTTTGTGTATTTGGTGTACTGAAATGTGTTTATGCGGTTTAAGGTTCAAAAAACACATTATTTTCCACATACTGTACATTATTATTTCTCCTCTATGCCCGCCTTTCTGAAACGAGTCGATTTTTACAATGCTCATCGGTCTGAAAAGCGAGGTGCTCTGATTGGCCTGCTATCCAGTGCGTTGTGATTGGCCGAATACCTCAAGCATGTGACGGAAATGTTATGCCCCTAACATACTGTGATGCCCTGTCCGGCCGGAGCGACGGGACAAAAACATTAAAACCCATTATAAACGAGGCATTTGTTGCATCCAGTGGGGACATAATTACGGATTATAATGACTTAGGGCAGGGGTAGGCAAGTTCGGTCGTAGAGAGCCGCAATCATGTCCTTCTAAAAAAACAAAAAAAACAAAGCAGATAACCACATTATACTGCACTCCGGCTTGAAGTAAAATAATAATAATAATAAAAAGAGCCTTCCATTCCATGTATGCCAACATCGAGGGGATGCGTGTGAATGGTTATGAGAAGATGCCCCCTGTTGAAGAGATGCTGGACCGCTATCTCTCTATGGGGGAGACATCTTCACTTAAAGGGATAGTTCACCCAAAAATGAAAATTTGATGTTTGTCTGCTTACCCCCAGGGCATCCAAGATGTAGGTGACTTTGTTTCTTCAGTAGAACACATGTGATGATTTTTAACTTTAACCATTGCAGTCTATCAGTCGTATAATGCATGGCAATGGTAACAAAATCTGAGTAAAAAAAACATGCACATACAAATCCAAATTAAACCCTGCGGCTCGTGACGACACATTGATGTCCTAAGACATGAAACAATCGGTTTGTGCCAGAAACCGAACAGTATTTATATCATTTTTTACCTCTAATACACCACTATGCCCAACTGTCTTTGGGCGTGCGCACGGCATCCGGTACGTGAGGTGTGTAGGCGCTCTGGCGTAGTTTACGCAAGCGCCGGAAGTGATTTCTCGCACGTATACGTCACTCATTGTTTACACAGTGCACAAACATTGTAGGTACGATGGCTAATCAAAATGGTACTTACCTGCGTTTATCCGGATTGTTCAAACCGACTTAAAACTAAAAGATTACGTTCTCTCGCGCAACTCATTTGGGAGTGGTGACTTTCCACATATTCCCAACTTCTGAGCCTGCTCGCCTGAAGTTATGGTTGATTGCTCTTCGGCTGGATATCAACACACCCATTAACGTAAACTACGCCAGAGCGCGTACACACCTCATGCACCGGATGCCGTGCGCGCGCCCAAAGACAGTTGGACATAGTGTATTAGAGGTAAAAAATTATATAAATACTGTTCGGTTTCTGGCACAAACCGATCGTTTCGTGTCTTAGGACATCAATGTGCTGTCACGAGCCGCAGGGTTTAATTTGGATTTGTCGGTGCATGTTTTTTTTAACTCTCATAGATTTTGTTACCATTGCCATGCATTATACGACTCATAGACTGCAACGGTTGGAGTTAAAAATCATCATATGTGTTCTACTGAAGAAACAAAATCACCTATACCTTGGATGCCCTGGGGGTAAGCAGATAAACATAAAATTTTCATTTATGGGTGAACTATCCCTTTAAGGCTCCCTCCCTGCCATCCAAACCCCTTCAGGATGCATCCTGTTTGAATGGCTGGGCATACGTGAGTACTATCCATTTTTTTGCTAGTTCTTGTGTATTCGATGCTAGCCTTTCTTTGCAGCGCTACTCGGACCTGTTCTGTTTTTCTGAGGTTCGACCGATTACAGTGATGGTTTCACTCATCGGTTCTGGTTCCAGGCTGGTGATAGCCCTCGTCTTCGGCTTGGACATCTGGGCTTCTGAGGAAGCCTCCCAGCATCAGGTCCCCAGTATAATGCTGCAACCTCAGGACTTGCGGGTCCTTCTCGTAGGGGCTAGTACTCTTCTGAGTACATGCTTCACGATATGCTCCATCCAGCTAGACTTGGAATCAAGTGTTCGGCCCTATGTGTGGCCGCCTTGATAAACAGTCTTTGTTTAGTAGGTTTGGCCTCTTCTCACTTAAGAGAGTCATTCTGCTGAGGCCTCCGCTCACCTGAGCTCTGGTTAGACAGTGTAATCAAGTGTTCGGCCCTCTGTGGGGCCGCCTTGATAAACAGTCTTTGTTGAGTAGGTTTGGCCTCCTCTTGCTTAGAGAGTCGTTCTATTGAGGCCTCCGCTTACCTGAGCTCCATCTAGATGGTGAATTCAAGTGTATGGCCCTTTTTGAGGCTGCCTTGACAAAAAGTCCATATGCTGAGTAGGTTTGGCCTCCTCTCGCTTAGAGAGTCGTTCTGTTGAGGCCTCCGCTCACCTGAGCTCCATCTAGATGGTGACATCAAGTGTGAGGCACTTTTTGAGGCCGCCTTGATAGTCGTTTTTTTGGTGAACGGGTTTGGCCTCCTCTTCTTAGAGAGTCATTCTGCTGAGGCCTCCGCTCACCTGAGCTCCATCTAGATGGTGAATTCAAGTGTATGGCCCTTTTTGAGGCTGCCTTGACAAAAAGTCCATATGCTGAGTAGGTTTGGCCTCCTCTCGCTTAGAGAGTCGTTCTGTTGAGGCCTCCGCTCACCCGAACTCCATCTAGATGGTGACATCAAGTGTGAGGCACTTTTTGAGGCCGCCTTGATAGTCGTTTTTTTGGTGAACTGGTTTGGCCTCCTCTTCTTAGAGAGTCATTCTGCTGAGGCCTCCGCTCACCTGAGCTCCAGCTAGACTTGGAATCAAGTGTTCGGCCCTCTGTAGGGCCGCCTTGACAAAAGGTCCTTATGCTGAGTAGGTTTAGCCTCCTCTCGCTTAGAGAGTCGTTCTGTTGAGGCCTCCGCTCACCTGAGCTCCATCTAGATGGTGACATCAAGTGTACGGCCCTTTTTGAGGCCACCTTGACAAAAGGTCCTTATGCTGAGTAGGTTTGGCCTCCTCTCGCTTAGAGAGTGTCGTTCTCGCTTAGTCGTTCTGCTGAGGCCTCCGCTCACCTGAGCTCCATCTAGATGGTGACATCAAGTGTACGGCCCTTTTTGAGGCCGCCGTGATAAGCTGTCATATGGTTGAGGTGGTTTAGCCTCCTCTTCTTAGAGAGTCATTCTGCTGAGGCCTCCGCTCACCTGAGCTCCAACTAGACTTGGAATCAAGTGTTCGGCCCTCTGTAGGGCCGCCTTGACAAAAGAACCTTATGCTGAGTAGGTTTGGCCTCCTCTCGCTTAGAGAGTTGTTCTGCTGAGGCCTCCGCTCACCTGAGCTCTGGTTAGACAGTGTAATCAAGTGTTCGCCCCTCTGTGGGGCCGCCCTGATAAACAGTCTTAATGTTGAGTAGGTTTGGCCTCCTCTCATTTAGAGAGTTAATCTGCTGAGGCCTCCGCTCACCAGAGCTCCAGTTAGACAGTGTAATCAAGTGTTCGCCCCTCTGTGGGGCCGCCCTGATAAACAGTCTTAATGTTGAGTAGGTTTGGCCTCCTCTCATTTAGAGAGTTAATCTGCTGAGGCCTCCGCTCACCAGAGCTCCAGTTAGACAGTGTAATCAAGTGTTCGCCCCTCTGTGGGGCCGCCCTGATAAACAGTCTTAATGTTGAGTAGGTTTGGCCTCCTCTCATTTAGAGAGTTAATCTGCTGAGGCCTCCGCTCACCAGAGCTCCAGTTAGACAGTGTAATCAAGTGTTCTGCCTTCTGTAGGCCGCCTTGATAGTTAGTCTCGTCTCGCTTAGACCATTCGGGTCTGGTTATACGGGACCGACGCTCTCTATCGGGATAGAGAGCATGAGACCGTGTCCAGCTGCACCTCAGAGGGTTGTCTTTGAGCCTGCCGCTTCCGATTAAGTGTCTGAGGACTTCAGGGCATCTGTGAGCAGATGCTTCGGAATCTAAATCCATGCTATGGTAAGTGCACACGCTAAGCTTCGGTGCTCTTTCTAAAATCCATGTTGTGGTAAAATCTTGTATGGTAAAGGTTACGCGCTGTCAGCCTCGTTCCGTTTCTCTGAGTTGGCTTAGGCCCCGGTTCTCGCTTTGGGCTCCACTCAACTAATGTATCTCTGTTGATACATTTCTGAGCTGGGTGTTGCTACCTAAGATCGGTCGAGTCAGTTCCTTGAGCAGGTTTATTCAGAACCAGTGGTAGCCCCCCTGGGTGACAGGCCAGGGTCTGGTGTGTTTTTTTTTAGACATCTGGCCGTATCCCCTTAAAGGAATTTCTTTCTTTTTATGCTATGGTAAGTGCACACGCTAAGCTTCGGTGCTCTTTCTAAAATCCATGTTGTGGTAAAATCTTGTATGGTAAAGGTTACGTGCTGTCAGCCTCGTTCCCTTTCTCTGAGTTGGCTTAGGCCCCGGTTCTCGCTTTGGGCTCCACTCAACTAATGTATCTCTGTTGATACATTTCTGAGCTGGGTGTTGCTACCTAAGATCGGTCGAGTCAGTTCCTTGAGCAGGTTTATTCAGAACCAGTGGTAGCCCCCCTGGGTGACAGGCCAGGGTCTGGTGTGTTTTTTTAGACACCTGGCCGTATCCCCTTAAAGGAATCTCTTTCTTCTGATTCCAAGCCTTGAGCTCTGCCCTAGGCTTGGGCCTCCTAGCCCAGCCCTTATGGTAGCCCCCCTGGGTGACAGGCCAGGGTCTGGTGTGTTTTTTTTAGACACCTGGCCGTATCCCCTTAAAGGAATCTCTTTCTTCTGATTCCAAGCCTTGAGCTCTGCCCTAGGCTTGGGCCTCCTAGCCCAGCCCTTAACAGTAGGTTATTTTAGGGTATGCAGCTCAGGCCCTTGGTCGAAGGGGATAATGTCACTGACAGCCGTCATGACGTCCTTTGGGGCAACTCCCATGGTTATGGTAGAGTTGGTACATAGTGCTCGCCGTGGTTTTCTGGCATGCACTCCCCTCAGCATGGTGGTGTGGGTATACCGTTCCCCACAGCACCCCCTAGAGGACGCAGTTCGAAGTTCCCTCGAAAGGGTACTTCTCAGGTCATGTATGTAACCATGGTTCCCTGAGAAGGGAACGAGACACTGCGTCCTCTAGTTTTCTTGCCATGCTGTGGACGCAAGCTTCAGACGAAGAAGTGGATGGCGTGTTATCCCGGCGCCCTTTTATACTGTGATTGCACAGGGTAATGCCGTCATAGGCTGTCGTCGGCCAATGTTATTGTCGTTTTTAGATATATGCTTCAGACACCGGTCATGCGGAAAGGCATCCCCCATAGCGCCCCCTAGAGGACGCAGTGTCTCTTTCTTCTAAGGGAACCATGGTTACATGCGTAACCTGAGATGTTTCGCTTTCACAACGAAACACACAGCATCTTCACGACATGGCGGCAGCAACAATACTACAGTGAGAATAAAAGTTACCCCTTCTTTCTTTTCGTGAACATTTGGGCGGCGTTATGCAAATCTTCCCACATCGTGACGTAGACATGTGGGGGTGTGTTAGAACGAGCCGTTTTAGGTAGGTGTGGTTGACTTTTAACTTTTATAAAGAATATCTATTTGGATTTGAGACTTTAGTCTTTGCAACTTTACAGATCTTCTTTATTGAGCTTGTAACACTTCAAAGAGAAAGGAAAAATTTAAATCACATCATATGACCCCTTTAATGGGTGCCATCAGAATGAGAGTCCACAAGTAATCCACATGACTCCAGTACATCAATTAACATCTTGTGAAGTGAAAAGCTGTGAGAAACAAACAAATCCATCATTAAGGCATTTTAACTTTAAGCCATCGCTTTTGGCCAAAATACAAGTCCATAATCAATAATAAAATTTCTCCAGTCAACAGTCCATCCGCTGTTGTTCGCTTACATCAAATTCCACCAATATATTTGTTCAGAAGTGTTTTTGCTTGTAAATTGTGATTGATCTGTGAAAATTGCTCTCCTAATTCAGATTATGCAACTTTTTCACAGGAGAAAGCAATATAATAGAGAACTCATATTTTAGTCAGAAGAACATGTTTGAAGTTAAATATGTGACCCTGGACCACAAAACCAGTCACAAGGGTACATTTTTTGAAATGGAGATTTATACATCATCTATATAAATATAAATAAGCTTTCCATTGATGCATGGTTTGTTAGGATAGGACAATATTTGTCCGAGATACAACTATTTGAAAATCTGGAATCTGAGGGTGCAAAAAAAATCTAAATATTGAGAAAATCGCCTTTAAAGTTGTCCAAATGAAGTTCTTAGCAATGCATATTACTAATCAAAAATTAAGTTTTGATATATTTACGGTAGGAAATTTACAAAATATCTTCATGGAACATGATCTTTAATTAATATCCTAATGATTTTTGGCAGCCTTGATAAACAGTCTCAGCAGCAAAAACAAAGAACAAAGAACATGCTGATTTCTGTTTTTGTTTTTCAAAATACATGCAGTAGGAGTTGTTTATTAACATTAAAACAAGGATATTACTGCCCATTTCCAGTTTACTGATGTTACTCATGGGACTCCAGATTGTTCCATCATTCAAGGGCCACGATGCGCTGTTCGCTAACACCTGATTTAATTAAATATAGCATTAAAAGCTTTGATGTTCATGTTTCATCTAAATCATTTGTAGAGTAGCAGACTGCAACATATCTGTAAAATATTCTGTCAGATGTTAAAGTGGTCATTAAGTGCAGTTTCAGATTTCTCTATTGTGTTTCACAAGGTTAAGTTTGCAAAGTTTTTTGCACCAAAAAGTCTAATATTTGTAAAACGTGACTCTTTTCCATGAACATTTTCACTCTTTGTCAAAAACAAAGAAGTGAAAGGGGCATTACCTCGTGCAGAAACAGAAGTAAATGCTCACCGCTGTGATTGGCTAATTCATTGCCCCATATCCATGCCCTCACAGCAAGTTAAGTGTTTTGATGCATTAGATGGCCAGTGCTGTGATAGAGTCATATGTGTTTGAGCCCCAAGATCCAGAGTCAGAAGAAATTGAAACAACACAATCATAACGATTGCAACGGTCTGTGTCATTGTGGTAATTGCTTTTTGCTTAATTATATAGTTTTAAAAGTACTATAACTAATTGTCAAGTTACAAAAGACACTGCACGCACGAGGATATGTGCTGATTTTATTAGTAGCACTCAAATAATGATACGCTTGGTGTCTTAATAGCATTAAATGCTAGTTTGACGTTTATTAAAAAATATGCTGTAAGGTTCAAATTAAATGCACTTGCCTGTGTAGTCTCTATTATAAGAATATAATGCTTGGCAATGCAAAAAAACTTCAGCTATGCATTTCTAATGCTCTGATTTTTATGAAGGCTATTTTAGAGGTTTTAACCTCTTATATGTGTAAATAAAAACATTTTGATTCTGGACCTTTAAAACACATCTAACTGTATTCATTGTACAGTAACTCTCAGGGGAAGGCTTAGGTTTCTTTGTTAGTTTTTAAGTCCAAATGTTTTTTTTTTCATTCTTTCATTTTTGCACACTGTAGCTAAAAGACTCATGAGTATTCTTTGAATAAAAACACAAACACACTCCAATTCATCCTGATATTTCCAGAGGAAGGTCTTTAAACAGACACAGTATGCACAAAGATCTAACAGTGAAAAGCCACTTAAAAGTCAAATAACCAAGACCCCAACTTCTAGACTAACTTCTGACTTTGTACTTCTCATACTGCAGTGATGGATATTATAGAGTATTATTTTATCTCATTCTCTTCAAGCCACTCAATAAATATATGCTATATTTTATGAACCGCAATGACAAATGTTTTTCATCCATAACAGAAGATAAACCATGACATTACTCCCTGATTCGAGACATTAATACAAAACTAAGTGACAACTCAGTCTCTCTCCTCCTCTTCCCTCACACACTTGCTGTTACTCCATTCCTCAGACAGATGAGCCTCTCATTTATAAGGTCCAAAAAAAAAGTCGCTTTTGTCTATGAATGACAGTGATATTATTTTCTCTGGGTCTGCGTCCTGCATGCTCTAATCCGCCTTTCCTACCGGAATTGATTTATTCAGATGTGTATCAAGCTGAGCCATCTTTGAACACTTCAATATTGCTTTATGTTCCTTCCCCTCCCTCTGCATTTCTGTCCTATTTCTCTTTGTTTTATTCATAGGCAAAATCAGCAGTAGTCATGATCACAGCATAAATGCGTAGCTTATTCTTTCACCTTCCATTGTACGTTTTTTTTCTTTTTTCTTATTGTATCTCCATTTTATGCCTGACCTGCTTTTATTCAGCAACATCAGAGATCTGGATTTGCATTCAGCTTTGACAAGTACCCGTGAAATCTACTATGGCCCTCAAAATCTTCTCATCTTTTTATCTGCGTCAACCCTCAGACGTCGTTATGAAGATTGGAATGCTCTGATAAATAAAGGACTGTGTTGTGCGTTTGACTGCAAAAGAATCCTGCTGATCGGGCCACTTGTGAATATTATGGACATGTTTGTACTTTTACAACTCTGCACTCCAAAAATAAATTCTTTGGGTGAACTTGCTTCAGTTGTGGACAGTACATGGACATATAAAACAGCACTTAAGTTCAACAATTATCTTCTCTATCCAGTCCAAAACATGGTGGAAACTGAGAACAAATAGCAATGGTTATGGCCAACAAATTTAACCCTAAAAAGCCAACTCTTTCATATTTAATATGCAAATTTCAAAGTAAAAGGCCTTTTAATTCTAAAAATGTCCACCTTCAGGCCATGGTACACATCTTTTTGTTGACAGATTTTTATAAAGTAAATATAAGAACTGTTAAACTGAAAGTATAAAATATGTTTATATTATATCTCTCACTTATCATTATATTAAATTGCATTATGTTTTTCCACCTACAAAAAATAAAAATAAAGCTCTCATCATAAATTTAGACATTTAAATATCATCTTACTAAGACATATTATTAGGAGAGTGACAACAATATTAATATGTATTTTATTTAAGTAGTCTGCTACTGTTATAAACATCACATGGATTTACATTACAAGCTTTCAGAATTTCCTCTTTTTGGCCATATGAATATCAGCAACTGCATAAAATGTAAAGATTTATTTTTCCTCCTTGAGTATGAGCTCCATATTCTCAGTGTATCATACTACGTATATGGGCCAAGAAATCCTGATGTATAAAATATACTCAGCAAAAACTCCTTACCATTATTTAATTTGTCAGACTTTACAGGGTTAAATTGTCTGCAAGCAATGACCAGGGTATCTGCAGGATTTGTAAAAAACAAATTTAAGACTTTTTAAGACCTTCACAAATAAAATGAATACCATATAAGTGGGGTAGGGCAATGTCTAAAAATTGATCCACCAGTTCACATTTACAAGTGCGTGTTTGCTGCATAAAAATAGGTTGATTTTCACTTTGTTCTGAACAAAAACAGCAGAAAGGCTCATTGAAAATGCAAATTCATTCTCTGCCAGCAGGTGGAGCTTTCGGAATGACAGAAATATAGCAGTTTCCCCAGTAAGGGCAGTACACAAAGCAGCACAGCACCACTTTGAAATGTGCAGCTCTCATATTTATTAAATTAAATCATAGCCCTTTGAAGTTTAATCGTAACATTAAAGCCATATCGCAATTCCTGTCTTTCTGTTCCCAAATTTAGGAGCTCTTGAAATCATAATTAAGACTTTCTTGTACCATTTAACTTTTTATTGCCTTAAATTTGATACAACTAAATTTAAGGCATTTTGAGTACCCTGAATTACACTGTGACATAATGCGTTGCAGAAGCTTACGGTAAAATGATCAAGCAGCAAAAATCTCAGTTGGACATTGTGGGATGTTAAAAAGCCTGTTAAACACTTTTGATGCGATTTTAAAATTGAACTACCTTCTAATCCGGTGTCCTTGTGAAGCATAAATACTGTACGTGCTGGTTAGCAGGTGAATATGTGGGCTGTTGAAGACACACTCTGTTGTCTGATTTGCCCTTGCCTAGATCCGTTCCTCGCTTAAATCATTCATATTTTGTCCTGAAGAGAGAAAGGAAGGGGGGATAGACAGATAAAGACAAACCCTGAGGTCTACAGGCATGATGAAGTCAAGATTTATAGTCATACGAGAGCTATATAAAACTCAATAGTCACAGTCGGGTCAAGTTGACAGATGAGAACACAGACACGCAGAATCGGGTTAGATATATCTTGAGGGAGTCATTGGATCGGTTTGTCTTTTATTGCTGCCCTGAATGCAGGCAGAGCTGGGACAAACCACAGATGCACTCTTGTGGTTTGGAGGTGCACAGCCCGTCTGTACAACTGCAATACAATCTAAAACACTATCACAAGAGTAAAGTGCATGCCGAATCTTTACCGCAAGGGTGCATTCAACATATTCATATTAAGCTGTCGGGAAAGCTGACTGTGATTTATGATGATTCTAAATTGTATTTATGACATGTTTTCTTTTAGAATTCATGTATCTGTATGCAATGTAATGAATATGTCAAATTATGTTTTATACTTGTAGGGTCAATATGTAGTACATTTTCATGTGCGCATTATATTAGACAAAATATTAAACACACTTTTAAAGATGACAAATCATATTAGTTAATTTTCTTTAATCATAATATCATAATTAAATGCAATTATTATTAAATTATTTAAATTCTTTGGTTTATGTGGATGGTGCCAGTTTTTTTATTTATTTTGTTTTAAAAAACACAATTAAGCAGTAAGTTAAATTTTAAAAATAACTTCTTAAAAATGTAAAAACCTTTCAATATTTTTGTATTGTAATTATTATTTATTTTAGTGATGCAAAACTGACTTTTCGGCTTTTTATTCTTCACTGTCACACGATCCTTCAGAAATCATTCTTTAAATTGGTGTTGTTCATGTAACATTTCTTATTATTTTTAATGTTTACAACGTTGTGCTACGTAATATTTTGTGGGAAACCATGATAATTTTCAGGATTTTTAAATAAATAGAAATTTTAAAAGTACAGCATTAATTTGAAATCGTTTTTTTGGAACAATGAAAAAGTCTTTCCTGTCACTTTTGATCAATTTAATGTGCCCTTGCTTAATAAAAGCATTACTTTCTTTCAAAAAGAAATTTCTGACTTTTGAAAAAAACTTTTCCAAATGCAAGTATGGATACAGTATCAGCAAATGACATTTAAAATCTATTTTAAATATACTAATATGCAATTATGTGATTTCAGCACTAAATGGAGGAGAAACTCAAGCATTATCTACCAATGTATACTTGTAACAGACATCACTGCCCCAAAGCTATTGGCTGCCTCTGATCTGCATAAAGTTTTTGTCCCTCCCACCTCTCTTTCTGCACAGTGGACACGTACAGTATAGTCAATAAATGCAGTCAATCCCAGTCAGTCCATGACTGTAAATGCAGCCAAGCATTTTCATTTTGTAAAAGTTACCATTCAAAATGCATTGCATAACAGAAGCGACCCCGTAAATATTCCATTTATATTCACCAGATAACACTAATCTTTCCGTTCATACCAAATACGAGCATACTTCCCGGAAAGATGTTTTCTTTATGCATGTGTTGCCGTTACTTTCATAGCAGCTTTACAAAAGTTTTCAATTAACCACATGGCTCTAAATAAGTACTTCAAAGGTCAAGTTCAGCCGACCAAACTCATTCCAGTAATGAAAGCAAATATCTTTCCAGTTAAATTAAAGTGATCTAGCGAAAAGCTCAATTAAAGGAGCTCATCTGAAGAACACAATAAGAGTGCCGACAATGTGAGATGAGGACACCGGAGCTCTGTGTGCAAAGGGAAGTGTAAGACAAAGGCCTCTTTAGCCACAATTAGAATATGGCCTTTTTGGAGAATTAGTGGAGGAGAATCTTTTAACGGACTACATTCTCTCATTGGCAGTCATATTAGCGCTGTAACAAAGACAGTCTTGGGAGTCCTATTTTCAGTCTGTTAATTGAATTGTGTGGGAATTGTTGTGCTGAAACAGTCTTGAAATAGGCGACTGGCTGTGTTAGACAGTAACAGACATGTGAGTTGACACTGCAGGTTACACAACAAAAGAAAAGGAAAAACACCTTCTCGCTCACAACAGGCATCCAATCATACACAAGTCTGCATGCTTGCATTCCCCCGTCTGCGCAAACACTGACACACACCATTAGCTCAAACACTCTTCCGTTCTTTGTCTTCACCTCTGAGCTGTCTTGAAGAACCACGGATTCCACTCCTCGCCGATATCCTCATACAATCCCAAAAAATCCTGCTGCTATTGAGCAGAGCTTCGGTCCTATCCCACCAGCTCAGAAGTGCATTACTGCACAGCTGGATGGAGAGCAGGGAACACAGAGTGCTCTAACAGGACGTGCAATGACCCGGTCTGAGCTGTGAGCCTGTGAAACATCTACAAAGGGAAAAGAGACAGGGAATGAGAAAGAGGATAAGTCTGAGGCTTAATGCTAATGAAGGATTAAATCCAACCGTTGACTGCTGTTAAAATAATTAGAAAAAAGTCAAATAGAACATAAAGTGCAGCAGTAATCTGATAAAGCAATGCCAGCTGTACTCTGATCTATGTAATCAGGTTGTGTCAGTCATGCCGAATAATATTTTTGTCTTTAATAAAACCAGGTAATTTATATTTTAATCAATGCCTCACAAGTTACTTGACAAAATATGTTTTGCACTTTGGAGTAACAGATCACCAATGGTCTTTATGATCAACTTAAGTTCACAATATTTTTGGGAAATGTGGCCAAGCCACTGTATTTAATGACAGAAGACTTGTAACGCTCGACCTATGGCCGTGGGTATACACGACTAACGGTTGTTCTGGGGCCCCGTAAGTGTTGGTTAGACTGATGCTTGAAAAAAAAACAGCTGAAATCAAAAATAAAACAGGGCCAATAAATTACACAGTGTGTTGGGGCAACCCACTTCGAACTGATGTTTATAATGTGGTGAACTTGAAGCGTTATTACGGACTATGTGATCTATGTAGCGTGCCCATATAATATGGGTACATTTATAAGGCTGCTTATTAGCATGATTATTTATGCATGTCCACTGTTTTTATATTAGTATTACCCAGGGGTGTGTGCACTCGAGTCGCATGACTTGGACTTGACTCGGACTTGAGTCCCAAATTTGATGACTTGCAACGTGACTTAGACTTTGACTGCAATGACTCAAGACTTGACATGGACTTGAGCCCTGTGACTCGGAAAGACTTTATGATCAGATCAGACTCCTAGTAGTGTTTTTTTTTCTTGTTATCTACCATCAGTCTAACCAACACTTACGAGGCCCCAGAACAACCGGTAGTTGTGTATACCCACGGCCGTAGGCCAAGCGTTACCGACTGATTTTGTGCTTTTATGATCTAACGTATACTTGTAAACTAAAAATGTTTAATTATCATATATTTTGAGAGAACAAATTGTATGAGACTTTTTAAATAAACTTACAGTGATCACGTTTTCTTTAATTTCCTCAATTCCTCATGTTTTCTTTAATTTCCTCAATTCTTCAGTAACATTTTCATCTATTGTGTTTCTGCCCCAAATAGAACCAGTCTCGGAGGATTTAGGCCAAAACAAGTTGACACTCCGACAGTGATTCTCAAACTGTGGTCCATGAAGGATCCCAAATGTTTCATGAGTTGATTGACAAATTTGAACAAATCCACTGCTTAATCAACTCATATCAATGAATTAACAGATAATGTTACCATTAATTGGTGATAAAGCGTTTGTTTTCTCACTTCAATAATCAATAACTCACAGTTAAACATAACTGTATTTTGGTGTTTGTTCAATATTCTTATCTAGCGAAAGTAGTAGCAGTTTTGCTATTAAATAATTTCACTACTTTGCATTGAGTGGATGTTGCCATTTACTTGTTTGTCTTTTTTTTAATTAAATATCATTGTCAATTATTTTAAGAATTTGAGTTATGGGAGTTGCCATGTTTGATATTTTCTTTGGGATTTTTACTGTCTCTATAGTTACATGCAAGAAAAGCAAAGGGGCTTGATTTTATTTTTTATTTGTTCATGCAGAGTCAGAGGACAGTTTGAGAATCACACCTGATATGGTATCTGATACAGTACCCGATATGGATATGGATATGAAGAAATCTGTTCAATATTGTCTGCCACTTTGGAGGCATGTCTGTAAAATGTACAGTGAGTATGTATAGTTTATGATTGCTTTCAGTAAAAAAAAAGATCATATACCTTGCGTAGTAGGATTTTTTTTTATATATTTTTTTAAGTCTCTTATGCTCACTAAGGCTGCATTTATTTGACCAGAAATACAGTAAAAACAGTAATGTTGTGAAATATTATTATAATAAAAGATAACTGTTTAGTATTGTAATATATTTTAAAATGCAGTTTACTCCTGTGATGGCAAAGCTATTTCAGACATTGGGTATAAACGAGGGATAATTTGGACACTACTTACTGTAAAACTGTAGGTTTCAGGAAGTTGGTCATTTACTGTGGTAGGTAAGGTAAGTGGTCAGCAAGTTGAAAAAAGTTTAAGAATCTGGTCAAGGATATAGCTCTTTATAATGATTGTAATACCTCTCTGAAAGTAACCAAGATTATTAGCCTACGTTATCAGGGTTATTAAAAATAAAACTGGAGCAGAATCTAGAGAAAACAAGTAGGCCTAATGCAAAATCTGAGTGGCGCTGAAGTGAATCGATGGGTACTGAATTTAATTGACTTTAAAGGTTTGACGGAGTCCTGCGTCCATATCCTGAGAACAAACACCAACTGGGTGTGACAGGAGAGGAGAGCTGTGAACAGTGTGTGCTTTGCTTATTCTGTTCTCAATCTGACGGGCAGATAATTATGAATGACATGCCGCTTCACTCAGCACTCGCTCGTGAAATGATACACAGAGAAGTACGCAAGCTCATGCGTGGCAATTAATTTAGATGTTTGACGGGACACACAGGGGTGGGAGAAGAAAAGTACATATGCCGGAGGCCGGAACCAGCACTGGCTTCGATGATCAAGAGTTTGGTAGTGCTGTATAAGTTAGTGAATGTTGATCGGTAACTCTCTGATGCAAAACAAAATAATAAAGCAAACAAAAACAATTATATTGAAACACACCTGAAATAGTAATTATAACACACACATACAAATATTTTGTGTCCCTGTGCTCTGGACAATGCATGACTGGTTGAGTTTCCAACAATAATACCTTGCATGCAATATAAGTGACATACAGCATGATGCATGTTCTCCCAGTATGCATTGCAACAGCTGGTTTTATAATTAGTGGTGCTTGCGAAGGCAGTTATCACTATTATTATTGCTTAACCCTGCGGGATGACCCAGAACACCCTAGACACAGCATAAATTAGTTAAAAACCTCTGAGCACACCTTAGCAACTGCGTAGCAACACCCTACCCAGAACATTCTAGCATCTCTGAAATTTTGTTGGGGCAAGCACACACAAAATATCGTTTTATTGTGACACTGTTTAACATGTGTTTATATTTTATAAACTATATTATCGTTGCACTAAAAAAAAATGATATGTTGTTTTCTCATTTTATACCCGACTGATTACTGCTCCATTACAGGTTAAACGAGTTTTGCAGACATGTAAGACTCCCAAGATTCTTATATTAAACATATGGCTCAAATGTCATTTGTATTGCTTCGAACACGCTAAATATCACTGCTAATATGTAGTTATTAACACAAATATGAACAGTTCTGTGGTAGCTTTCCGTCACATGAACAAATCAAACAGTTTTTCATAACGCTTCAACTGATCAGGCCGACAATGTATCAAATTAATTTATATTTTAAAAAGATTCAAGCTTACACGAATAGTCTCTTCGACCCATTGCGTGTTCCAAAGTCTTGTGATTTGATTCAGATTCGCGATTCACAAAACGAACTGTTCAGACCGCTTTACGAACCCGCGTGACAGGTAAATGTAAAAGAGTCGACTCAAATGATTCATTCAAACAATTCGTTCGCGAATCGGACATCCGCGAGCAGATTACATTTGTTTTTCAGTCACAAAGGTAACGAGTACGTTTGGAGAAACCAGTTAACGTATTAGGTCGAGTAAAATTTGCGCTGTGCTGCGACAGACACGCAGACCGCGACAGGAGAATCGGACACATGTAGTTTTAATTACAATATATTGCTTTTTTTGTATATTACCAGTGAAGCAACTTTGCGCCTTCCCATCATCGCTGAGCGACTGTCAAACACCCACCGGGTGGAACTGCTCCGGTAAGAGACCTCACTCAACACGCTCTCCAACGCCCGTGCGCCTTTGCGCGCTTACTGTTCTAGCAAGTTTGTCTGTTTTGAATCGGGTTGCTAATTATTCAATGAACTGAGGCTTTAATTGAGGTAAACTCACTGAATTCTTCAGAGCAGGCACTGAATGAACATTTGACTCGCTCTCTGAACTGCAAGTGATTTAATTCAAAAATAATTAACTCAAAACGTGTGTACTTATCCTGACAGTTAAATTAGTATTATTACAGACTGCAACATGTAGGCTAGTAGTAATTCCATTTGAATTAAAAGACATTAGAACATATATTCTGCAAAAATAGAATATGGGATCTGTGCGATTTGAGCCCATTCTAAAAGCAGATCTACCCTTTTTTTTTAATTACAAAATTTTTTTGCACATCTTATCAGCCCACTGGTGTGTACTGTTAAGAAAAATAAATAGTATCTTTGAGGCTTGTCACTATCAGTACCCTCAAAAGTACACCTTTTTAGTACCTGTTTTAACCCTACATGGTGTACACTGTATTAATAGTCCGTCTTGCGAGTGCATATTAAAACCTTCATCTGCTAATATGTAGAAGAGCCATGTCTGTAAAATGTACAGTGAGTGTGTATAGTTTATGATTGCTTTCAGTAATAAAATAGTCATATACCTTTCAAAGGTTTGGGCTTGGTAAGATTTTTTTTAATGATTTAAAAAAATATATTAATACCTTAATTTGCTAATATGAATTCTTTAAGAGTAGAAGACAGGTGCTAGCTACAGGATAGAAAGCCGTGATTCCCATTCACTTCCGTTATATGACTGACAGACTGCAACGGTTTATGTTAAAAATCTTTGTTTGTGTTCTACTGAAGAAACAAAGTCACCTACATCTTGGATGCCCTGGGGGTAAACCGATAAACATCAAATTTTCCTTTTTGGGTGAACTATCCCTTTAATGATTTGCAAAGATTTTCAACCCCTAGGTTTTACCAGTAGGCAGTTGTGCATGTGAAATCTGTGAGGGCAATCATCTGGCCCCAAACAAGTACATCTGGTGCTGCTTTACACTATATCAGTGGAGTAAATGTGGCACTGAAAGGGAGCGCTTGTCAGAGATACTTTGGGAACAAAGGGCCCCGCTGTGCAATTATGTTTCTCTTTAAATAGCTGTAGGGGGGCAACAGTCTACAAGAAATCTATCTGTTGCACAGACCTACAGTGGCCTACGTGAGATGATTCGGTGCTGAATCTCCTTTGTAAAACAGTTTACTTTCTATCTAAACAGGTCAGTAAGAAATATAATTAAATAAAAGGAATTAGAGTACAGCAGACCTGTAAATTTGATGTTGACATGTTCTTCTCTTCCTCACTCTCATTCTGTGTGTGTCGGTCCCGGCCCGTCGTATCGATTCCTTCCCATCGCGTAACCCCACCACAGTGCTGTCACACGTGTTGAAAGCAGAGCTTGATAAAATACGCTGTCAGACAGACAAGGTGCCAGATGGCTGGTTTGACTATATTCCAATACAGATCTATCAGAGTCCATTACACTACAGATCTTTTTGTTGTAAGCTTCTCTTCTCTTTGGCAGACTTACACAGTCATGCATGCTAGTTTAGGCTGGTGGTGTGACCAGCCTAAACTAGCATGCATGACTGTGTAAGTCTGCCAAAGAGAAAAGAAGCTGGTGAACTATTGAGAGCTCAGAGGAGCGAATAAAGCGATTGTTTGAACGTTTAAAAACCTTGCTTTGCTCTCGCACAGTGGTATACTGCTAATAATTTCTCTTAAACCATATTTTTTCTTGTTTTTCAGTAAAAGACCTAAAGACATTTATGTAAAACAAGAAACATTTGGTCGAGAAAGATGTTAAGATAGTAGGATTGGCATAGCATAAATCTATCCAAATCTAGTGAGGTTTATACTTAAAGCAAGACAAAAAAAATTTGCCAGATGGGGAATAAACATTATATGCAGCAGTGTATGAAAGTCAACTTCGAAAATGTGGGACTGAGAGTCAAATGAGCTTTTGAGTTTATTCTCAAATCATGCTGTATAAGATTGTCGTAAGGTTTTTCATAAACTTGCGGAGTTTACCGGGGACCAACCAAATTCTAACACATTCTAAAATTAATATTTAGGAAACTTTAAAATTGGTAACCCAATTGAAACTCAAAAATTATATATAGTCACACCTCTGGGGAACTATTGAGATATATATATAAAATTATTTGAAATTAATTAATTAATTAAGAATACGGTGGCAATGGCATTTTATTTCACTTAAAATAACCCACATATCTTACAAAATTTTTCCTCTCATGTGAATGTATCTTGTTTTGAAGATGATTACGTACTTTTACTGGAAAACAGCACAAAAATATATTTAAAAAAAGAAGATTTTTTGCAGGTCTGTCTGTGTAACTTCAATGCAGGGGTACATCACCTGATTTTTTGGGCCTTTCATCTGCAAATTTTTCTCTCCTTCAGACTGTGAAAGACCATAGGGATTAGTTTAATCCTGCACCTCAGCGCTTTATTTCTCATTCCTTAGACACTCTGTACACTAGAGCCTATTTTGATTGTTGGGTGTGTGTGTGTGAGAGAGGGAGAAATAGAAAGACTGTGAGAGGGGAAGGTCTTCTGGGAGAGCTTGGCTGAGCTCTTGGGCTAATGAGGAAGTTGTGGTGCCTTATTTTGGCTTTCTTGGGGTTTTCCGTTCGGCTCTCTGTTTTATCCCACCTTTAATGCCATTATTGAGATTTAATCCAGTAGAGCACAGGAAGGATGCCACTACTCAGTCAAGAAAAACGAGGAGGAAGAGAGTTCTCTCTCTCTATTTATCTCGATTCTGCCATCATTAGTTGGCTCAGAGGAGGCATGACTAATGTATGCCACCAGGAAGATGTTGCCGGGCTAATTGAATGGCTAACGCAAGAGTGTTTGTGATAAAATAATAATGTCGCTTGGTTCGTTCAAAAAAAGCGAGTTGGTATTGAATGGTCGAGTGTGAGTTGTGTACCTGGAGGTGAGCAGGAGAAATAAAGGACAGTAATTGGAGACGTCCCTCCAGAGTGCACACTCATAAAGCTGAGTGGTTAGGAAGAGCACCATGTTTAAATATGCATGACGGCAGATGTTTCTGTTTTTCATTCTGAACATTGTTATTTCCTCTGTTCTACAATTCCTACACATTGAAAACAGGCAGCGGTAAAATGCTCACACACCTCAAAAACATGCAGACGTAGAAACTTAGGGAATCGAAATCTAAACATGTAAATAATCAGTTTTCGGTATCGTTATGATGTAAAATAAATAAGAAATATTTGAGATTTTGCACCATTTCTAAGTATCTAATCAAAATTATAATGCTAACCATGAGCAATCTTCTGTAAAAGTAGATATTTTCTGATCAGTTTGCTGGATGACGTTCCTTTTTAACCTAAATCTATTTAGATTTTTAACATTTAAAAAAAGAAATAAAAATAAAAAAAAATTTTGCCACTTCTGCGCATAACAGTCGGCAGTTATGCGGTGTATCCTAGGGGTGCGAAAGATTGAGAACACAGCCCACAAATTTGGATAGGGCTGGAGTGGCCAGCTGCACAGAAACAAACATCAAATTCAGTGTTTGAACAATGATCCCTGTGCACAACAAGCAATGAACAAACACAGATGCATTGGTGCATTTCAAAACTCGCATGATCTTTGAATGGAAATGATAATAAATTACAAACAGACCTGAAACAATCTAGTGACTGTTATTGTGGTATATTTAATGCATATACAGTAACCTACCTCAGTTCAAAATGAATATGCATTGCACACCCATTCACAAACTTAGGTCGGATCTACAGAGGAGAAGATTCACAGCTTCACTGAGAGTATTTTTGTGTTTTGGGTGTAAAGCTTGTCGATGCATCTCGATGAGATTTGATGCTTGGCATAGCTTTAAAACGCAGTAAACTGTCAAATCACTTACCTTGTATAGAATTATTCTCTATGGCTCACACTTTGCATAGTAAAAAGGCTGCTTAGCATAAGCTCCTGGCAAAACGGTTAGAAAGTAAATGAATAACCTTGAACAGATTTTGTAGTAAAAGAAAGATTTCTTTTAAGGTTTATTGCAGTCATGTCTCAATGAGTGCATTTTAACGAAATGCCGATATTTATGAAAATCAGCTAGACTTTGTGAGGTAACAGTAACACACTGAAAGTATAATGTTTATTACACCGAACACAGAGCTTAATCAAAATGACATTTTAAAAATATGAATTATTCCATTGATCTGACTAAAATTTTACTTTTAATGAACTTGTAAATTCACATACTGACATGCAGGCCCAAAACCTGCAGACTTCTGCACTGATTTGGAATGAAAATCATTGGAATGGTAATTGCGCTGTAAAATCTGACAGTGCTAAGCTCTTATTGGTAACTGTTAGCATGGTGAAAGTAGCCAAATACCTACTAAACACACATTTGAAAGGCTAGGGATGTGTAGAAGTTTGAGAACGACAGATATGCCAGTTCTGCAGAGCTTTCTGTGACGTTCTGTGGGCACAAATTCAATTTGGGACTGATAATATCAGGTCAGGTTTGGATTTGGACAAGATTTGTTTCATAATAAAAACAGAGGTTTTCTAAAGCATAAGTGAAACCAGATTAATAAAAGGGGAAATACCTTCCAGTTGAAAAACTCACATCTTTAAGGTCAGCCACAATGTTTTCTCTCCATTTTCAATGTGGTAAAAAAGATTGCTCTGCTTTGGAATGTGTGGAATTCATGTGGGCTTCTTCATTTATTAAATTAGCACATATAATTGATTTTTCTGCACTCTAGGAAAGAAGTTCTGCCCTTGAAACGTTTCAGATATTAATTAATGTGTGTATTTTTGTCAGTGCATGCTCTCTGCCCTCCGAACTCACAATGCGACGTGATTCTCCAGATAAAATCTTGAGCCAATGTGATTTGTCTGGCTACACGAGACAGACAGGAAACACTGTTCATTCGATCGGGACTTATGGGCAGCTGTCACATGCAGCCATATGGTGGTGAAACCGAGCTCAACTCCCAGGGGCTTTGGGTCGATCCTCCACAGGTGTGCCAGAAGGTGCGAAGTTCAGTCCTTATTAACCTTGTGCACACAAACACAGTACTCCAAGGGTACGTCCAAAAAAGTCACAGACAGAGCTGTGTCCTCTATTTAACATGGGTTCTGTTCCTGCTTGTCTGTTTTGGAAAATGAAAGCCAAAGAGCTCAATGATAGATTAATGATGAGAGTATAAATACTACACTAATGGCCGGGCTATTCTTACTGGACCATCTGTTACGAGAGACAGGGTAGTGCTCACTTACATGCATTTGTTACCAACATGGCGAGAATCAACAATCATCAGTGACTGACCCACAGCTCAAAAATCACTTCTGAAATAACGAGATGTTACTGAAAATCTGTTTAGTACAGTTACTAATTGTACTAATTTGCGGACAATATTCTTTGATGGTCATTGGATATTGGAATAAAAGCCTGTGGATTCACCTAAACGGAAACATGGTTAGTGTAACATTAGCAACACATTATTAGCTGTTTGTAAGTGTAGTCCAGCCAATGGGCAATGATGTCAATTATGTGTCAGATGTTGTAAAGAGTGATACATAAAATGCATTATGATGTTCTGAAACATCTTGCAGACGACCCTGTATGATTTCGCGCTTCCTCTTCTTCAGAATCAGTTTCTAGTTCAAACATATATGGCTGAATTAATCTAATATTGCCACTGTGTGGGATTTACTACTTCAGTTAATTGAGTAAAAGTTGAGCTGAGTCGAGAATTATCAAAAAAATATGATTGGAGAAGTCCAGCATACATCGCCAAAGAGAAGTCTGTTCTTTCACTGGATAGTGGAGTTATAAAATTATGACGTCAAATTTAACACAAACAAACAAACAAAAAACCCATATGCATAGAAGAATTGTTCAAAATTTTGTTAATAAAGAAGCAACTAGAAAATGTACTACACATATACTTTTTCAGACAGATATATATAGCTAGCAGGCTAATGGGCTAGTGGTAATCTACGCTGAACAATTAGTTTGCAAAACATAAGCTACTGTTAAAGGGGTCATCGGATGCTACATGCAATTTTACAAGTTGTTTGAACTGAAATGTGTGTTGGCAGTGTGTGTACACAACCACCCTATAATGATAACAATCCACCCAGTGTTTTTTTTTATCTACTAAAATCTTTATCCCTTTCTCAAATCGAGCCAATCTCAGATGCCTGTCTGTGTGACGTCACAAAAACAGGCCCCTCCCACGATAGTTTGATTAACAGCAGCGTTTCAGCACAGACTGGACTGGCGTCTTATCTTAGACCCGCCCTAATTGAGCTGTCATCAGTCCGCCATTGTTTCACGGCTGGAGCAGATGTAGACAAGAATGACTCCTAAGCGATTGAGGTGTTCTGTTGTTGGATGTAATAATGAACATAGCAGTCATCATTTACTCCCGACATTTGAGCCACTGAAGACGCAGTGGATTACGTTTGTTTTTGAAGGGAATGCGCCCCCGATCTACCTAAATGCGTCTATGTTCGCGCAAATCATTCGTGATCCAGCTTCACCTACAGAAGAAGTGAGTATAAGGTTTTTTAATGAATCTTTGCAAATCGCCTTTCCTAATAATGTGCTGATTAGCAAGTTTCACGATGAATGCGGCTAAAGTAACCAGTCCCTCAGAGAACAGCTCGGAAGAGAGGGGCGGGGGCAGCAGAGCTCATTAACATTTAAAGGAAAATGCTACAAAACGGCTTGCTCTGAAAAGAGCTGTTTTTGACAGAGTAAAAAAGTTGTTTTTTTATTCTAACATTGAGAAATTTTAACGAAACTATGTTACAGACTTTTCATTAAGACCCTAAAGAATCATATCAACTTGTGGAAAATGGGCATCCTATGACCCCTTTAAGAAAACACAAAGAATGAAAAAAGTTTAATTTCATAATCTTTAGCTTCAGTTTTATTATATGTAACATAATATAAAAGTTGTTAATTAATGGTTATAATAAAATAGTAGTTTTGTTGGATTTCTAATGCAGGCACTGAATAGAGTAACCAATAAAGGTTGTTTCAGCCAACGGAATTGCTTTGAGGTCCTTTGGAACCTGATTCATTGGGCAGATTGAAATGTTCATGACCCCAATCCTTGATTAGCATGCAAATATGAGAAATAATAAAAACATTTTATAAAGAATTTTCTATTTTTCATCTCTAGTTACCCAGCATTTCCTTCTGAAGTTCTCTTAAAAGAAAAGATGCATGGGATTTCACATTTATTTTCATATAGAAAATAAATGTGATAAAAATATTGCACATTATACAGCGTGTTCATACAACAGTGGCCTGGTAGCAGTAACTCACATTAGTGTGAGCTTTAGGTAATAGTATTGCAGATGCTCAGTAGCTTTTGCACCCTGCGGGTTAACGATACTCAATCCATTTGCATATTAATTTATTCATTTAGCAGATGTTTTAGTTCAAAGAAACTTTGCCCCGAGTTCATTAGCACAACATATGCAAGCACAGATTTCTTGTGATGTGTTGTTTGTCAGCAAATGTTCAGATATCTCTGGTGTCATCTTTTTTATACATTCAGGTTTGTTGTTGTCACTATTTCCTATGCCACTTCTTGTGTGATGTGCAATGTTGGTCAACCCACCAAAACAATGTTGCAAGCTTAGCTATCAACACTATTTGTTTCTTTGAAGAAAAAGGAGCTAAGCTAAGAAGAAAGCTTCACAGAATTTTGCTAGTTAAGTTGCACTGTTGAACTGTAGCACTACGGCAAAAGAAAATATTTCAGATATGGGCTTGAAGGCTGAATTAAGACGAAAAGACAACCAGGCTACAGTGTAAAATGAAAGTTAGATCTTTTTAATGAGTCAGTCAAACTGACTCACAAATGAGTCACACACAAACTCTAAAAGGTCTCACTTACACACTGAAATAGTCGGAGTGGTTACCAAATTAACATCTGACTCACTCGCTGAACCACAAGCCATTACTTTCAGTCATATTCGATTCGAAATAAGAGATCCAACATACTCTAATGGACAAAGATGTTCTTCTGCTTGTGAACATTGACCTACAAACTGTATATTGACGGCTAAAGCTTGTTTTTTTTTCTATTCAGTGCTATGTAAATTCTTTAAATCTTCTTCATGAAGGCTTTTATCAGCATATATGTGATTAATCATTCTATCATGCAACCAATTTTTAATTAGCAGTGTTTGCAAACTCTCTCTCTATAAACTTCTTTATAAAACATAATAAAAAGCTGAAACATTAATAAAAAGTGAGCTTGTTTTGATCCAGCTAACAGTGTGTGATTTGCATAACGTAATACAAAACACAAATAAGTTTCAAATATTTTGTATGTTTTAAGCTTTTCTCATATTTCCTGAATTCTGCTGATGAGAAAATCATGCTATGCTCAAAACAACAACAACAAAAATACTATTAAAATGAAATGTTTATCTTACTGATTATGCAGGATTATTCAAATTATTTTAAAATTTAGGAAAGCTTTGTAAAAGATGCATAATATATCATTTATTTATATGTGGACATGAGTATACCACACACACACATATATTTCCATGCTTTATAGGGACATAATGAGGCATTATACTGTACAGACTGTATTTTCTATCCCCTTTACCCTAAACCTTCCTCTCACACAAAACTTTCTGCATTTTTAGGTTTAAAAAAAACACAATTCTGAATGATTTACAAGCTTGTTTCCTCATGGGGACCAATAAAAAAATTCCCACAAGGTCCAAATGTATTTATAAAATTATTACTATACTTGTGGGGATCCATAACACAGGGAATACCAGGTACACACACACATCTCAAAACTACTATACTACTATGTATATATATCTCAAAACTACTAAGAATCATTACGGAATCATTAAGGAAACATGTTTTCCATACATTTCTCTGCAATAAATTTAGTGATTGTGCTTAAAGCACAAAATCTGAGAGCTGACTTTTCATGTGAAGCACTGAATAATCCACTGAATGTAATGAATGGAAACGGAAGTGACCCCAGCGCTGGAGTGACACAACTCCTACTCTGAAATTCTCTATTGTGTTTGCGTTTGCAGTGTCATATGGTTTGTGTGTGTGTGTGTGTGTGTGTGTGCGTAGTCTTCTTCTTCCACTCAGCCTGCCTGTCTCTGGTTCATTATCATTCCTCACAGACTTACTTATCCTGAGACTTTGGCTGCTTGTCTTGTTTCAGCACCGCTGTATCACTCTGTGCCACCTCCCTCCCCATCTTTCTCTCTCTCTCTCACACACACGCACATACAAACGCATACCCACTCGTTTGTCTCGGCTAAGTAGTCTGCACCATCGCTGAGGATGATGGGCTGCACAGCCAGACACAACTGATCCGGCAATATTTAAATTTTATGCATGTCTCATCTCAGCGAGAGGAATCATACCGCCCATCTGTGCTCTGCGCACGCTCTCTTCCTTCTGTATCTTTTTTTCTCTCTTTCCTCTTCTCATTAATTTGGGCGCAGGTCAGTTTGTCTACATGAGTTTCGTGTATTTATCATCTTTTGTTTTTCCGGATCTCAAAATCATTCCAATAATTCTGCACAACCAGCCAGACAAATGTATTTACTGTCTTTTGGAAAGTTTTGAGCACAGCATGATTTTCTCAGTAAATATGAGGAAAAAATTTAATATACAAAGAAATTTTAACTTATTTGTGTTGTGTATTAGACTTATTAAACAAGCTAAAAATATGAAAATTATATATTTACTTATATATTTATTTATATTTTCAGAGTTCATACTTTATTCATACAATACCAAAAGTTCAAAGAAAAAAGTATCTTATGTTCACCAAGGCTGCAGTTGTTTTGTCAGTGTGTCAGTATGTATTGCAGCTTCGTTGTATTTAAGGACTATTTAAATAGTGTTACAATGTATCTTATGTGTAGAATTTTCAACTTCTGAGTGCTTTTTCTACTCACTTTAGTAGTGTTCAAGTAAAAGTTATTTGTAACAAATTACAGAGAAGCTTTAAGGGCCCCTTGTGGATTTCTGTCTAAATAAAAGAAAATGATGAAGATATTAGTAATTATTAATTTCACAGATATAAACTAAAATTATTATAATATTATTTTTCTTAAAACTCAATATTTTGATTTAGTAATAACAATCCCCCCCCAAAATCATGCAGCCATAGAATTATAGTAAAGTACAGTATACCATTGAATGCACAAATTTTGTCAATCGTATTTAAATGATGCTTTACTTTGTAAAAACACGTATTCCTTTAGAGTATACTAATGTAACTTTTTAATTCATATAAATGATATTACCTGAAATATACGTTTTAAAAAATGAAGTTTAAGGATTTCAAGTTAATAATCAATACACTTAAGTGCACTTTTTTCACAAGGGTCAGTGTGGTTCCATGCTGTACCATTTTACAGTGACGGGGATGCTCGCCCCATCCTGTTCTTTGACTTGCAGATGGTGAAGCTTATGAAATATTCATCCTGGATCATCCTGTACGTCTTTGTGTTTTCTGAGAGAAACCTTTGAGTTCAGTTTTGGCTTAAGGCTATTGTGCGTAATAGACAGTGAGAGATATAGACAGGTGTATTTGTGAGAGTTTTCAAACAATTAAGGGTTTTGGAATGTGTCTCATTCCTAATCATGCTAATGGTATATCCGTCTGGGACTTACTTTTATTTATAGGTGTGAGAGATTTCCCTTGGAAGATGATTCAGCAATATTGTAAACAGGTTATTTGTTGTATGTCTGTATGTCTGCATTAACTCTCCATTTATGTTGACAGACAAGGAAAAAACCTCAGTCCATTAAGAGACATCCTGCCCACATTCTATACAGAGGGCTGTAAGCTTCATACTCTGGGCTGTTATGACCTCAAACCAGGGACACCAGTGTCTATTTTATCAAAGCAGCTTTTATAACAGAATATCTGTTGTTTGCAACTGCAGTCATGATATGCTTTAGCTTGAATATCCTCTATCCAGCTTGGAACCAAAAGTCCTTTTGTCCCGAGGAAGTAATTCTGTGAGGTTGTTTCACACCAATGATGTGTTTATTCAGTTTTAATGAACTACAGTGCTTCATCTGACCGCTGGTGCACTTAGGGAAAAGACTGGAGATGTTGAACTGATATGAACCAATTATAAAACATTCAGTTCCATTTCTGAGACATTACACGCAGACTTGGCCGCTAAACAAGATCCTGTGATCCGATTTCACTGGTATGGTCAAATTATAACCAAGCCTAAATTTGTCTGGAAAATTTGTTTTTAAAAAGAACAAATTAAACATGTGAAATGCTAATTAATAAAATGAATGATAATTGTTTTACAGTACAAAATTGACATTTGAAATGTACACCCTATACAGGTTACCTAATGTTATTATTATCATACTTTTTTATTTGTACCAAATAATCACATTACACGTACACATTACACACATATACACAAACACGAACACATAATACACACACACACACACACAAATATACATATATGTATCTAGATTTATATAGATATCTACACATTTTATATTTTAGATATTTATTATAATATTTTAATTATCGTTGTAGTATGTATATATATATATATATATATATATATAAAGTAATATGTGTTAAATTTGTGCAAATATAAAATAATTGTTTATTATAATTTTGAAAAAGTATTTTATGCTTACCAAGGCTGCATTTATTTGATAAAAATACAATAATATATATACAGTGATGTGAAAAGTTTTTTGCCCCCTTCCTTTTTTTAAAAATGTTTTGCATATTTGTCACACTTAAAAGATTCAGATCATCAAACCAATTTTAATATTACGCAAAGATAATGCAATCTTTGTGTAATATAAAAAATTGTTTGATGATCTAAATCTTTTAAGTGTGACAAATATGCAAACAATTAAAAAAACAGGAAGGGGGCAAAAACTTTCACACCACTGTATATATATATATATATATATATTATTATTATTATTTTATTATTATTTTTTTTTTAATATTTTCAAATGTTATTTATTCCTGTGATGGCAAATTTTCGGCAGCCATTAGTCCAGTCTTCAGTGTGACATGATCCTTTAGAAATCATTATTATCATAGTTATCATATATATATATATAATTCTTTGATGAATAGAACATTCAAAAGAAGACCATTTATTTGAGAGAGAAACAATTATTATTTAGATTAATAATGAAACAAAAAATCTTCTTGACCTCAGAACTACTTTTTATATTGTGGAATGTTTTGTGCGATATCTGTTTGTAATCTATAACCTATATTTGTGTTTGTTTCATGACAGGGTTTGAGGAGCAGGACACTGATCTTTTTCTGTGCGACACCAACACATGCAAGTTTGACGGCGAGTGTCTGCGAATTGGGGACACGGTGACGTGCATCTGTGATTTTAAGGTAGGAATCAGTGCTCCACACACATTTGCAAGATTTATTAGCACCACATGTTGAATGTGTGACCTTGTTAAAGGCATTACCACACGTGGAGTAAACAAACTGTCACAAATTAAAATACACCTCCACATGCCTTCTCACAGAAAACACACACACATTCTCTCGCTCGGTCAGAGTGCTCTGCTTCGCTCAGACATCATGCATCTGTGTCTTGTTGCAGGCCAAGCTGCATCACTCAGGTAAATAGCATTATCTGTCTGCTTGCGCAGCATGCGGGAGGGGGAATTTCCTTTGATGCATCTGCTCGATCGCCCAGCCTTGCACGGCACAAAGATGCCTTGTGCACTTAAGAAGGGTCACGCTGCTTTAATTTCTGTCCTTAATACAATTGAGCGGCACTAACGCTAGTCTGGGGCCATGTGAGTGCCTCTAGCTGTGGTGGGGAGGGTTATTGGTTAAGTATCATGCGCAGCGAGAGATGGTACCCGGGCATGTGTGGGGATGCCCTACTCCTGCGGTTGGACGCTGCTGCCCTGCCCTTCCTCCAGACTCCCAAACAGAGAGTGGAATGGGAGAAGTGTGTGTAAGAGAGAGATGAATTGATGTGATTCGCACAAGTTCACTTACTGACACGCTATTGATTCAACCCTCATACTTGGAGAGAGAGAGCGAAGGACCGAAATGGAAGGCAGTCAGTCTCTTTCTGGACCGCTAGGAACACCAAATGGAATTGCAATCTGTTTGTTTCAGTGACCTGACTGGGCAAAGCATAAAAAAACACTTGCACATTTATCTAGTATGTGTTTGGGAGCGGGACATTGGAGGGTGATAGGGAGAGTTTAAAACAAATTATTGAACTGTTTTTTTAATGTGACATGGCACCTTATGAATAGAACACTCATGGCGTGAGATGCTTAAAAATCTATCTGACATGTGTAGGTTTAGATCAACAATTAATAAGCAATCACAGACAAAAATTCAGTTACATACTGTATCTTGTGTGAACACTTAGCTCTTAAAATATATTGTATCATAATTTTGGGGTCTTTTGAAACAAAGGCTGCATTTTATTTGTTCAAAAATGTTTTAAAATGCAATTTATTTTTCTGTGATGCAAAACGAAATTTTCAGCAGCCATCACTCTGCACAGTTTTCAATGTCACATTATCCTTCAGAAATCATTCTAATATGCTGATTTGGTGCTTAAGAACCATTTCTTATTATTATAAATGCTGAAAATAGTGTACTGCTTAATCTTGTGGAAACCATAGTAGCATTACAAGTAGCCATGCAGCATTTATTTGAAATACAATAATGTCTTTAAAGTAATGTTTGGTTCATTTAATGCATCTTTGCTGAATAAAAGCATGGATTTCTTTTTTTTTAAAAAGTCACCAACTTTTGAACGGTAGTGTATATGTGAATTTGAAATACCTACCTATGTCCTGTGTATAGTGGCTGTCAGTGTATTTCCATCTGCATACAAGTCGAGCCAAATGCTTTTTCTCTCTTTAATTTATCCTTGCTCTCCAGCAATCTGTCTTGCAGTGTGTGATCAAATGGCTATGTGCAAGTGCCAAAGCACTATATAATATCTGGTCTGACATGATTTTGAGTCTGTCATGTTCCAATTTAGAAATGAAACACACCGGAAAACATACACTGACACACTTTAAATTACACATCTGTGCATGTAACTGTCATAGAATAATGGATATGAGACAGGAACCAGTACAAGAATAGAATTCATGCACAAAAACTCAAATCAGTAATGGCAGGAATGGAAATTAACTGGTTCAACAGAACATTGAATGATGTCCAAATTCCGGTTAAATGCATTGTTGTTGAAGAACAAGTGTTTTTCTTTTCTGAAATGGGATATTTTGAAATAAGAATGTACTAGAAAACGTTGAAAATAAGCTGCAAAAATATCTCATTTAACATTTCCACAACTTCATCATCATGGATCTTGGTTTCTAATTTCTGATCCTGGAGAGCCACTAGATCAGCGAAAGAAAATTAGTATTTATTGTGTGTGCGTGCGTGTGTGTGTGTGTGTTAGGGTGTGCACACGTGTGTGTACGTGTTTTTGTGACAAATGAGGACATAAATTTGTATAATGACAAAGGTATGACATAGGTATTACAAGGAGAAGGTGACTTTTCAGGACATTAACCCATGTCCCCACTTTTCAAACCGCTTATAAATCACACAGAATGGTGTGTATTGAAAATCTGAAATAGCACAAAGTCTCCTGTAAGGGGTAGGTTTAGGGGTAGGGTTGGTAAAGGGCAATAGAATATACGGTCTGTACAGTATAAAAACCATTAAGCCTATGGGATGTCCCCACTTTTCACAAATGTAAACCTGTGTGTGTGTGTATATGTGTGAGCATCAGTGATGCTGAGACACACTGACCCGTCACCTGCTTGTATATATGGTCACTTGGGGCCTGACTGCCACAGTACAAACAACACAAACATACATTTTCACACATGAATGGCTGGAAAGTTTTAGTGTTTGATATTCTCTTCCCCTCTGTACTTCAAGAGTACTCTACAACACAACAGATGGAGGCCATCACCTTGGCAGTGTCCTAATGAAGCGATATGAAGGACTGAGTGCTTTAGCGCAATAATGCTAGCGATAGCTTCCATTAGGAGCCACTAACACAGTAACATAAGCACCACACACACACACACACACACACACACAGCAACATGTTAACCGACTTCTGCCCAGCCCCTTTCCTTCCTCTCTCGCTTTCTCTTCTTTTCCATCACTCCGTTTTAGCTGTGTCTAGGAGTTCTGATTAATTTAAGCATTCTCTTATGATTTTTGCCCCCAACATATCTCACTATATAGTCTCACATATACCTCAAATGTGATTTGGCAGGTACAGTGGGGCAAAAAAGTATTTAGTCAGCCACCAATTGTGCAAGTTCTCCCACTTAAAAAGATGAGAGAGGCCTGTATCTACTTAATGGGGACCAAATGTCCCCACAAGGTTAGCAATACCAGTAAATTTGGACCTTGTGGGGACATTTTTGGTACCCATGAGAAAAACAGCTTATAAATCATACAGAAGGATAGTTTTTGCAGAAAGTTTTGTGTGAGGGGTAGGTTTAGGGGATAGAAAATACAGTTTATACAGTATAAAAACCATTATGCAGTGATGGCCAGTAGTGTCGCTACAAGTAGTGACGCTAGTAGTTTAACTACATTTCTCAGTAGCGTGGTGGTAGCGTCGCTGTTTTCTTAATCAAATAGCTTTTCAGTAGTGAAGCTCTTTTTTTTTAACAAGTAGCACGGTAGCGTCAACAAAAGCTAACGGTACATTATCCAAAGCATTTCTGAAACTCAAGCTCAAATCAGAAATAAAACTGCTAAGGATCACTGATCCTGGACCAGTAAAAGTGACGCCACCGCCACTAAACCTCGTAACTCCATTGGCTCCTCAAACTGTCAGTCAAACCTAATTTGTCCTCCCCCTCTCTCGTGAATGAAGTGCGGCGAGCAGTTTGGAGCATTTCAGCTTGTTTGCAGTCTGAAGGTATAAATAAATTAACTGTTGATTGAATAAGTACAGCGTTTTCTTTACTCAGGAAACACTATATTTATAAAGGCTAATGTTTTTTTGTATTTGAGGAGCGGAGAAGAGTGTCTTAGCATTTGTTGTCAAGTCACAGTCAAATAGCTTGTGCGAAGTGCTGAATCTTTTATAATATGATACTTTGGCCAAATAACAGAAAAAAACTGAGCGCCCACATAGCGACAGAAAACTGTATAACCTGCAAGTTCATGAAAATGTAAATACGATGCCCGTACTGCCTTTGAATGTGGCGTTAATGATGGGAAAAAGCATTCGCTGGTCAAAAACTTTGTATTTGAACTTGATTTTAGTGAATATAATGGCACATGCAACGATGCAAATGAACGTAGCCTAAGTTATTTGTAGGCCTATACATCTATAGTATATGGTGACACTACACAGTAAGATTTCATTAATGTTAGCTAATGTATTAACTAACATGAGCATACAATGAACAATACATTTATTACAGTATCTATTCATCTTTGTTCATGTTAGTTAATGAAAATACAGTCTTTTATTTGTAGTTCATGTTAGTTCACAGTGCATTAACTAATGTTAACAAGCACAACTTTTGATTTTAATAATGCATTATTAGTGAATGTTGAAATTAACATTAATAAATGCTGCAGAAGTATTGTTCATTCTTAGTTAATGTTAACTACACTAGTTAACTAATGAACCTTATTGTGAAGTGTTACCATTTACATTTAGACATTTAGCAGATGCTTTTATCAAAAGCGACTTACAAATGAGGACAATGGAAGCAATCAAAATCAACAAAAGAGCAATGATATGCAAGTGCTATAACAAGTCTCAGTTAGCTTAATGCAGTACACGTAGCAAGATTTTTTTTTTACCATATAATAAATAAAAATAAAACAGAATAGAAAAAGAATAGAGCAAGCTAGTGTTAGAGGCCTTTTCTGCTTTTGTTATTTGTATAAATAAATTGTAACAAAAATGTATTCAAATAAATTGAATAAATAAAAAGAAAACAAAGATAGAATACAAAAAGATTAGAGAAGTTAGTAAATAAATAGAGTGCAAGTATAAAGTGAAGTGACATGTGGACATGTGGCCAAGTATGGTGACCCATACTCAGAATTAGTGCTCTGCATTTACCCATCCAAAGTGCACACACACAGCAGTGAACACACACAAGGAGCAGTGGGCAGCCATTTATGCTGCGGCGCCCAGGGAGCAGTTGGGGGTTCGGTGCCTTGCTCAAGGGCACCTCAGTTGTGGTATTGAAGGTGGGAGAGAGCGCTGTACATTCACTCCCCCCACCTACTCGAACGAGACTCGAACCCACAACCTTTGGGTTACGAGTCCGACTCTCTAACCATTAGGCCACGACTTCCCCCGACTTTAAAAGGGGCATTTTTAAAAATAAAGAATAGAATTAGAATAGAGAGTGCTAGAGGGTCAAATAAAGATGGAAGAGATATGTTTTTAGCCGATTCTTGAAGATGGCTAAGGACTCAGCTGCTCGGATTGAGTTGGGCAGGTCATTCCACCAGGAGGGAACATTTAATTTAAAAGTCTGTGAAAGTGATTTTGTGACTTTTTGGGATGGCACAATAAAGTGATGTTCATTTGCAGAACGCAAGCTTCTAGAGGTTACATAAAACCTACATTTATATACAGGTGCATCTCAATAAATTAGAATGTCTTGGAAAAGTTCTTTTATTTCAGTAATTCAACTCAAATTGTGAAACTCGTGTATTAAATAAATTCAATGCACACAGACTGAAGTAGTTTAAGTCTTTGGTTCTTTTAATTGTGATGATTTTGGCTCACATTTAACAAAAACCCACCAACTCACTTGACAGCAAAAATGTATTTTGCCTATGTCACAATATGAGGTAAATCCAGCCCTGTACATGATACTGGTTTTTGTTGCCAAACTGGTTTGGAACAGTTGTTGAATAAACAACTAAACTGAACTATTATGCCTGTCTATCTGCTTGACTGACAGTTTTATTGATCACTGAGAGAGCTTTGACTTATGATGTTGGTACAATATAAAAATTACATTTTTAAAAAATAGCTTAGATGTAGTAAACTACTTTTGCCATATTGCTGTAGCTTAGCTTGCTACATTTCACAGGGCTGTAGCTTTAGTGTTGTGAAGCTTCATTTAATGACGAGTAACTGTTGGCTTAGCTCACTAAATTTTCCAAATAGCTTGCCCAACACTGCCATTAGGTATATGAAATGTCCCCATAAATCATGGAAATCTAATGTGTGTGTGTGTGTGTATGTGTGTGTGACAGTTTGAATGCAGCAATTTCTCTGTAGGCATGTGGACATCTTCTTGTAAGCATCTCTAATGTATGAGACTTGCAGTATATCAGAATCAGTTTTCATACAGTACCATTTTAATGGTTCAGGACATGTTTTGTGCTCTTTTATTTAGGAGATACAGTGACCCCTTTAGGTAATCAAGGAAACTGCACTTTATTTAACGTTATTTAAGTTCTCAACAGATGATGACACAGATGAGTGAACATCCTGTATGCCAGTTATGTTTAGACACTTTTTTTGACAGAACACTGTGATACACTAAAATCTGTTGAGCACAAAAGGAAAATTTTAGAAGAATGTCTGAGCTGCTGGGCTGCCAAGCTCTAAAAGGAACAAAAAAGCACCAAAAAAAAGATTCATCATATTCCAACTGGTTGAGACACCGCAGCATATTAACTATCAAAAAAAAATAAACTATACTAAATAGTCAAGTGCATTCAATCACATTGATTGGCACAAAGTTTTTTAACTCTAGCACAAAATGACATCAGATGTGTTTTTGCTTTATGATTTTTATTTAATTTATGCTATATATTAAATCATTATTTATCGTAATGTACAATTAGCTGTACAATACTACTGTATTTTGTACATGCAACTTATTGTTTTATTGTACATTTAAAAAAAATATCCTTTTGTTTTTTTCAATAACTTTTAATTACAGACACACCATATTAGCATTCTAGAATGTCTAGAATTGATGTGCAGGTGTGCAAGTGTGAATATATCATCTGTTTAATGTTGCTCATTCAGTCATAATGTCTTACTGTTGAGTCTTTTGTTTTTAAGTGTTACATAATGTAAAGCTGTTTTGACACTGATGCCAAGCTTATCATTCATTAGTTATTAATAATCTTATTATCTGATTTGAATTCATAAAATTAAATCTAATGAGTTGGATCTCATTTGATTAAACAAGAAAAAAAGAAATCAAATGAGATAATGTCCCTTTGATTTTAAATCATTAAATCATTCAAGACACTACATAATACATACACATATAGCGTATTTAGGGGTTGAATTTCCAGAAAAACTTAAAACTAAATTGTGATTTAAACTATTACAATTCACTTTATATCCTCATACACACACACACAGTCACTCTCTCTCTCACTCACCCACACACATGCACACACGTCTGGTCAGCTATACTTGTGGGGACTCTCCATAGGCGTAATGGTTTTTCTACTGTACAGACCATATATTCTATTGCCCTACACCAACCCTACCCCTAAACCTACCCCTCACAGGAAACTTTGTGCATTTTTAGATTTTCAAAAAACTTCATTCTGTACGATTTATAAGCTTTTGTACCCATGGGGACCACAATTTAGGTCCCCACCGTGACACGAGTCCCAATGAGTCTGTGTGTAGTCAGGTTTAAGTCCCCACCAGGATATATAAACCAGTACACACACACACACACAGCAACTGGCAATACTTCAGTTGTACTTCTGGAAATGATTTTGCATTCAAATAAAAAGTTTTAAACCAAATTACTCTCCAAAACTCTCTATTTTTATTATTTCATATTTAATAAAAAAATTAACTAAAATGTTTATAGTGTAACTAGATTTTCTCTCATTTAACTTAGCTAATTCTTCTGTTAACATTATTAACTAATGTTAAACCAAATTACTCTCCAAAACTCTCTATTTTTATTATTTCATATTTAATAAAAAAATTTACAAAAATGTTTATAGTGTAACTAGATTTTCTCTCATTTAACTTAGCTAATTCTTCTGTTAACATTATTAACTAATATGACTAATAAGAAGGTTAATAAACTTACAATTGTTCATTGTTTGTTCGTGTTGTTTCAGAATACATTAGATAATGTTAGCAGACAATTTGTCATTTGATTTGAATAAATATGACATATTCTAAATGTTCATTGCTGGTTCATGTTAACTAATATTAACAAATGAACCCTTATTGGAATGTGCTACTGCTTTGCCCAACTCTGTTGGATCTTTATACAGTACTGTATATGATACATACAACAATGAGACTGGCTGGTAAAAGATGCTTGGTTGTGGCTGCGCTCTGGGTGCGAGGACACAGTGAGGGATGCAGTTCTGCAGAGCAGGAAAAACGATATGAGAGATAGATGAGAGCAGTTACAGTAAATGGAAGAACAGGAAGAAAGAATTTCTCTTAATGACATGTTTTAATATCCTCGTCAAAAAGCGGCAGCTGGTTGAAGATGTATGAGGAATCAGCAGTTATATCATTTTTCCTTCCTCTCCATTCATCCTTCACTGGCTATAGTATCCATTTTCTTATTTCAGCCTTTCAATTCTTTACAGCTCTCAACTCAGTGTTTCATTCATTTCTCCATTCTGTCAATTGCTCATCACATGTTGGACCTCTCGCTTACTCTCTGTCTTTTTCCGCTAATATAGAGAATAAAGGTTTGAGTCTCAGCTTCAAAGCGATGATGTGTTTTCTTTTATAAAATCCATATATTTGCCTGATTGACTTGCCTTTGTGTGTGTGTGTGTGTGTGTGTGTGTACGCGTTTTTGTGACAAATGAGGACATAAATTTGTATAATGACAAAGGTATGACATAGGTATTACAAGAAGAAGGTGACTTTTCAGGACATTACCCCATGTCCCCACTTTTCAAAACGCTTATAAATCACACAGAATGGAGTGTATTGAAAATCTGAAATAGCACAAAGTCTCCTGTAAGGGGTAGGTTTAGGGGTAGGGTTGGTAAATGGCAATAGAATATACGGTCTGTACAGTATAAAAACCATTACGCCTATGGAAGGTCCCCACTTTTCACAAATGTAAACCTGTGTGTGTGTGTGTGTGTGTGTGTGTGTGTTCACGTTAAGTGCAGTGATTAAACCAATTGCTACATACCCATACACACACCTATTGATACCATATAGTATCTGCCTCCAACTAAATATTTTGTTAATTTGTACTGTTTTTACTTCCTTTGCCTCACACATCTGTATCAAATTACACAACTGAGATTTAGGTATATGGATCTTTGCATTGCAAATCATGTAATTCAACAGCAATAATTCAAGCAGTTTCATAAATAAAAATAAAATGTATATTGTGGGGGTCCAAAAGTCAGAGGCCAAACACACCCTCAAACACAAACCGGCCTGAATGTGTTTGACTGACTTTACTAGATTTACAAAAAGATATGCCCATTCGGACATCACCACATTATGAAAAAAATTTACTTGAAATAAAATGAAGTCTTCTTTAAGTGAGCCGTTTTAGTGAGCACTTCATTTACTAAAGGATTTGACTACAAGAATTAAGTTCCTAAATGAAAGTGAATATTAATAATAATAGTTTAGCTGAAGTTAGTAGTTGTAAATAAAAGCTACACAAAATATGCTTTTTACTGTATTATAGTAATTTCTTTATTATTTTTTAAATCAATAATAAATAAACAAATAAAATACAAAGCTTGATGGAACTTTGTCAACTCAGGCTCACTGGAAAATTTATTTTTGCAAAATTATATTATATTGATTCTTTCACAAACCTCTTAAAGTGAATTGTGCAATGAGTGCCACATAAATTGTGGTCAGTTTTATCCAAAACACATAAACATGAATCTAATTGAATGTATCAAGGCAGTTGCGAATTAAATGTTGCTTAAAAGTTAATGCTCTGTTGCATTTAAAAAATAATGTACCGCCCTACATTAGCCTAACTGATAGTATTAACAAAAGCAACCATGAGATAAAAACACATTTGCTGAAGCATCCATGACATTTTAGTTTGCTTATACAAATATTTGAGCTCTTTTGTCGCTACTCGTGTTTCACAGGACTCATACTCGCAAGTGCACTGCTGTACCAGGTGGACTACAGAGCAAGTTTACTTTCTCAGAAATACCATACATATGGAGAAGGGTTATATGATGAAAACCTCAAAATGTATTTGTTTACAAATAATGCACTATGGTAAAATTGTTTTGAGGTCATAACATAGTATGAAAATGCATAAAAATAAGTCTTTATTCATCAATAATCTGCCCTGTAATCATAATTTGTGTGAAAAGTTGTTTTTTACTGCCACTAGTGTCCAGTCAAGCTGGAAATTGAATATGCTGCATAGTTGTGATTTTGGGGTTTAGCACAAAATAAAGCAAAACCAATGCTTTTTCATATGCACTTAACTGGTGTAAACATGAAACTGAACACGAATTTACATACATGAATTAACAAAAGATAAGATTTCCTTTGCCTCAACAAAAGTCCAACCTGCATCACTGCAAAATACATATCAGTGGACATTTCAGATAGATTCACTGTGTTCTGATTCATTAAATCACCTTCTCCGATATTTATGGCTGGCTGCCTGTGATTTATAAATCACACTAGAGATTTCAAACTTTCAAAGAGTCGCCCTCCCTCCTGTGTCTCTGTTTTGTCCTTCTCACATTCGCTCTATTTTTCCCTCAGGCCGTTAGTCAGCAGTTCTGTGTTTGGTGTGCGTGTGTGTTTCCACTGATTTTACAGTGTGTTTGCTGTGTGTCAGTTGTGTGTGCGTGTGTGTATTCAGATAGATGGATGACCTCTTGTTTAATGGCTGATGTAAATAACCTCTATCTGCTTCTGTGTGGTTGATATACGAGTGAAACGGGTTCACCTTCTGTGTTCTTGCCTCTGGGTGACCTGTTTCCTCCAGACACCACACCACAGCTGGCCATAATGACACCAGTGGTCTTCTGTGTGTGTGTGTGCTGTAGGGTCACGGTCAGGTGTAATAGCAGCCATTCTTTCACTCTTCACTACCTGCATGCAGATACACCCAAACAGGTGTCTTGTGTTTCAGAATGCAGATGTAATTAAAGTTTGTCCTCATCTGATCTGACCATTAAACATTTACTACAGAAACATGCATCTGTGACACCTGTGCCTCTTTCTCTCTTTACAGTGCAGCAGTGACTATGCTCCAGTGTGCGGATCTAACAGCGAGAGCTATGAGAACCATTGTCTCCTGCGCAAAGACGCCTGTAAATTGCAAACAGAGGTGCTGGTGGTGTCAGAGGGTGCCTGTCCTGTCGGTACGTCCCTGTGTCGTAGAGGTGACTGTCCTTCCTGTGTGTGTGTGTGCCGCTGAACGTCTCAACGGCACCTGTTAAACTGGAGTTATAAAATTCATTAACACTTTACAATAAGGTTCTGTTTGTTAATGCATCACGTATCGTGAACTAACAATGATAAATAATTTAGTAGCATTTATTAATCAAAGTTCAATCTCAAATCTCTGCTTAACACTGGGTCAGTATTGCACAAAACAGAATAGTTTGTCTTGTATTTCAGTATAGATAATATCTATACAATATTTAAACAACCTTATTATTTTTTTACCACATTGCTTTATAACATAGTTTTTTTCTTGTTTAAAAGCATGAATCTAACTGCTTAAACTATATGTGGAAAATAAAGAATAAATTGTAAGAAAAATGAACTTAATTTGAGATAATCTCTGAAAACGTGTTTATGGTAGTGTTGATTTTTCAAATAAATTGATCTTGTTTTAAAGATGTTTAGATAGCTTCACTGCACAACAAATTGATTATGATTTTGTTTCTTTTCTAATGATTTGCTAATACTTCAATCAGTGCTGGGTAAACGCATTACAAGTAACACAAATTTTGTAGTCAGATTACTTTTTTAAGTAACTAGTAAAGTAAAGTTACTTTTAAATTTACAACAAAATATCTGAGTGTTGGCGCCGATAACCTAGTGGGCAAGTACGCCAACATATAACGCCTTTGCGTTATTAGTGTCCTGAGTTTATATATATATATATATATATATATATATATATATATACAAGTTACTTTGTTTTCCCATTTATTCAATGACTTGTCACCGGGTTGAGAGAAATTGGGCTGAGGTTTATTAATTTCACTTTTGGTGTGAAAGGGACTTTACAGTTGCCAAATAAACATTTTTGTTATCAAAAGCAAATAAGCAAGCCCAGGTGACGAAAAGTAATGCAAAAGTAATGTAATACATTGATTTCAGTAAATATTAACCAAGTAATGCAATTAGTTACTTTTTTTATAGAGTAACTTCATATTGTAATGCATTACTTTTAAAAGTAACTTTCCCCAACACTGCCTAGGATCAGGTATAATGTGTTAACAATTGTTGAAGAACAATATTTTAAAAGAATATGTTAATCTAGGTTTAAGTTGATTCATTAAAATAAAATAATTTTTATAACACTACAATAAGGTACAATTTGTTAATATTAAAGCATACAATTTGTTTTTTACAAAATTCATCAATCTATGAATATGTTAGCTCATAAAAAATATATTTTTGTACTACATAGCTAATTTGAAATGTTTAAAATGTATGTGTATGTCAAAGAAAGAAAGAAAGAAAAGGTTAGAATCAGAATCCCTCCATGTTCACACATAGATGTTAGAACTTTTGTTAGATGTTAGAAAAATTCAAAGATAAATTAAACCGCAAACTCCCATTAGCAGGGAGCAGTGATATGTCCACATGCTCTCGACGCTCAGAGGCGAAACATTCCAAAGTGAAACATCCAGCGGGGTTCAGTCTAAATGTGCTGACTTGTAGCCACACCGCGGAGGAAATAACAGTGATTATGAGCTAAAGTAACGATCATTCACTAACACCTAATGACTCTGAGAGTGACGAATGCACCTGGTGTCAGGTGAAATACAAAACGACACAGTTGGTTCAGAATGTTAATGGAGATAATGACACTTCTGAAACTGGGATATATAATAATCTTACAAAAAAAAATCTGTGAAACGTAGTGTTTAGAGATTGCTATGTCAATTATATTTCATTTAAGTATCAACTTTGTCTCATAGATTAATGCTAAAATTCTTATATTGTACATTACACATTGTTAACTCCTGCTTTTGCTGTTACAATGTGTGTGGTGTGAAACAGTCTTAGGAATTTGAAGGGCACCTATTATGCCCCATTTTACAAGATGTCAGGGAAATGTCGAGAAACCCAAACTGCCTTAGTCTTTGTTCCCATGGTTTCCAGATGTTTAAAGGGCACCTATTATGCCCCGTTTTACAAGATGTAATATTGGTCTTGGGTGTCCCCAGAATGTGTCTGTTAAGTTTCAGCCCAAAATACCCAACAGATCATTTATTATAACAGCTGGAAAATGTCATTTTTGGGGTGTGTCTAAAAAAGAGCTGTTTTGGAGTGTATCGCTTTAAATGCAAATGAGCTGCATATTCCCGCCCCGTCTCCAGAAGAGGGCGTCGCATATACGTCTCTCTGCATTGCATATCTACAGCAATAAACAGCTGGTAGAAGCAACATAACTGAGAGCGAGAGAACCGTTGTTTAGCCGTACATATGGGAAGCCAAATTCACTGAAAGTGGGACGAAACAGCGCAATGTTACAGAGCTCGTGCCGCGCAGACCTGTCATCGGCGCAGATCAATTGATTGAGCTGCGTGATCGCGCTACGAACGAATCTCACGCTGCGAATGGCGCAAACTAATCTCACAAGCGTGGCGTTGATCAGTTAAAAAATTATTAATGTACGCACACAAATACGGTTAAAACGCTAAGCACTAATGACATGACATTCACAGAGTCTGGAGTGATACACGTATTTAGGTAGATTTTGAGGCGCATTACCTTGAAAAATGAAAGTAATCCACAGCGTCCTTAGCAGCTCAGATGTTTGGAGAAAATTAAGTCTCTTATGTTCAGTCTTACATCCAAACACAGAACACGGGGATTGCTTGCGAGACATTGTTGATGTTACAGCTGCTCGAGCGCGGAGAAAATGGAGGACAGCGTACAACCGCTGAGGGCGGAAACTATAGCAATGCAGAGCTGTCAATCAACCCCCGTGGCCCCACCCTATACAATGTGATGTCACAATGTATGAGAATCAAAACGGCAGGCCTAGTGAGACTTACTTGGTTTAAAGGGGATTAAAAAATGAGGAGTGGGTGGATTTTTATCATTGTACGGTGGTTGTGTTCACACACTGCCAACACACATTTATGTCCAAACACCATGTAAAAGTGGTTCCTCTTCAGGAACTCGAGCTGCGTCGAGAACACTAGGGGAACGCCTTCAGTGACCCACGCTCTGAATCACATGTGAAATCAGTCCAATAGCTGAGCGGTACGTCACGGCGGATGACGTCATGAACGGGAAGCTATAAAAGCACGTGCGGCGGAGCCAGCGTCAGCTTTCTGCCATTCAGCGAAGCGCTCTGTGTGTGTCAGTCATATTTATTGTTGTCTGTCAAAAGTCTATAAGCTTCCGGCGTCCCTGCCGGCGCTTGCTTCATTCCTAGAAGCTGACGCTGGCTCCGCCGCACGTGCTTTTATAGCTTCCCGTTCATGACGTCATCCGCCGTGACGTACCGCTCAGCTATTGGACTGATTTCACATGTGATTCAGAGCGTGGGTCACTGAAGGCGTTCCCCTAGTGTTCTCGACGCAGCGTCTCGTTCCCTCGAGGAACTAGGGTTACATACGTAACCTGAGACGATCTTGCATAATAGGTGCCCTTTAAATGAAAGCTCAGTTTATTCATGAAAAACATGAAATTTAGATTTTTTTAATGTTTTTACTTTTGCAAAGACATTTTATGTCTTTTTACAGTTTGTTTTGCTTAGGAAGACAGTTTAGATGCAAGTTTGATTGACGTTCTGACAGTGTGATGGAAGCCAATTCCAGCCTATCTCACCTGCTGGTACAATATTAGAGAGAAAGAGAAACAGAGCACAGCTCTGACAGCAGTCACCAGTGAAGGTACTGATACTCTAATGTTCGCTGAAATTGAATCTTTAAATAACATTTAATACCAGAAACGATTCTTGTTTGTTTTCCCTCCTTCCTCCATTGTTTTTCTCTCTCATTTCAGTCTCTTTCTTTCACCTTTTCTTCATTGTCTGATCAATAATCTGAGGTGTAGAGACACCGCTTTAGGAAGACTATTCAGAAAAGCTAAGTGGAATTGCGATCAGGCTTGTGTACTGCTATAATGGCAAATGACTTTGTTCCACCTCTTTCTGTTTTCCTCACAAACATGCACAAAGACACACTTCTACTCATTAGAGGTGACTTCCTGTGAGGACACACACACACAAAGTATTTTGGTCCAGTTTCTATGTCCTCTTTTTGTCCTCTGTCTCTAGATTAGCCCACTTTTTGACATATTTTATTAAATGAGGAAGAAGTCTAATTCAATCCAGAACAAAGATAAATATATAATAATAAATATCTAAATGTGTAATGAGGCTTACATTCAGATGTAGTTGTAGATTATAGAAAATATATACATTTAATATAAAAAATAAATTGGCTTAGTGTGTGTTTGTGTGTGTGTGAGTGCTGTATATTTCCCTTAAATTGTAGAAACTTTTTCTTTTTTTTGCAATACCTTGGGTAATGTGGTAATGTAACAATTGAGAATATAAAGTAAGGTCGTTTACTTTCCTGCCATGCTGTAGGGTCCAAAAAATGTTATTGTTTTGTGTCTCGCAATTTTTAAGAACATTAAATATTTGTAATGGGGAAAAATAACGCAGAATGTTGCACACATTTAAATGCTACAATTAAAAATGGCTATTTTCAACAATGAACTGAAGCAATTTCGAACAGGCCACAATTCCCATTTTAAATGGGGGACATTAGATGTGTTTACAACAAACTACTTTTCAGGGAAAGTAACTTGTATGTTCGTTAATAGTTTTACAAGCATATCTAGCAAAAACAGCACAATGTGAAAAGTAGAGTCCCCACCATGGTAGAAAAACAGCCATCTGTGTTTGTCTGTGTGTGATGCAGAGATGTGGGGTTGTTCAGAGGCAAAAGCAGTAATCAGTGTCAAGTAAAGTGGGCTACATTTCCTCACAGACCACAAATCATTGTGTGTGCTATATGGGGGTACACAAATCTGAGTGTGTGTTTGGAGACAGAATAAACACAGGTCACACTGCTCTCAAATTGATCACCCATTGCTTGTAAAGAAGAGAAAGATAGGGGAATGTAGTTATAAATCAGACCCTCTGTGTATATGTGTGTGTGTGTGTGCTGGGGAAGGGGCGACGCTGCAGGAAGATGGAATCGGAAAAGTCATCATTAGGATAATCCATCAGAGCATCTAGACGCTCCCCACAGAGCAGTTTGAGAGAGAGAGAGACAGTCTGACGTAATACCAGAAGGACAGACCCAGACTAATAATTTGGCTAATTATGGAAGATCATGAGTGCAGCGGGGATTGTGCTGATCAGCAAAGGGAACAAGGAATGATCTGGAGAATGAAAACATGGATTGAAGATGAAGAAATGAGATGCTGAATACATGCAGCCTCTGTCTCTCTTTCTTTCTATTTCAGACAGCAGAAGTGTCACAGGTTCAGAGTAATGTGAACCTGTAATTGAGTCCCTCATTAAAACCACAGCCTCATGAATATGAACGACCTCAGCCTCATCTGCATATCTCAGACTATTTGTGTTACCTGTGACCCAGCAGGGGACACAGAAGTTTGGGAAAGAGAACATGAGAAAGTGAGAAAGGTTGAGGAGGAGGACACTGCAAAATAGCTTGCTTAATCTGTTCTTTTATTTTGTCTTGTTTTTGAAATTAATTTGCATGATTTAATCATGTATATTGGTTCCTCATGAATCGACACAAACATAATTTGTTCACGTAACTGTAACATCATGCATTGAAGTTATTTTTATGTGACCCAATTAGGCAAAATAGTCTCAAAGAGATTTTATATGCTTCCCTGACAGGATTGATTTATTCAGGTTCATATGTTTTACGTCACGTCACTGAATTACAACATTGTACTAGCTAGCTAACAAATTGTTGGCTCTTTTTTTCTTAACTGCACCCTTTACCACAACGGCTAGCCAGTCCCAACATAACTGAACTTTAAACACCATTATGTCTTTCCTTTTTATCATCCTTCTCAAATAGTAAATAGTACTTAATTTCAACATTTCGATGCCTCAATAAGTTCCATGCAACACATGCTGTATACTACAGTTTCAGTATGAAAATATTGTAACGTGCCTGATTGGCTCACATTCACTGTGCTTTATTTATTCTAGTAGATTGCACATCAAAGAGATCAAAGAGATTTACATGAATTGAAAGCCAAGAAATCAGGTTAAGAGAAACCATTTTGCTATGTAGTTCACAAATAATATGGCTAAGTAGGCCTATGATTGCTTTTCTATTTTTTCAGTACAGCAAATCAAGACTCATCAACCTTTTTACAATCTTCTTTTATCCAATTTAGTGAGCAAACTGCGGACTCAGTTTCCTGTTCTTAGCCGACAAGAGTGGCCCCCAGTGTGGTCTTCTGCTGCTGTAGCTCATCTGCTTCAGAGATCGACTTGTGCGTTCAGAGATGCTGTTCTGCATACCTCTGAGTTACTGTTGCTCTTCCATCAGCTTGAACCAGTCTGGCCATTCTCCTCTGAACTCTGGCATCAACTAGGAATTTGTGCCCATAAAACTACCTCTCACTAGATATTTCCTCTTTTGGGACCATTCTCTGTAACCTTAGAGATGGTTGTGTGTGAAAATCCCAGTAGAACAGTGGGTTTCTGAAATACTCAGACCAGCCATTCTGACACCAACAACCAACCATATAACATATAAAGGCTATGTTCACACTGCAAACATTAGTGCTCTTTTTTTTCTCAGATCTGATTTTTTTATATGGCTGTTCACATTGTCATTTTTAAATGTGGCCAATATCAGATTCCAGTGGGAACAAATGATAGTCCTGAACTGACCCGCTTGCACAAAAGAACGATAACAAGATGGCATGAAGTGCGCTGTCATATGGAAGGAAACTTGGAGGCCATTTAAGCAGAGCCGGTGTTGTGCCGAATTCTGACCCCCACCAGATTATTACCCCCTAGTATTGGTAGGTTTAGGGTTAGGTGTGGGGGAGGCGTTAGGTTTAGGGGTGGGGTTAGGATTAGGATTAGGCAATCAGGTAGCGATTTCAACGAGGGGGGTAATAATTTGGCAGGGAGTCGAAAAGGGGCACAACACCGCCACCAACGCAGCACTGATGAGGGGGTGGCTGAGCTAACAAAAGGGGGTGATGACGTAGCACAAAGTAAAAAAAAAAAAATGTATGTGGCCCATTCACGTATATGTCGGACCATAAACCTACCTGCCCGCTACTACTACAACCATTAGAATACTGGGTTCACACAGATAGTGTTTTGGTCGCGAGACAGGTCAGTGGAAGATTTTTTTTTGTTTGTTTTTGCTTTTTTTTTTAAAGCGCAAGGTCTAGGGACATGATTTTAGAAGCTGAAATTCTTTGAATTTGAGCGCCATGTTTTAGAATGATGTATTATGCGCGAGAAGCTGCTATAAAGACCTGAGACGAGAGCGCAGCATTCAAACACAAATTCAAAGACGTCATTTACAATGGAAAAGTACCGCAGTGGAATGAAAAATGCGTTCTGAGTGAATGACCCTACTAAAATGTACTTGGCAAATCAAATACAAAGACCTGAGACGAGAGCGCAGCATTCAAACACAAATTCAAAAACGTCCGTAGCGCATTTACTTTGAAATACAATGGAAAAGTACCGCAGTGGAATGAAAAATGCGTTCTGAGTGAATGACCCTACTAAAAGGTACAGTACTTAGCAAATACAGATGGCAGAGTATTGAAAAAAACAACATCTCATAGCAAACAAATTCTGACATCCAGGAAATAATAATGTCTCACAGCAGTTTTACCACAAGTGATACCACCACAACAACCAGAAATACTTTATTGTGTCTGCTTTACAATGAAACACAAGCTTATTGCGACCGATTCCCTGACATAACACATTCATTGTTAACCATTTAACAGATGCATCATTTCAAGTTAGAACGACTTGAACAGCAACAAACAATAACAATATAAGGCAAGGCAAGTTTATTTATATAGCACATTTCATACACAATATGAATTCAAAGTGCTTTACATAAAAGAAAGTAAAATAATCATAAAAAAATAATCACAACAATAAAACAAGGAATTACATTTTTTTGAAAATGATTAAAAAATGTATTTAAAACAGTTAAAAATAGAAAATAATTATACGTAAAATACAGCGCAATCAGTTCAGACGTTGCACAGCGCTCATTCAATAAATGCACAGCTAAATAGATGAGTTTTGAGTCTAGATTTAAATGTGGCTAATGTTTTAGCACATCTGATCTCTTCTGGAAGCTGGTTTCAACTGTGGGCGGCATAATAGCTAAAAGCGAACTCCTCTTGTTTTGTGTGAACCCTTAGTATTTCTAACTGACTCGATCCTAATGATATGAGTGGTCTGTTAGGTTTATATTCAGTGAGCATATCTACAATGTATTTAGGTCCTAAGCCATTTAGTGATTTATAAACGAGTAAAAGTACTTTAAAATATAAGCCTGGAAGCCATTGTAAGGACCTGAGGACTGGTGTGATATGCTCAGATTTTCTGGTTCTAGTCAGAATCCAGGCAGCAGCGTTCTAGATGAGCTGCAGCTGTCTAATAGCGATTTTCCACTGCATGGTACGACACAGTACGGCTCGGTACGGTTCACTTTTGGGGGGTTTTCCACTGGGTACAGTACCTGGTACCTGGTACTTTTTTTAGTACCACCCCAGTTGGGGTTCCAAGTGAACCGTACCATTACCAAAACGTGATGTGTAAACTCTGCTGATCACTGATTGGCCGGAGAGAATCGTCACTACCTGCATCACTGAACTTGCGACACAAACACAAAAGATCCGCTAGATTTAAATCGGCACAGCCAGGGAAGGATCGAACGCAACTGTTTGGAACGAGCGCACCTTTTTTTAACAACCAAAAAGTTTTGTTGTCTGTTGTGGAAGAACAGACGTTCCTCTCGTTGATAGCAGAGGAGCGGATCCAGCGAGAGCTTGATGGGGCGACGCGGAATTAAAAAGTTTTTTTTAAGAGTCGTGGTAGTAGAGGCGGCGCAACTATAACGACATGTGAATAATCCCGCCAATTCTGACATCCAGGAAATAATAATGTCTCACAGCAGTTTTACCACAAGTGATACCACCACAACAACCAGAAATACTTTATTGTGTCTGCTTTACAATGAAACACAAGCTTATTGCGACCGATTCCCTGACATAACACATTCATTGTTAACCATTTAACAGATGCATCATTTCAAGTTAGAACGACTTGAACAGCAACAAACAATAACAATATAAGGCAAGGCAAGTTTATTTATATAGCACATTTCATACACAATATGAATTCAAAGTGCTTTACATAAAAGAAAGTAAAATAATCATAAAAAAATAATCACAACAATAAAACAAGGAATTACATTTTTTTGAAAATGATTAAAAAATGTATTTAAAACAGTTAAAAATAGAAAATAATTATACGTAAAATACAGCGCAATCAGTTCAGACGTTGCACAGCGCTCATTCAATAAATGCACAGCTAAATAGATGAGTTTTGAGTCTAGATTTAAATGTGGCTAATGTTTTAGCACATCTGATCTCTTCTGGAAGCTGGTTTCAACTGTGGGCGGCATAATAGCTAAAAGCGAACTCCTCTTGTTTTGTGTGAACCCTTAGTATTTCTAACTGACTCGATCCTAATGATATGAGTGGTCTGTTAGGTTTATATTCAGTGAGCATATCTACAATGTATTTAGGTCCTAAGCCATTTAGTGATTTATAAACGAGTAAAAGTACTTTAAAATATAAGCCTGGAAGCCATTGTAAGGACCTGAGGACTGGTGTGATATGCTCAGATTTTCTGGTTCTAGTCAGAATCCAGGCAGCAGCGTTCTAGATGAGCTGCAGCTGTCTAATAGCGATTTTCCACTGCATGGTACGACACAGTACGGCTCGGTACGGTTCACTTTTGGGGGGTTTTCCACTGGGTACAGTACCTGGTACCTGGTACTTTTTTTAGTACCACCCCAGTTGGGGTTCCAAGTGAACCGTACCATTACCAAAACGTGATGTGTAAACTCTGCTGATCACTGATTGGCCGGAGAGAATCGTCACTACCTGCATCACTGAACTTGCGACACAAACACAAAAGATCCGCTAGATTTAAATCGGCACAGCCAGGGAAGGATCGAACGCAACTGTTTGGAACGAGCGCACCTTTTTTTAACAACCAAAAAGTTTTGTTGTCTGTTGTGGAAGAACAGACGTTCCTCTCGTTGATAGCAGAGGAGCGGATCCAGCGAGAGCTTGATGGGGCGACGCGGAATTAAAAAGTTTTTTTTAAGAGTCGTGGTAGTAGAGGCGGCGCAACTATAACGACATGTGAATAATCCCGCCTACTCTAAAGCGGTAGGGAACTGCAGTGGAAATGCAAACCGTGCCGAGCCGAACCGTGTCGTGCCGTACTGAGCCGGGCCGAGCCGAGCCGAGTCGTACCACGCAGTGGAAAAGCGCCATAGTGACAGAGTGCACTGAAAGTTTATTCAGTCTGAATTGTGAGTTATGAAGTGTTTGGAGTGATGTGCATGTGAAGGTTTGCTGTTAGTGCTCCTCCTGTGGCCTTCTCCTGGCCCTGGTTTTCCAGTCTCTCTAGAAATATGTTAATATATATAATATGTCAAACGCAGCATTGAGATCTAGTAGTACCAGTACTGATATTTTGCCAGAATCTAAGCGAATATCATTTATTATCTTTATGAGTGCTGTCTCTGTGCTTTGATGCGGTCGGAAACCAGATTGAAAATTGTCCAGGTATCCATTTGAGTTTAAGTATTTGTTCAGCTGATTAAAAACTACATTTTCAATAATCTTGCCTATAAAAGAAAGATTTGATACTGGTCTATAATTGCTCAATATGGTATTATCAAGATTGCTCTTTTTCAGAAGGGGCTTAACAACTGCAGTTTTCAGGGAGTTTGGAAAAGTGAAGTGAGGCGTTCACCACTTAGTTAAGCACACATTTGAAAAAAATATGTGGGAAGTGTGTCAAGATAGCAGGTTGACGATTTAAGGTGCTGTACTATTTCTTCCAAAATGTTGCTATCAATTGCTTCAAAAACAGAAATAGTAACTTCTTTTTGAAATTGCAGTCGAATCTGTCTGACCTCTGCATAACTTGAGGATGTGCTAATCGCCTTTCTGATATTATTGATCTTCTCAGAAAAGAAGGAAGCAAACTCATTGCATTTGCTGTCGGAGAGAGCATTTCACTGGGAGTCTGACTTGGGGGGTTTGTCAGTCTCTCAACAGTAGCAAAAAGAGTGCGAGTGTTGTTTAAGTTACTATTTATAAGGTTTGAGAAGAAGGTCTGTCTAGCTGTGGCTAGTTCCACATTGAAAGCATGAAGGCTGTCTTTATAGATGCTATAGTGAATTTCAAATGTCGTCTTCCGCCACATCCGCTCAGCTTTTCTGCATTGTCTTTTCATACTCTGTACTGCTGTTGATTTTCTCCAAGCTGATTTTTGTCTGCCAGTCTTCTTGCTGACTTTCACAGGAGCAATAATCATCAATAACATTTTTAACTTTTGAGTTAAAGGAATCAAGGAGAAGATCAACAGAGTCTGCAGAAATGCTTGGTGTTAAAGATATAGCCTTCATAAATAGCACACTAGTGTTCTCGTTAATGCATCTCTTTCTGACAGAGACAGATCTAGATTCAGAGGGAGCAGAGATCAATATATCAAAGAAAATACATAAGTGATCAGATCAGGTCTGCTGAATCAGGTCAAAAGTGTTTAAAACAGTTATAATTTATTTTGTAGTTTTTGATATCTGCATTATCAATGTGAATATTAAAATCCCCTGCAATAGCAAAACAGTCAAACTCTGAGGAAATCATTTATTACATTTCTGTGAATTCTTCAACAAAGGCTGGAGAGTATTTTGGAGGCCTGTAAATAATGATAAACAGAATGTGTGGTGCACCCCCTGTGATGCCGGCCCTGCACTTAAGTAAGCATTAACATGTTAATTTATAAGCTGATGTGCCACAAAAGCCAGTGAATTCACAAGCAGACAATAAGGAGGTCGAAGATGAGGAGAAAGAGTGCAAAGTTTTTAAGTATTTACTGTACGTACAACTCCTTAAGTTTAGCTTGTATGGAGCTGTCACTGTAATACACTGTAAAACAACACCACACTGTCTCTTCACTGACTCCTTACTCAACTGTATGTCATATTCACAGAGTGATCAAAGAACTACCAGTATGTAAAATCTCCTGTCAGTGCGGAATAATGACGAATGTCGATCTAGTGATGTAAAAGCCATGTGAATTCCATTTTGAGTGTTCAGACTTGAAAAACATCTGACCTGAATTGGATTTATGACCACATATGAAAGTGGACCAACTCAGAATTGAAAAGATCAGATTCCATGTGGTTTGTGCTCTTAACACTGTAATGAAATAAAAACGAGTCACATATATGAGCAAAAAAAAAAATTTTTAAATAAATAAATACATAAAAAATTGGATTTGGGTCACATCTTCCTGCAGTGTGAACATACCCAAAGTCATTTAAATCACATTTCTTCCCCATTCTGATGCTTAGTTTGAACTTCAGTAGATCATCTTGACATGTAGACATGTCTAAATGTTGCAATGTGATTGGCTGATTAGGTATTTGTGTTAATGTGCAATTGAACAGGTATACTTAATAACGTGGCTAGTGACATATAATACTGACCCCAAACTTTTGAATTTGGTAGTTTATATCTACAAAATCACATTATCTACATGAATGATCACAGACAAAAAAACATTGGCTGTAGTGGCTCCGTTCATGTATGTTGATTTTCCTATGCTCTTTATGGTGTGATTCCATTCATTAAATTAAATAGTGGCCACCTTTTCAAAATCTATTTTATACGATTCATTTTATTTGTTTGCCATCTCTAGAATACATTTTATTAAAAGAGTAATTTCTATTGTTAAAATGAATTATTTTGTGATACTGTACATTATCCATTACTTAGTGGGGTTGAGATACTTTTACTAAAAAACAAGACAAAAAGGCTTATTAAGAAAAGTACTTTTGCAGAGACGCAGGAGGGGCACAGTTTGGAATTAAAGGAATAACACATTAAGGCCTCGCCTTCCTGTGGCCATCTCAAACGAAGATTTATATTTGTTCTGGGCGGGGAATAATTGGTGGGGTGATTGATGGGAGGGCACAGAGCTATAAGCTGCTCCTCTCCATCATAACAAATTGATGAATGTCAGATTTTCCCAAAGCTGCCGTCGAGCCCAGGGGCGGATGGCGAGAAAGACTAAGAGCGAGAGAGCATGGTACAGTCTAGTCATAGCGGCTGTGCCCTTGAACTTGAGAGAGAGAAAGTGGGGTTATCTGGGGCTACTTTTTGTTTTCACCTCAAATGAATCCACGAGAACTCCATTATTTATATTTTGATAGGTACAGATGCAGCCGGAGGGCAGATTTATAAGTGTTAAAAATGGGAAATGAGGTGACAGCCAAGCTATTTTCCACCCTCCCTTTCCTCTCTAATGTATACATTTCCCTCTATAGTTGTATTTCTTTTGCCCACTAGTCCTCAATTCTTTAATCCATTGGGCTCATAAAAGCTCAGTTTAAGTCCCAGGAATGTTCTAGAATTAGAAGCCTCCAGTGTACGTTAGTGTTCCATAAATGCCTTGTATATATAGGGCTAAGAGAGAATTGCACGTGCCATGCTGACTTTCATTTTGCATGACGTCTGTGATATTGCTTCTGTTGTTCTCCTCTGCATCTGTGCAAGACACAGATGCTGCGAAAAGCCATAAAGATAGGAAAATGGTATTAGATGTGAATATGTATTTCTAATCTAAGCATGCACTGTGTATGACAACTGTATGACATAGGCGACAGCCCACATTCTAGGCAAAAATCTGAAGATTCTTCTAGCCAAGAACTGTCCAGTTACAGGACGTGACCGTCTGACCTATAAAGGGACAGTTTTACATTAAGTTTATGCTTCCTTCTTTCTGCCGTGTTCGATTTGTGAAGAGATTTTTTGTTTTTGGATGGAGTATCCCTTTAGCATCAATTTGCGCCTCTTCATTTGATTATCACTTATCTAAACTACAGCATTTATTATTTATATATATATATATATATTTTTTTTTTAACTACCGTTTTTTTAGTGAGCAAAGAGGGCCAGTGTTCAAATCCCATTCTAATTAACTTTAATAAAGTGAAAATGCAGCTGAACTTGTCAGCCAGTAATCAGTAAGCATTTTTATTGAATGGAAAACAGAAATTTTGATTAGACTCATTTAGTGTTCCACAGGAAAAAGAAATCATGCAAGTTCGACACAATGTGAGGCTTGGTAGATGATGACAGAATTTTTTATTTAATGCAAATAATCTGCAGAAGCAGCGACTTGTTTGGCCAAAGGGGTTTTAGATGTGTGAATGAATGGTTTTGCCACAGTGCTGTAGACAAACATCTTTTGTGTCTATGAGTGTGCAATCTAATTATCAAATGCATAGTCTTTTTGTTTGTAAGGTGCATCTAGAATAGGTTCAAAAATAGAACTAAATCCGTGTGAATGGACATGACGCTTGTGTTCCTGACCGTCTGTTTTCTGCTTTGCAGATGCTGGCTCTGGATCAGGGGATGATGGTGAGTATTTTCAACTCATCTCTAATTAATACAGAGCATTACAATAATGATCTCATATCTCGCTTTGTCTGTTCACATCCGCACACACCCAAGATGCTCATACTGAGTTCGGATGACAGCAGCTTCTGTCTGCCTCTCCTGATAGATGTGAATATGCCAGCAGTACTTATGAAGTGAATCCAGGATGAAGAATTTCACTCTAGAGCATGGCTAATTAAAAAGAGATTCAGAATGGGGTGATGGGAAGATCAAGAGAGAGAGAGGGAGGGATGCTCTGAAGTGAGGGATGATATATCTACTCTGAAATATTAGGAAAGTTCTACCGATCAACTAGGAATGAATTTGAAAGAGAGAGAGAGAAACTATGATTGGAATGGAATATGTAGTGGCCTAGTATTTAGTCTAGTCTGTCCTAGTATAAGTGAAATAGTAGGCAATGGCATTTCACTATATTGTTGTCACATGACCTTACCAAGTTGCATGTTTATATCAGAAAGTAACATTTTGCATTTTAAATCCAGTATAATGTAAAAATGTCTTCTTTTGGGGAAGTCTGATAAATTGATGAGACACAAAAAGTCAGCTAAAAATGGTGCCTGATATTAGTTCTGATTCATTCCTCAAGATCTAGTTATCACATTGGGTTCTGGGATACAGTTTAAATGCAGTAAGCTCTATGTTTGGAATAGCATACACTGAATAAAACAGTTTTTAAAAGAAATCACTCAGAAATTGCTAGTAAATTTGGCAAATATTTACAAAGTAATGGCAAGTAACGCATGTAATTAAATGCAAAATAGTAAAAAAAGTAGAAAGAATGAAATACCATTTCTTGCAAAACATACTTAAATATTTTTTGTTTTATTTACAACTTTGAAAAATCATATTTTACAGTGTACTAACATACTGCTCTCTCCATTTCAGCTGCATATAATATTCACTTCACTATTTATTTGATCGAACTGAAAAAAAGTTAAGAAATTCACTGCAGGAAAATATTTTTTTCAAGTATTTATTTTCAAATTCTCCATGATTGCAGAATGCTGCATATATATATATATATATACAATGCACTACATTGTATACTGTGCTGTATTCAGAAAATTGTATGCAGGTTTTCCATTTCATACATCAGCTTTTCATATGACTCACATCAAGGCTTCAGTGCAAGCATCATGTGCCCTTTTGACCACCACATGAAAAGCATTGCAGATAGAGTTACGGAAAGCCAGTTCTAAGAGGCTGCTACTGTATGTACCATGAAAGCAGGAGTGCACACACAGTAAACTATTTAATACACTGCAGAATGAGAAAAACTACTCACAGAAAATTGATTCACATTCATTTAAAATTACATGAATTGGATTGTTGTTGGAAATATTAAGTTGTATATATAACTGAATAAAATGAAACTGAGGAATTCAAGATCTCCTCATAAAGTTTGTGAAAAAATCTCTGAGGCTTTAACAACTCTGAAAGGTCTCATTAGAGATGCAAAAGCATGTGCAAACATCGCATACTTCAGACCTGTAATATCATTCATCATGTGAATTTTCCAGTAATCACTGGCTGTGCTTTAAAAGGTCACACACTTAAAATTGTTTGAACTTTGAGTGACGCATTAACAGTGTTTGACTGGCACACAGTGTGCCGCTGGAGGTAATAGCTCCTAGAGTTCAACTCACTGGGCAAAGCTGATGTGAGCCATGTGAAAGAGCCTTTACTGCGAGACTTTAATATAAAATACAGCATGCTTCTAGAATGCTAAAACTTATTATGCTTACCAAGGCTACATTTATTTGATCGAAAACAGAGTAAACAATAATATTGTGGAATATTATTAAAGGGGTCATATGATGTTGCTAAAAAGAACATTATTTGGTGTATTTGGTGTAATGAAATGTGTTTATGCGGTTTAAGGTTAAAAAAGGTTAATGCCCCGCCTTTCTGAAACGCGTAGATTTTTACATAGCTCATCGGTCTGAAAAGCGAGGTGTGCTGTGATTGGCCAGCTATCCAGAGCGTTATGATTGGCCGAATACCTCAAGTGTGTGACGGAAATGTTACGCCCCTATCATACTGTGATGATGCCCTGTCCGGCCGGAGCGATGATTCAAAAACATGAAAACCCATTATAAACGAGGCATTCGTTGCATCCAGTGGGGACATAATTATGGATTATAATAACTTATACTTTCTTTTTAAGCGTTGCGTTGCATCGCGCCGCGTAAACATAAAACTCTGTCTGCATTTGTGATCGGAGAAATGACAGACGAAGCGATATCGTCCTCTTTTGGAAGGCCAAACAAAGTAGTTTCGCTTTCACAACGAATCATACAGCGCCTTCACGACATGGCAGCGGCGGCAACAATACTACAGTGAAAATAAAAGTTACGCCTTCTTTCTTTGCGTGAACATTTGGGCGGCATTATGCAAATCTTCCCACATCGTGACGTAGATATGTGGGGGCATGTTAGAACGAGCCGTGTTAGGTAGGCGTAACTTTTATAAAGAATATCTCTTTGGATTTGAGACGTTAGTCTTTGCAACTTTACAGATCTTCTTTATGCACCAAGAGCTTGTAACACTCCAAAGAGAAAGGAAAAATTGAAATCGCATCATATGATTTAACCTTTAATATTTAACTGAAATTTCAGCATCATTAGTCTTCAGATCCTTCAGAAATCATTTTAATATGCTGATTTAGTCCTCAAGAAACATTTCTTCTTATTAGTGTTGAAATCAGATGTGCTGCTTAATGTTTTTGTACAAACCATGATACATAAAACGAAAAAAAAGGAACAACAGAAGAGCGTGGCTCAAAGAGCAAAGAACAGGAAATTGAGGATGAGAAGAAAAGAAAATGAAATAAAAGAGGATATAAAAACGAAAGCGCCATCTGAAAGCCATACAACAGGGATGACACAGGAGATAGATAGCACAGAACATGTGAACAAATGTAGCCACTGTGGGAGAGACGAGACACAGGGAGCTAGAGCGAGGGATGGAGGGAAATAGAAAAGGAAAGGGCAAGAAGAGAGAAGGATGGAGGGGGCACGGTTAGAGACAGATCGATGTGGCTCAAGAGAAGAGTTTAGCTTCAGGGAAAGCATTGCCTCTCCTCCAGGATCAAACATGTTTTAATGTCTGATTGTAAATCATTGATGAGCTCTGGCTCTTACATTCTAAATCACACACACACACACACACACAGAATCAGATATGTTCTATCGACGAGGAAACAACACTTCCTCCTCACTCTCACATCTCACATGTAACTGAGCAGAGATATTACACAAGAGTCTTCCAACACACACATGTAAATGTACAGTAACGACGAAAAACACAACTAACAGAAGGCATTTCTTCCATTCCTAACAGAAAAAATTTGAAATTCACTGTTACAGACAAGTGGGGCTTTTTAACATACAGATTCTAAATCAAACTTTTTGTTAACGTGAGAGAAATAGTATGGTTGAACATAAGATCTTATGTATCCAATAGGGAAAGACATATGAGCCCAATCTTACAAGCTGTTTTCCAAAATCGCATAATTAGAACTTATTTTGCAACTGTTCAAAAGTAAGCTCTGTATAGTGAGAATATCTGGAGTATGAATAAAACCTAGATGTACTACATTTGCCAGGTTGTCACTGTCATTTGACATTTATTTATTTTGGAATTGTAAGAAAAATGGCTTTAAAGAGATAGTTGACCCAAAAATTGTTCCAAATGTGTATTGCTTGCTGTAAGATGAATGTTTGAAGAACAGATTTGGTTACCATTGACTTCCATTGTATGGACAAAAAACACTGCAGACATTTAATAAAATGCCTTATTTTATGCCATGCAGGATGAATAAATGATTGCAGAATTTTCATTTTTGGGGGGTCTATTCCAAAAATGGGATAATGTAATGCCTAGTTTTGAATAATCAAGTGAATTAAAAGGACTGCTGTTTTCATTTTTTTCTTTAGAAATAAAATTTCGAGGAAATACATTAGCAAATTAGTGTTCAAAACTATGTTCTTGCAATACCTACAAGAATAGCCTACAATAATGATTTATATTCCCATCTGTTGGGTTTGATTGGGTTGGAATCTTAAGAGTTGCATCATTTGTTCTTGCATGTTTAAATCATGTCCAGAATGTCCAGGTATGATGCTACTTGTTTAGAAGACATATACTTGGGATACACATCTTGTAGAACATTATTCTCACTATCAGAGATATTGATGTAGCTAGTCAGATCCACACCATAAAGTAACAATCACAGGATCCTATGGGTAGCTACAGTTCAAACTTTACCTCATGAATCATCATACAGTGCACTGTAAAAAAAAAAGATTGTGATTTTAACAGTAAAAGACTGTAAAAATGCTACAGTAAAAACCTGTTAACTGGTTAACAGTAAGTTTCCATACTATATTCGGTGAATAAATGTAATTACATTTAATGTAATTTTACAGTAAAATACTGTTAAAAAATATACGTTCTTTGGAAGTGAAAAAGTCATTCTATAATTTACAGTGAAAAACCGTAAATTGACACTCCCAGAATTCCCTGCATAACACTTCATATTTGATGTTTTATTGTTGAAATAACATGTTTTTTCTTATCAGTTGTGTACATTAGGGTTTAATCTTACATCTAATGTTGTTAAATTAATGTTTATTTAATTATTTCAGTATCATGTGTGTCACCATGATGGGGTTTAGTGTTTGTGTGAATGTGACACCTCCTCAGCTCGTAGAAAAGTTGTTTGTGATGAGCTTTGGTTCATCATGTGACTTTCTCATCACCACCAGTTTTTGGTGGTTAACAGTGCATTACAATGGTTCAAAACAGATATTAATACTTCAATATGTTTGTTTATTAACATTACATCAGTTAATGAAATACGGTATTTTATTGTGAATTTAAGTTAAGTCTGTAAAACCTAAAATGTTGCTACCATATTTTTTCCGGTGAAGTTCTGGCAACCACAGCTGCCGGTATTTTACCGTAAATGTCACAGATTTTTTTACTGTGTGTAGAACTGATGTAAAAATGTGCTTCCTTAAGTAACTCACAGTGCTTTGTCTAGCTTTTATTAGCAACACTACACACTATCCTTGACTCGGTGAAACTCAGTGTGACCACATTGCAGCAACTGACACGTTATTCTCCATAATGTGTAGAAAATCAGGCCGTTCCTTTACACCCACTCAAAATAGCTATTTTTTAAGCAGAAAACTGCTGCTTGACCCATATTTAGCTTTCAGAAACACTCACATGCTATGTTTATCTAGATTCTTTCATTTACTGCCAGTAGCTGTTCAAGGACTGCTAATTTGCAATTAGCACTGTCCTAATTGAAGTGTTTTAGTAAGGAGCACTATTCAAGCTTAGATTACATTACAAATACACTCTGAACAATGTTCTTCTTTCAGCATAAAACCACTAAGGTGAGGTGTCTTCATCTCTGTGGTGATGAACTTGTGGCAATGTCAGATTTTCGTGAAGGCGATGGCTAACGGAAGAGTCTCTGGCTCTTTGCCATCAATAACGCATCACAAATCACTTTTACGGTTACAGTTTTTATTTTGTAGAGGGGAAGCTTGACTGATACTGCGGTCAGTAATTAGTAACTAATTATATAACCATACACCTGATGGCTGTTACTGATGTCTATTTCTGGTAATCTAGAACCCATTTACATTCAAATATTCACTTCCTATAGGATTGCATACACTTTAAATTATAGAAGCTGTGGCTGGACTTTTTCATGGTACAGTATATGGGAATTACTTTAAACTATGGAAACTTGGTCAGGTTGACTTTTAAAAATAATCTCTCTTAAAACACTTTTCACATTTTCATTTTATTTGTGACCCTGAACCACAAAACCAGTCTTAAGTTGCTGGGGTATATTTGTAGCAATAGCCAAAAATACATTGCAAATGCATTGTAAATTACTGATTTTTCTTTTATGCCAAAAATCATTAGGATATTAAGTAAAGATCATGTTCCATGAAGATATTTAGTAAATTTCCTACTGTAAATATATTAAAACATAATTTTTGATTAGTAATATGCATTGCTAAGAACTTAATTTGGACAACTTTAAAGGCGATTTTCTCCGTATTTTGATCTTTTTGCACCCTCAGATTCCAGATTTTCAAATAGTTGTATCTCGGCCAAATATTGTCCTATCCTAACAAGCTTATTTATTCAGCTTTCAGATTATGTATAAATCTCAATTTCGAAAAATGTACCCTTATAACTGGTTTTGTGGTCCAGGGTCACAATTGTATACTGGCAATGTACAGCAGTATACCATACAAGCAGCATAATAATTTTTTTCTTTTCCACTCATTTCCACCACATCTCACAATTTTTTTTTTACATTTGTTAACTGCAAGATATCTTGCTATATTATCAAGATAAAAATGGTATGGGTTTTGAAAGTAAAAACTATGATTTACTGTAACATTTATGTTCAAAGATCATTTTCCAGAAGTCCCTGCATGGCAAAATCACACATGAATTTATTTTATTTAAAGGGGTCATATGATGCTTTTTTTTAAAAGATCATTATTTTGTGTATTTGGTGTAACAGAATATGTTGACATGCTTTAATGTTCAAAAAACATTATTATTCAAATACTGTACATTATTGTAGGTCCTCTATGCCCCGCCTCTCTCAAACGCTTCGTTTTCTACAAAGTCCCTCCTTCCGACAATAGTTTCTTCTTAGTTTGTTTTCAGAAATGGTCATTAGGAAGTTTTGCAATGTTTTTTTTAATGTCATGATTCTTGTTTTGACACTGACTTTTTTATGGATAGGCCACTCATGATGCACTCGGATTCATAATGGGGTTTTCTATTTTACCACATGTATTATAGTGGTTATCAGTATATTTTAAGGTACAAAGCAGACTCTGGTAGTTCAAGTGGACTGGTATATTAACATTATATCACTTAATGAAAGCAAATTTACCAGTATTTTTTAATGTGCATGAATTATGTTTGATAACATTCTGGTATGGAAATTAAATAAAATGGCCAGCTTGTTTGTGTTGCCAAGGCAATTTTTACAGCTAGCATTTTATCCTAAATAAACACATTTATAATTACTTGATTGAAATTGAAGCACATTTGCACATTTTCACGAAGCACAATAAAAACATTCATTTCACAAGTGACATTTACCTAGTTTTTTTTTTTGTACACATCTCATATTTTACCTCAAATACGATCTTCTCTTTTCACTCATGTAAATCAAATAACAGCAGTTTAGGATTTTTTCATAAAAGAACACTGAGCTCTTTTATCTGAACAGATAGTGGAAAATTTGATTCGTCATAATATGACCCCTTTAAGTGCAGCTCTCAAGATCTCTCATCTCATTTGCTCTCTCTCTCGCTCTCTGCAGTTAACGAGGGTTCAGCAGAGATCAGTCAGAAGGAGACATCAACGTGCGACATTTGTCAGTTTGGGGCCGAGTGCGACGAGGATTCTGAGGACGTGTGGTGAGTCACAAACGCACGCGACAGCTTTTCAGGGTCCTGACGTTCTGTTCTTCAGAGAGCCAGAGGGCTTGAGGAATACAGGGGTGTGTCTAATGGCATGTATCTGATGTAGAGTCTTCTGCAGGCCTGCTTCTTGTGAGTTTCTGCTCTTCCTGGCACTGATTCTGAAGGCTGATAAAGTCTACGCCATTTCACTGTGATGCATTACAGTGCATCGCCGAGGGTGCGTGCTGTACGGAATGCACTGCAGTAAATAATCTCTATTCGATTGTCCTTCTCTCTGTCTTCCCATCTCTTTCTTGCTTCCTTTTAGCTTTGCAATCTCTCTTGTGATATCTGTCCCTTATCTCTAGTGAGGCTTATGATTAAAGCTAGAAAAACAAATTACCAGTAGGGTAAGTAAAATAAACTTAATTCAAGATAAGCAGATTCATCCTGTTTTGAGGATGTTTAGCTATTTTTTACTGGAAATCGGGACAGAAATACTGATTAAGACTGATTTTTGTGATGTCAGCAAAACTAATTTCGGAGTCAGAGCAAGTTATTACATTTTGATGAAATATTAATTTGCAATTTTGATGACTTTGCCAACCTCCCATCTGGACACATCTATTGCAAAAATAGATTTCAGGTCAATGTTCTGACCTGTTTGTAATCACTCACATGGACAAGGCTTGTTTTTTGCCATCATTTCCCCTTCAGGTTTCTCTTTCATTTCAGCCTTGTAATTTATTTAACCCATTGACTAACATGTTGTGCTGTGGCATTCTGTGGCATTCTGAGCAGATTGTAAATGTTAATTGTATTGTCGCCAGACTGTGAGGGTCAGTTCTCTGTCAGTCTGGAAGGATGATGGATTATTTCCTAGTACAAGGCCCAACGTTCAGAACAGCGGACTGGCAACCCAAGAGATGGAGGGGCAAAAGAGTGCAGCTCTCCGCTGCAATTCCATCTTTAATTAATAGAGTTCCTCTTCCCTAGCAGACAGATTAAAACCTCAGGACCATGGGAGAGCAATTACCATTCAAATATCCCTCACGGTAATACACTAACCAGACAGATCAGAGGGAGACCGAGGAATGGAGAGAGATAGAGATGTGAAAAGGGACGGGAACGAATGAGGGAGAAAATATCAGAAGGAGACAGAGATGAAAAGAGGGAAATGAGGCATCTCAGCGGTTAATGTGTGTGAGTGCGTCTACGTTAAGGTTCATGAGGTCGGTTAAAAGCGGGTGTGGGGGCACTTTCAAAATACGATTTAAAATAGGCCCTGGAATTCTTAATACATTTATTTATTTTTTTCTAACAAATAATCAGTGAAAGGAGGTGCTTAAATCAATAGTTCACCTATAGTTCACCAAACAATGAAAGTTTAGTCACCCTCAGGACATCTGAGATGTGTGTGTTTCTTTATTGGAACAGATTTGGAGAAACATCACTTGTTCACCAATAGATCCTTTGAAGTGAATGGGTGCCGTCAGAATGAGAGTCCGAACAGTTGATAAGAAGTTTTATTTTAGCAAACCTGTCATCTAATTTTAAAACATGTATATCGTTTACACAAAAACCCTGATTTGCAATAAACAACAAATCATTCAAATGAAATATATATATATATATATATATATATATATACATACACAGTGGTGTGAAAAGTTTTTTTTTAAATTTCTTGCATATTTGTCACTTAAAAGATTCAGATCATCAAACTAATTTTAATATTACACAAAGATAATGCAAGTAAATACAAAATGCAGTTTTTAAATGATGATTTCATTTATTAAGGGAAAAAAGCTTTCCAAACCTACGTGGCCTTACGTGAAAACGTAATTACCCCCTCCTGTTAAATCATGAAAGAACTGCAATTAAATACATTATTTTAGAAAGCTGAGTTAAATTTCACTAGACACACCCAGGCCTGATTACTGCCAGACCTGTTGAATCAAGAAATCCTATATATACAAGTAGACTTAATCATGGAAAAGGCTACAAATGTGTAGAATATGGCCTCTTAGAAGATGTTTTTCTGTGACATTCGCTGTAGGTTTTGTGGTTTAATATGCAGGGAATCTTTAAACCAAATATAGCTGCTCCAATTCCACAAGATTAAGTATATCTTTGAGAGTCATGAAATCCCTACTGATCCTTTCTATGTTGCTTTCATCAATTATATTTTTGAAAAGCTGTGAAAAATGAGAAAATATAGTTTCCATCAGCCACAGCGAACAGTGAGTGTGCTAGATTGATTTGCAGAGTTGTAATTCCAGACGTTATAGGACTCCTCTCTCTCCATCACTCTCTTTCTCTCTCTCTTTCATTACCTTTCTTCCCCTTGGAATCTATTTGTATGTGTGTGCTGTGTCTGATAACCAATTAGCAGCTACATCTGTGAGCACTGATGCGGTCGGTCCTATAGCATAGAAATCCAGCTCAAGCTAACAGTAATCAATTCATACCCTCTAATCACATTTTTTTCAGCTCAGTGAAAATGCAGTGAATCTGCAGTTTTCATGCTGTTACAATCACATATTGGGTGCATGCCTGCATGTGCCTGTTTTGTCAGATGAATGTCTGAGAACATGATAAGTGTGGATAAGTCGAGTCAGGCATGGTTCATGTTGCTTTGACTCGTGTATGTCTTGCCGAACACTGCCAGGTCTGGTCTGTTATCCTCTGGGCATATATGGAGGGATTAGAAATATTACAGCAGGGTTTTATAAATCAATACCAGACTCAGAGATGAAGTGCTCACCAGTAAATATATTAGACAGAGGAGATGCAGCAAATATATCTGGTCTAAGTGCATTCTCTCTTTCTCTCTCTAAGAATTTGTAAGTGTGACTGTATGGCAATTACCGTATGGTCCTAGTTAGACACTTTCCAATGCCAGACAACACTTTCATCTTATGAACTAGCAGTATGACTATGTTAGATGTTCTTTGATATTCAATGTTATGAGTACAAATAGTGGGTTACAAAAGCCTGAAACCACATCTGGGACTCATAACCAAGTTTATTTATTTAATGTTAATTTTAGTTAAATTTTGAATGCTTTTTTAAAAAATATTTCTGTTTAGCTTCATTTCAGTTGTAGTCATTTTACTTCAACTATATTTTATTTCAATTAGTTGCCAAGGAAACATTTCTAATTTAAAAAAAAAATTATTTTAGCTTGATTTTAATTAACAACAACTATTATCAAATATTTTGTTTTTGTTAACATCTTAATATTAATATTTAGCCTAATTTATATTAATATTACAATATTTGGGAACAGAATGATTCCTTATCTAATAATATGTCATTAATACTTCCAAATGATTCATTCTGAGAAATTTACACTGTAGTGGTCACCATGCAACAGAGGTTTAAATGACAGAAATGCTAAATGGTAACATTTCCACTAGTGGAGACTTATTGACTGCAAACATATCCATAAATATGCATAGAGGCATACAAACTGGCAAACTCATTTTTGGTTAAAAAAAAAAGGAGTAAAAATAATATATTTAATCTGAGACCACACAGGCAAACAGATGGCAATATCAAAGCTCATCCAGATAGATAAATATCTCAGACTGCAAGTACAAGAGAGGGAGAGACGATGCTCATTCTGCCAGGATAGAGTCAGTCTCCAGTAATGGGGTGTCTGGCAGAAGTGTGCGTTTAGTTAAATAAATGAACAGAGAAACTGCAAACGCAATGCAAAGTAAACTGAAAGATACGGTTGGTGCAATAATGTTTGAAGGAATGAAGAGTCTGTGTGCATCTATTCATCAGTGCTTATCTCTGCTCTTATAGGAACATTCAGAATAATGATGAATTCTGACTCATTTCCACAAAATTGGTTCATTTCAGTGAACTGATTCAGCGGTTCTTTTTGTCATCACATAATTACGTGATCACATGGTCTCTAACATCCTGATGTTTTATCTATTAATAAGGTGGTTTATAGCAATGTTTTCCACTTCAGTTTGTTGCAGCCATATTTATCAACCATTTATTAAAACCTGTTTGTGTGTTGGAACTGGTTGTGTCATTTTATTTGACAAATAGATGTTAAAATCATCAATAAGGTTCAGGAGGTTCAGCATCTGTGTCTACAAAGCAGCATATTTCATATAAGTTGGAAGTCCAACTCCATATTTCTCTTTTTTGAAAGTTTCAGAAACCAGTTATTATTATTCTTGAACTTAAATATGTTTGTTAGTTTCTTTAATAGTTGGCATTTAATTTGCTGTGATTTGTTTAAGTGACTTTTTCTTATTATTGTGCATAATTATTTTTTAAACGCTGGGCGCTTTGGGCCCTGTGGACTTTTGGAAATTAAAGTACTTCATTAAATGTCCAACAGTGGATATACTATACATGCATCACCTGATCCCTAATGAACAAATGTCATTACGTCTCATATTTCATACAAAGTTTACACACTGACATTGTAACCAAGTACAGTAACTTTAATAAAAACAGCAAAATTGTTGTTTGTGGCGGAAGAAATGTTTAAACATTTTTTATAAATCATTTTCACACAATATGTATTAAAATGGTTTAGTTACCTTTTTGTTTAGATCATTATAGTTTAAAAAATGTATGTTATGATGGATTTTCTTATTTTAAGATGAAGTCTGTATATTGGAAAAATCTTATTTTTTTATTTTCTTTTAGTTTAAATCAATGTACGAAAATTAATACAAACTAAATAGAATTTTTTTTTTTTAATGACAAAAACACAACAAAAATTACTAAAACTTTAGCCAAAATTAAAGTGAAATTAAAAAATGTAAGTGAAAACTAATTCAAAATATCAAATATATTCAATTAACACTGGTCTGGGACAAGATTAAAATACTCCACACAAACAAAGTATGTGAAAAGTAGTCCAAAAAAATGAAACCAAGCCCTGGGACATGAACACGATCATTGTTGAAGAAACAAAACACACATATATGGAATTTATTGCCTGACACTTCTTTCTATGATAAAACCCAGACATGAATCTATGAAAGTTTACACTCTCTCTTTCTCTCTCTGCAGGTGTGTGTGCAACATCGATTGCTCCCACATCAGTTTTAATCCAGTCTGTGCATCAGACGGCCGTTCCTATGACAACCCCTGCCAGGTGAAAGAGGTGTCGTGTCAGAAGCAGGAGAGGATTGAGGTCAAATACCTCGGACATTGTAAGGGTCAGTGTCAACTCTCAATTTATTTATCACAAATGCATTCACCTCTGCTCCTGCCTGAGAGTCTAATCACATTCATTCTGCTCACGATCTGAGGAGGCTATGAGGAAGGTTCACCCTCACACACCGCCTCTCTCTCTCTCTCTCTCTCTCTCTCTCTCTCGCTCTCTCTCGCACACACACACACACACGCACAAAGGCTTACTATGTTTTACTGATGGTTTTTAATAAGTGTAATTATAGACTGTAGCCAATTGAATAGTGCAACATAAATGTTAGTAGATTCAAATAATCACAACATACATTTTGTGTACATTTACCTTTTTATTTTTCTTTACAATTTGACCCAGCCCCAATCATAGTCATGAATTAAGCACTCCTGATCATAATTTTTGTATCTAATGTTTTTGTCCCCTTCCATCCAAACCCACACCACTTTTTGATGCATTTTAAGCTCAATTTGAATGAAGAAATCTAAAATAGCTTTTATTTGAAGAACCCGTGTTGCCACTGAGCATTTGAGGTAAAAAAAGTGAGAGATATGTTTATTCAGAAAGGACATGTTCAAATGATAAAAAGTGACAGTATTACATTGTTACCAAAACAAAAATCATATTTAAAATACACACTGTTCTTTTGAACTTTATATTTATGAATGAATCCTGAAAAAAAATAACATGCTTTCCACGAAGAAATCTAAAATAGCTTTTATTTGAAGAACCCGTGTTGCCACTGAGCATTTGAGGTAAAAAAGTGAGAGATATGTTTATTCAGAAAGGACATGTTCAAATGATAAAAAGTGACAGTATTACATTGTTACCAAAACAAAAATCATATTTAAAATACACACTGTTCTTTTGAACTTTATATTTATGAATGAATCCTGAAAAAAAATAACATGCTTTCCACAAAATTATTAAGCAGATCAACTGTTTTTAGCATTGATAATTATAAGAAATGTTTATTGAGTACCAAATCAGCATATTAGGAAGATGGTAAGGATCATGTGACACCGAGGACTGGAGTAATCATGCTGAAAATTCAGCTTTGCCCTCACGGGAATAAATTATATTTTAAAATATATTCAAATAGAAAACGGTTATTCCAAATTGTAATAATATTTCACAATATTACAGTTTTTACTCTATTTTTGACCAAATAAATGCAGCCTTGGTGAGCATAAGAGACTTCTTTCATTAACAATAAAAATATTTTGAACAGTAGTAGGTCGATTTTTTTTCTTTTTAAATCTTAACATTTTAATAAGTTTCTTTACATTTCCCATTTAAGGAACAAAAGCAAAATAACAGTTATTGCAGCAGTACTGCAGATATTGAGCATTTTTATTAAATTCGGACATAATTAGATTTCAGGAATACTTTTCTTATCAGGATTTCATTTATAAATTACATTTACATTAATTACATTTATTAGTAAATGAGAGTCAGGCTGCATTTTCTAGTACGTCTAAATTCATATTCACTAAAAGTGTTAATTGCATTAAATAAAACGGCACCAAACAAATGTTAACAGCTCTAAAAACAAAGTGTCGCTCCTTTCCTGTGATAAACAGAGTGGTGAGAAGGAACATATTGAAACCAGTGAGTCTCTGGAGAACTAGCCTGCTTTATGTGTCCTCAACAGGCCACCGTACCCTGATACCTCCCAGTGTGTGTGACAGTTTGACTGAGTGCTGTGACCTGCTTCACAGACAGTGTCAGGAGAGAGTTTGAGAGTGAGAGAGATAGAGAAGAAAAGAGAGAAAGAAAGATTGTGATTAATTGAGTAAACAGAGGAGGGTGTGGTGTCACTGCTGTAGCATTGATCCCTCCATTGACTTAACACGGATACCCTTCAAATGCGCTCTCTCACACACACACACACACACACACACACACACTTTCTCCTCACCGTTTAGAGATGAAACACTGCACTCTGTCCTAAATAGCCTTTTAAAGGGCTGGTTCATCGAAAAATTAACATTCTGTCATCATTTACTCACCCTCATTGTGCATATAAGTTTAGAACGGTCTGTTAGGAAGACCAAATCGTTTGCTGAAACGTTTCTTTTCCCCACAGCTCTCGAATTTCATTTGCATTCACATATAGAGTCCTGCAGGAATGAATCCTAAAACCTGGAAACAAGTTAGCATTTTTGAATTTCCCAAAAGTCCCAAAGTCAATGGCTGACATAAGGTCAGTTGATAACAGAAGCTCAAGATATTTTCACATTTTATTTTACAACATAAAATATCAATAATACTCCACTGGTGATTTTACGTGTGTTGAAAAAGACAGCTAAATGGCACGATCTGGGACATTAAACATCAATCATGCCAAGCAGGTAAACTTAAAATTTACGGACGGTTACATACTTTTACCAACATTTTATATGTAAGCCTTATGTTACATCTCAAATGCCAAGGGAATTTATAGTAATATTAATATTAATTAGCCAGTCCTCTAACTTTACAACTATTCAGGTGTTTTATATTTATTTAAACATATAACAGCTAAAAATATTTATAATTGTGTGCATGTGAAAATAATGTGAACCTTTTGAATGCTTAATGCATGTTTTAAAGCAGTCATGAAATGCATATTTTGAATTATTTTAGAATGTTCCTGAGGTGCACTTACAGGTGCATCTCAATAAATTAGAATGTCATGGAAAAGTTCATTTATTTCAGTAATTCAACTCAAATTGTGAAACTTGTGTATTAAATAAATTCAATGCACACAGACTGAAGTAGTTTAAGTCTTCGTTTCTTTTAATTGTGATGATTCACTATCTCAACAAATTAGAATACTTCATAAGACCAATAAAAAAAAACATTTTTAGTGAATTGTTGGCCTTCTGGAAAGTATGTTCATTTACTGTACATGCACTCAATACTTGGTAGGGGCTCCTTTTGCTTTAATTACTGCCTCAATTTG
>NW_015505213.1:1396481-1440006 GCF_001515645.1 Sinocyclocheilus grahami | reverse complement strand
GACATTGCACCCTAAATCATCACAGACTGTGGAAACTTAACACTGGACTTCAAGCAACTTGGGCTATGAGCTTCTCCACCCTTCCTCCAGACTCTAGGACCTTGGTTTCCAAATGAAATACAAAACTTGCTCTCATCTGAAAAGAGGACTTTGGACCACTGGGCAACAGTCCAGTTCTTCTTCTTCTTAGCCCAGGTAAGATGCCTCTGACGTTGTCTGTGGTTCAGGAGTGGCTTAACGAGGAATACGACAACTGTAGCCAAATTCCTTGACATGTCTGTGTGTGGTGGCTCTTGATGCCTTGACCCCAGCCTCAGTCCATTCCTTGTGAAGTTCACTCAAATTCTTGAATCAATTTTGCTTGACAATCCTCATAAGGCTGCGGTTCTCTCGGTTGGTTGTGCATCTTTTTCTTCCACACTTTTTCCTTCCACTCAACTTTCTGTTAACATGCTTGGATACAGCACTCTGTGAACAGCCAGCTTCTTTGGCAATGAATGTTTGTGGTTTACCCTCCTTGTGAAGGGTGTCAATGATTGTCTTCTGGACAACTGTCAGATCAGCAGTCTTCCCCATGATTGTGTAGCCTAGTGAACCAAACTGAGAGACCATTTTGAAGGCTCAGGAAGCCTTTGTAGGTGTTTTGAGTTGATTAGCTGATTGGCATGTTACTATATTCTAATTGATTGAGATAGTGAATTGGTGGGTTTTTGTTAAATGTGAGCCAAAATCATCACAATTAAAAGAACCAAAGACTTAAACTATTTCAGTCTGTGTGCATTGAATTTATTTAATACACAAGTTTCACAATTTGAGTTGAATTACTGAAATAAATGAACTTTTCCACGACATTCTAATTTATTGAGATGCACCTGTATAGTCTGTCGGTCATAATTTAGATTCAAATGGTAATTTTCTACCCTGAATTTAGCCTCTGATTCGAACAGTCCTTTGGAAGTAAAGAATAAGAGACTCGTTCAGCAGTGTAAACTGTGTCATCATGTCGGAAGTTTTGGCAAAAATGCAAATCACTGATATACTCGCACTGATCTTGAATTGACTGCTCCAGTGATTACAAAGAGGACTAACTTTGATCGCTCAAATAATCACAATATAGATAACAGATGGTTTTCACACTACTAATAACAGTGTGAAGTTGATTGTTTATCACTGGCTTGATTCACTGATGCATAAACAACAGTAAACCATTTGCGACAAAGAACAACTGTGAGCTGAGCCCTTACACATTACACTGATGACAGGTCATGATAGTCATGAAATGCAATTACTGTCACTAATGATTATTTTGTCAATCGAGTAATCGGTTGATTATTCTAATGATTAATTGAGTAATTTGATCATTTTTGGTGGTAATAAAAACAGACTTAAGCAAACGATAGACTGTAAAATGATTTGAAATTTATCTTTAATACTGTATTTGGCCAATTCTTTATGATATAAATGCTGGACATCAAAACATGCAAACTCAGACCGAGGGTTAAAACATTTATTTTGAAATAGCGATGAACAGTTAGCATATTTAGAAAGATAATGATGTATTCTCCTGTATTAGCATAGGTTTATATATGTTTTACCTTATGGATCTGATGAAATGGTGCAGATTGCATTCCCAGGTGAATATTTTAATATCCAGTATGAAATGATGGAGTTTGAGATGGTTCGCGCATGTAAATGAGAACAGTTTGTGTGGAGCAGCATTTACTGTGAACGGAGACACTCTGAGATACACGTAACCTATAAATAACTTGCATTTATTTATTTAATTTGATCGCAGCCTTAGAAAACGGTCTAATGATGCTTTTCATGGATTCTCACATCTGGTGAGATGGAACGCACTTAATTGACATGGGTAAAATGCCGTCTGGGGATTTGTTTTATAATCGAGTACTCTAATTTAAATGAATTTAAACCCTATTTCAGATTATGTTTCTTAAGGTTAGTTTATAAAGTTTGCAAAGCTTTTTGTGCCAAAAAAGGTCTTTACCTAACAGCACTGTAACACTTGTGATTAATGGAGAGAGACATGACTTGTTCAGAACAAATCTTGATTACATACGACGATGACGCATGTTACGGGACGTGTCGTGGGGAGATTGTGATGTCACAATTCTCCAGATTTCAAATCCTGGCATTTTAGAAGTGTAGAAAATAATAATTCACATGTTGAACTGGGGCAGTATGTTTTTATTGCAGAGAAACCTCTTAAATGTAAATATCAAGAACTTTTTGAGTCTCTTGTTTTATGACCCCTTGAAGCAAAAAGTTATTTCTCAAAAACATAATCAAATGTGTTGCTTCGACAAGAGCGAGTTGTTGTTAGAATATAATTCGAGCAAGTCACTTGCCAAATTGGCTGATAGACTGCAAACAAATACCTTAATTTACCACTGTGCAAACCACTCGTGATGTTTGCAGTGGTTCTGTGGATTTTTTTTTTTACGTTATGACACTTTGTACACTATTTTATGCCACTTTCATGATTTCATCACAAACTGACCCTTCACAATGACTAATCTGACAACATAAATTTGTGGAATGTAGAATTACAGTCTCCCCCTCTCTCTCTCTTGTTCGGGGTGTGTTTAGAGGAGAGAGACCAGGTGAGCGAGGTACCATGGGGTCTTTACATCCCGTGTCCGGAGCGTTACAAGAACTACTGTGTCCATGGAGAGTGCGAGTATCCTAGCAACCTCTCGCCCCCCACCTGCAGGTAACCGCACCACACGACACAGACAACATATCAAACTCTTCCTTCTCCCTCACCCACACGCCCACAGACTCTTTAAAGGACAGTGTGAGATTGATTTTAGAGAAGCACTGAGAAGACAAAAGCAGGGGAGAGAACGAGAAATGGGAGAAGATGAGAAGTGATGAAAGACGTGCAAGAAAAAGTGTGAAGGAAAGAGAAGAAGAGAAATTGTGTGTGTGTGTGCCTCCCTCTGAAAGATGACTCATTCCTACCAGCTGTGCATGTGTGTGTGTGTGTGTGTGTCGGCTGGCAGGTGTCCCTTTAACCGCCTCCTCTGAGAGGTCGAGGCTCTAATTAAACAAGACTATGTTTTTCCCAGTGTGCACCAGCTCCCCGCTGCACACTCACTCCCACACACACACACACACTTCCACTGTTTTTTTGCACCTATAAACACTGACTGCCTATTAATTATCCACAAACAGTGGCATCAACATTTTTTTATAAAAAAATTAAATTTTTTGGAATGGCATCAACATCCTACTGCCTTGTGATTATTCACACTGCTCTCTATCATCACCTGCTGAAAGTAGTTATTGATTATGGTCTCCCCATCTTTCCTTTGCTTTAAAATCTAACACTGTTTTTTCTCGCCCGTGTGTGTTTTTCAGTTGTCATTCGGGCTTCATTGGTCCGCAGTGTGACAGGAAGGACTATAACGTGATGTACGTGGTACCTGGTTCGGTAAAGCTGCGTTACGTTCTAATCGCATCCATCATTGGGGCTCTGCAAGTGGCCATTATCTGCCTCGTAGTGCTTTGCATCACACGGTGAGTGTAAACACACAAATCACTCAGACATGTGGCAAAGGTTTCACGCATGCACAGTCACATGCTTCTGATGACAATCACTGTGCAGCTGAAAACAAAATCCAAAAGTTATGGGAATAAGTCAGGAATGTTAAAGCTAAATGAACAGACAGTGTTTAAACAGGAGTCTATCCACATGTGCGTAGTTTTTTCAGTTTGAAACAGATCTGTAAAATTTTATTTTTATTTGTTATTTCACAAGAGTATTAATTCGCAAACAGCACAGAGATTTCAAGTTGACAGGAATCATGGCAGAACATATGGAAGCCCCAAGAGGACACGCATTATTATTATTATTTCCTTGTTTTTGTGATCCTCATAAAATAGGTTTTTGAGGTTTTCTTTTCTTTTTTTCTTTTTTTTTTTGTGAAAACTAACAAATAAACTGAATTGTATTTAAAAATGTGTTACCTATTCAATAATCTTTTATTTATTTAATTAAAGTTTAATTATTTTTTAAATAAAATTCTTTTTTGATGTACTATTTATTTCTTTATTCTCTCATAAAACTTTAATTCTTTGTCAAATTATTTTGCAAGATGTAACTTTTATCTTTTTGACATGGATAGCCATATTTATTATCTATTATTATATAGAACCAAACAGCCTGGACATTCTACCAGTTAACTCTACTTTATTTTTCATAGAAAAAAAGAACACATTCAAAAGTCTGAGTCAGCTTGTTTTATTTTTTGCTTGTTTGTTTGTAAGAAATTTATACTTTTTAGTCTTTAATGATGTTTTAAATGGATCATAATTGATAATAAAGACATTTCTAACATTACAGAAGATTTCTATTTAAAATACTGTACTTTTTAACTTTCAATCCATTAAAGAATCCTAAAAATATGTTTTTGAGCACCAATTCAGCATATTAGAATGATTTCTGAAGGATCATGTGACACTGAAGACTGGAGGGGATGCTGAAAATTCAGCTTTGCATCACAGGAATAAATTACATTTTATCTTTTCAATGGTATGGTCATATTTAAATTATTTTGGACAAACTATCCTTTTTTATTATATGTAATACACAGTTACTACAATAGTATCTTGCCACTTAAGTAAAAACATCCTTATTTGCATTAATCATTTTAAGTGAGACTTTAAGTGTCCAAGTACTTTTGTGGTGACTATATAATGTACGAACTGCGTTTATACAGAAACACACACACATGAAGAGCTGCGGTCACAGCTTTGCTGATTATAATGGGAGTGTTTGAGTACTGTCGCATTGCACAGTTCCTCTATATAATTTATTCAAAATTCAACAGTTTTGTTTTTCCTGTGGCTGAGAAGGACAGTGTGATTTCCTTGATTGTCTGATGCATAAAGCAGCAAATTAATTCAGTAGCAGTTCTCCGCTAAATATGAAGCCTACATACATAAATTTTATGGCATGCAGTTGCAGACACACAAGTTTATAAATGAAATTTCTGTAAATCAGAACAACTCTGATTGCAATATCCAGAGAACTAACTAACAATTATGAATAACGATCATATAATGAAACCTGACCCACACGCATGCATAGTCATGAAGTAAAAGGTGTCTTTAGCTCTTACATGAAGTAAGTGTACAGTGTTCACCGCAGTGCCCTCCTTCACCTTACAGCCCGCAACTGGTTTCTATAGCAACACACTTTCTAACTGCAGCAGTGACTTAGGAACGTCTTTCTCTTATCTGTCTCCGCTTGCTTTTTCCCCCTTTAATTGTCTCAAGTCCTGTCTTTCACTGTCTCGCACTCTCTCTCTCCTGTCTGTCGGCATCTTTCGCCCTCTGTCTTTCTGTCTAGCTAATCAAAGATGCTCAGACTGAAGCACATGTTTAATCAAACACACTCCTGCAAGGGCGCAGAGCCAGCGTAATGATTAGGTGATTGTAATGATTCTCTGACGCCACATTGCATGCAGAGTGTAAGAGCTAGGGTGGTAGCAAAAGTAATGGTTTAGAGAGTGAAAATACAAAGAGCGAGGAAAGAACATCAAGCTCTCTCTAATGAGCGATCATTCAGACTCTTTGACCTTTTAAAAGTTTACGACGCTCAGTACGGCTCGTTCGTTTTTTTCCTCCGCGCTCCACCTGCAAGCAGGCTTTCTGAGGCCTCTAATGTGTTACGGTTGTTTTGATTGTTGCTTTGTCCCGTAACGAGGCTCCCAGGGACGCGCGGGGCGGTGGAATGGACCATGTTGTCATAATGGCTCTGTTGCCCTCAGTGTTTGCTCCCAAGGGGGAAATTGCCACCTCACTTTTGTATAATCAGCACAAATGGGCTTCGACTACAATCCATTTAATATAACTCTCCAAAAGTAGCCCTGTAGGATTCTAAAGGAGAGGGTTTATTGATTAAAGATGGCGAAAGATTTGCCGAACAGACACAACAATGCAGTGAAAATGTTTTGCAGGGATTTAACATCCAGCTTTTTTTGGAATAACTTTCACCATTGTAGTTTCAGAGAGTGTACAATTGGGCTAACTGGACATCAAAAATGGGAGGGTGATACAACTGTTGCAATATCATTAAGAAGAACAAACCCTTAGTAAAATAATGAAACAAAACAAACAGTGGCATAATTTGGTGTGCCAGTCATATGTGCAAAAAAGACAGACAATGTGCACCTATTTCCTTCCACTGTAGGAAATTGAAGCCAAAATGTGACCCTGGACCACAAAAGTTGCACAGGTATATTTGTAGCAATAGCCAACAATACATTGTATGGGTCAAAATTATCCAATTTTCTTTTATGCCAAAAATCATTAGGATATTAAGTAAAGATCATGTTCCATGAAGATATTTTGTAAATTTCCTACCTTCATTTTTGATTAGAAATATGCATTGCTAAAAACTTCATTTGGACAACTTTAAAGGCGTTTTTCTAAATATTTAAAAAAATTTGCAACCTCAGATTCCAGATTTTCAAATAGTTCAATCATGACAACTCTCTAAAGATTTTAGCATGGTGATGGATATGACAATGTTAATGTATTTGGTCTTGACGGAATAGATCTGCTATGCTGCTGCTGTTGCTGAATTGCTGCTGCTGTTGGTTATTGCTGCTGCTGCAAGCAAGTACAGGAACTTGCTACTGCCAATACATTCGGTGCCGTGAGTATTTAAGACATACTGCTGCTGCACAAAATTGACTGCTCCAGTGATTACAAAGAGGACTAACTTTGATCGCTCAAATAATCACAATATAGATAACAGATGGTTTTCACACTACTAATAACAGTGTGAAGTTGATTGTTTATCACTGGCTTGATTCACTGATGCATAAACAACAGTAAACCATTTGCGACAAAGAACAACTGTGAGCTGAGCCCTTACACATTACACTGATGACAGGTCATGATAGTCATGAAATGCAATTACTGTCACTAATGATTATTTTGTCAATCGAGTAATCGGTTGATTATTCTAATGATTAATTGAGTAATTTGATCATTTTTGGTGGTAATAAAAACAGACTTAAGCAAACGATAGACTGTAAAATGATTTGAAATTTATCTTTAATACTGTATTTGGCCAATTCTTTATGATATAAATGCTGGACATCAAAACATGCAAACTCAGACCGAGGGTTAAAACATTTATTTTGAAATAGCGATGAACAGTTAGCATATTTAGAAAGATAATGATGTATTCTCCTGTATTAGCATAGGTTTATATATGTTTTACCTTATGGATCTGATGAAATGGTGCAGATTGCATTCCCAGGTGAATATTTTAATATCCAGTATGAAATGATGGAGTTTGAGATGGTTCGCGCATGTAAATGAGAACAGTTTGTGTGGAGCAGCATTTACTGTGAACGGAGACACTCTGAGATACACGTAACCTATAAATAACTTGCATTTATTTATTTAATTTGATCGCAGCCTTAGAAAACGGTCTAATGATGCTTTTCATGGATTCTCACATCTGGTGAGATGGAACGCACTTAATTGACATGGGTAAAATGCCGTCTGGGGATTTGTTTTATAATCGAGTACTCTAATTTAAATGAATTTAAACCCTATTTCAGATTATGTTTCTTAAGGTTAGTTTATAAAGTTTGCAAAGCTTTTTGTGCCAAAAAAGGTCTTTACCTAACAGCACTGTAACACTTGTGATTAATGGAGAGAGACATGACTTGTTCAGAACAAATCTTGATTACATACGACGATGACGCATGTTACGGGACGTGTCGTGGGGAGATTGTGATGTCACAATTCTCCAGATTTCAAATCCTGGCATTTTAGAAGTGTAGAAAATAATAATTCACATGTTGAACTGGGGCAGTATGTTTTTATTGCAGAGAAACCTCTTAAATGTAAATATCAAGAACTTTTTGAGTCTCTTGTTTTATGACCCCTTGAAGCAAAAAGTTATTTCTCAAAAACATAATCAAATGTGTTGCTTCGACAAGAGCGAGTTGTTGTTAGAATATAATTCGAGCAAGTCACTTGCCAAATTGGCTGATAGACTGCAAACAAATACCTTAATTTACCACTGTGCAAACCACTCGTGATGTTTGCAGTGGTTCTGTGGATTTTTTTTTTTACGTTATGACACTTTGTACACTATTTTATGCCACTTTCATGATTTCATCACAAACTGACCCTTCACAATGACTAATCTGACAACATAAATTTGTGGAATGTAGAATTACAGTCTCCCCCTCTCTCTCTCTTGTTCGGGGTGTGTTTAGAGGAGAGAGACCAGGTGAGCGAGGTACCATGGGGTCTTTACATCCCGTGTCCGGAGCGTTACAAGAACTACTGTGTCCATGGAGAGTGCGAGTATCCTAGCAACCTCTCGCCCCCCACCTGCAGGTAACCGCACCACACGACACAGACAACATATCAAACTCTTCCTTCTCCCTCACCCACACGCCCACAGACTCTTTAAAGGACAGTGTGAGATTGATTTTAGAGAAGCACTGAGAAGACAAAAGCAGGGGAGAGAACGAGAAATGGGAGAAGATGAGAAGTGATGAAAGACGTGCAAGAAAAAGTGTGAAGGAAAGAGAAGAAGAGAAATTGTGTGTGTGTGTGCCTCCCTCTGAAAGATGACTCATTCCTACCAGCTGTGCATGTGTGTGTGTGTGTGTGTGTGTCGGCTGGCAGGTGTCCCTTTAACCGCCTCCTCTGAGAGGTCGAGGCTCTAATTAAACAAGACTATGTTTTTCCCAGTGTGCACCAGCTCCCCGCTGCACACTCACTCCCACACACACACACACACTTCCACTGTTTTTTTGCACCTATAAACACTGACTGCCTATTAATTATCCACAAACAGTGGCATCAACATTTTTTTATAAAAAAATTAAATTTTTTGGAATGGCATCAACATCCTACTGCCTTGTGATTATTCACACTGCTCTCTATCATCACCTGCTGAAAGTAGTTATTGATTATGGTCTCCCCATCTTTCCTTTGCTTTAAAATCTAACACTGTTTTTTCTCGCCCGTGTGTGTTTTTCAGTTGTCATTCGGGCTTCATTGGTCCGCAGTGTGACAGGAAGGACTATAACGTGATGTACGTGGTACCTGGTTCGGTAAAGCTGCGTTACGTTCTAATCGCATCCATCATTGGGGCTCTGCAAGTGGCCATTATCTGCCTCGTAGTGCTTTGCATCACACGGTGAGTGTAAACACACAAATCACTCAGACATGTGGCAAAGGTTTCACGCATGCACAGTCACATGCTTCTGATGACAATCACTGTGCAGCTGAAAACAAAATCCAAAAGTTATGGGAATAAGTCAGGAATGTTAAAGCTAAATGAACAGACAGTGTTTAAACAGGAGTCTATCCACATGTGCGTAGTTTTTTCAGTTTGAAACAGATCTGTAAAATTTTATTTTTATTTGTTATTTCACAAGAGTATTAATTCGCAAACAGCACAGAGATTTCAAGTTGACAGGAATCATGGCAGAACATATGGAAGCCCCAAGAGGACACGCATTATTATTATTATTTCCTTGTTTTTGTGATCCTCATAAAATAGGTTTTTGAGGTTTTCTTTTCTTTTTTTCTTTTTTTTTTTGTGAAAACTAACAAATAAACTGAATTGTATTTAAAAATGTGTTACCTATTCAATAATCTTTTATTTATTTAATTAAAGTTTAATTATTTTTTAAATAAAATTCTTTTTTGATGTACTATTTATTTCTTTATTCTCTCATAAAACTTTAATTCTTTGTCAAATTATTTTGCAAGATGTAACTTTTATCTTTTTGACATGGATAGCCATATTTATTATCTATTATTATATAGAACCAAACAGCCTGGACATTCTACCAGTTAACTCTACTTTATTTTTCATAGAAAAAAAGAACACATTCAAAAGTCTGAGTCAGCTTGTTTTATTTTTTGCTTGTTTGTTTGTAAGAAATTTATACTTTTTAGTCTTTAATGATGTTTTAAATGGATCATAATTGATAATAAAGACATTTCTAACATTACAGAAGATTTCTATTTAAAATACTGTACTTTTTAACTTTCAATCCATTAAAGAATCCTAAAAATATGTTTTTGAGCACCAATTCAGCATATTAGAATGATTTCTGAAGGATCATGTGACACTGAAGACTGGAGGGGATGCTGAAAATTCAGCTTTGCATCACAGGAATAAATTACATTTTATCTTTTCAATGGTATGGTCATATTTAAATTATTTTGGACAAACTATCCTTTTTTATTATATGTAATACACAGTTACTACAATAGTATCTTGCCACTTAAGTAAAAACATCCTTATTTGCATTAATCATTTTAAGTGAGACTTTAAGTGTCCAAGTACTTTTGTGGTGACTATATAATGTACGAACTGCGTTTATACAGAAACACACACACATGAAGAGCTGCGGTCACAGCTTTGCTGATTATAATGGGAGTGTTTGAGTACTGTCGCATTGCACAGTTCCTCTATATAATTTATTCAAAATTCAACAGTTTTGTTTTTCCTGTGGCTGAGAAGGACAGTGTGATTTCCTTGATTGTCTGATGCATAAAGCAGCAAATTAATTCAGTAGCAGTTCTCCGCTAAATATGAAGCCTACATACATAAATTTTATGGCATGCAGTTGCAGACACACAAGTTTATAAATGAAATTTCTGTAAATCAGAACAACTCTGATTGCAATATCCAGAGAACTAACTAACAATTATGAATAACGATCATATAATGAAACCTGACCCACACGCATGCATAGTCATGAAGTAAAAGGTGTCTTTAGCTCTTACATGAAGTAAGTGTACAGTGTTCACCGCAGTGCCCTCCTTCACCTTACAGCCCGCAACTGGTTTCTATAGCAACACACTTTCTAACTGCAGCAGTGACTTAGGAACGTCTTTCTCTTATCTGTCTCCGCTTGCTTTTTCCCCCTTTAATTGTCTCAAGTCCTGTCTTTCACTGTCTCGCACTCTCTCTCTCCTGTCTGTCGGCATCTTTCGCCCTCTGTCTTTCTGTCTAGCTAATCAAAGATGCTCAGACTGAAGCACATGTTTAATCAAACACACTCCTGCAAGGGCGCAGAGCCAGCGTAATGATTAGGTGATTGTAATGATTCTCTGACGCCACATTGCATGCAGAGTGTAAGAGCTAGGGTGGTAGCAAAAGTAATGGTTTAGAGAGTGAAAATACAAAGAGCGAGGAAAGAACATCAAGCTCTCTCTAATGAGCGATCATTCAGACTCTTTGACCTTTTAAAAGTTTACGACGCTCAGTACGGCTCGTTCGTTTTTTTCCTCCGCGCTCCACCTGCAAGCAGGCTTTCTGAGGCCTCTAATGTGTTACGGTTGTTTTGATTGTTGCTTTGTCCCGTAACGAGGCTCCCAGGGACGCGCGGGGCGGTGGAATGGACCATGTTGTCATAATGGCTCTGTTGCCCTCAGTGTTTGCTCCCAAGGGGGAAATTGCCACCTCACTTTTGTATAATCAGCACAAATGGGCTTCGACTACAATCCATTTAATATAACTCTCCAAAAGTAGCCCTGTAGGATTCTAAAGGAGAGGGTTTATTGATTAAAGATGGCGAAAGATTTGCCGAACAGACACAACAATGCAGTGAAAATGTTTTGCAGGGATTTAACATCCAGCTTTTTTTGGAATAACTTTCACCATTGTAGTTTCAGAGAGTGTACAATTGGGCTAACTGGACATCAAAAATGGGAGGGTGATACAACTGTTGCAATATCATTAAGAAGAACAAACCCTTAGTAAAATAATGAAACAAAACAAACAGTGGCATAATTTGGTGTGCCAGTCATATGTGCAAAAAAGACAGACAATGTGCACCTATTTCCTTCCACTGTAGGAAATTGAAGCCAAAATGTGACCCTGGACCACAAAAGTTGCACAGGTATATTTGTAGCAATAGCCAACAATACATTGTATGGGTCAAAATTATCCAATTTTCTTTTATGCCAAAAATCATTAGGATATTAAGTAAAGATCATGTTCCATGAAGATATTTTGTAAATTTCCTACCTTCATTTTTGATTAGAAATATGCATTGCTAAAAACTTCATTTGGACAACTTTAAAGGCGTTTTTCTAAATATTTAAAAAAATTTGCAACCTCAGATTCCAGATTTTCAAATAGTTCAATCATGACAACTCTCTAAAGATTTTAGCATGGTGATGGATATGACAATGTTAATGTATTTGGTCTTGACGGAATAGATCTGCTATGCTGCTGCTGTTGCTGAATTGCTGCTGCTGTTGGTTATTGCTGCTGCTGCAAGCAAGTACAGGAACTTGCTACTGCCAATACATTCGGTGCCGTGAGTATTTAAGACATACTGCTGCTGCACAAATAGCATATAAAATAACCCTTAGCAGATCTATATAAGTGGTCTATATAAGTGGAGATAGGGAGGTGGAGGGTTTCAGAAAAACTCTGAAAGCACGCTGCAGGAATCTTAAGTGAATGCTAGCCAGCCACATAAATGCAAGGCTGTAAGCTCATCACTCATCAATCACCTTGTGCCAAGTCGTTTAACTCTCTGAATATCATCAGTTACATTAACAACCTGTCAGCCTGCGCCATCTAGAGTTTCATGACTGAACTATATATTTGTATCTCTGCCAAATATTGTCCTATCCTAACAAACCATATTCAATGGAAAGTTTATTAATTCAGCTTTCAGGTGTATAAATCTCAGTTTCCAATTTTGCACTGATGCCGTCATTTGGAGCCAAAGTCTGTGCAGTAGTGATTGTAAGGTGAAGCCACAGTATCAAAGTCCAACACAAACTCCCGCAGAGCCAATCACAAGCTCACAATCATAAGCCACACCCCATTATTACAGTGTCAAATAACTAAAACCAAACTTATTCGAAAAATGCAACACTTGAACATAAGTCCATGAAAATGACAAAAAAAACATTTTGGTGCAAAAATTATTTAAAGAGTAATTAGAATATTGGGGCTGGGGTTTTGATCGGCTGATGTCCCATTCATTGAGAGTGCGGGTTTTATGAAAGATAAAAAGACGAACAGGAAATGATTTCACAGAGAGGACCCCTGCAGACCCTCCTTAGTGATATTAGTAATTAATAATTCATTATTAAAAAAAACTACTCGATGGTTACACTACATGAATGTGGTGCATTTTGATTAAAGGCTATATTATAAATACTAGACTATGCATAAAATACTAGATCGGTATTTCTCTGTCTGTCAGCAATACAATGTGACAATGACATTTTTTATACTTTCCTTTTATAAAAAGGTATGTACTTTTATACATTTTAATGTTTGCAGTTAGTGTAATTTATACAACTGCAATCATAATGACATAATATTGTTGGAATCACATGGCTGGAACTTTTGTTTTCCAGCTGATGAATGACAGCCAATCAGAATCCAACAGTCCTTAAAGTGCCTGAGTATTTAAAGCTGAAAACTGCACTTACAATAAACAGAACATTATCGTCAGTTAATGTGAATGCTAATATAGCTATCTTGTTAGTTATTGTGCTTGATCTAAAAAGTATGGAAGTCCGTTTCCACCACTGAATAAACATTTTTAAAAAAGGTTTACTTTTTTTCACAGAATTGCGTGATATAAACTCACAATTGCGAGCTATAAAGTCAGAATTGTGAGATATAGTCACAATTGCGAGATAAAAACTTGCAATTCTGACTTTTATTCTCGCAATTGCGAGTTTATATCTCGCAATTCTGTGAAAAAAAGTAAACCTTTTTTAAAAAAATTTATTCAGTGGCGGATTCTCGCAATTGCGAGTTATAAAGTCAGAATCGCGTGATATAAACTCGCAATTGCGAGTTAAAGTCAAATTTTTAAGGGGGGGATAAGACTGATATGTTCTCAGAATTGCGAGTTTATATCTCACAATTCTGAGAAAAAAGTCAGAATTGCGTGATATAAACTCGCAACTGCGAGAAAAAAAGTCAGAATTGTGAGTTTATATCTCGCAGTTCTGACTTTATTTCTCAGAATTGCGAGTTTATATCTCACAATTCTGAGAAAAAAGTCAGAATTGCGTGATATAAACTCGCAACTGCGAGAAAAAAAGTCAGAATTGTGAGTTTATATCTCGCAGTTCTGACTTTATTTCTCAGAATTGCGAGTTTATATCTCACAATTCTGAGAAAAAAGTCAGAATTGTGAGATAAAAGTCGCAATTACCTCTTTTATTTTTTATTCAGTGGCAGAAACGGGCTTCCATAAAAAAGGCCTTTAAAATGTTACAAAAAAATCTATTTCAAATAAATAACGTTCTTTTGAACTTTCTGTTTATCAAAGAATCCAGAAAAATGCATCACTGTTTCCAAAAAATAATAAAAATAATAATATTAAGGAGCACAACCGACATAGAATGATTTCTGAAGGATCATGTGACAATGAAGACTGAAGTAATAAATGTTAAATTCAGCTTTGCCATCACAGGAATACATTACATTTTAAAATGTATTATTTTAGAAAACAGTTATTTTGAATTGTAATTATATTTCACATGCGCATCATAATAAATAGACCTATTTTACACAACTTTAAGAATTCTCCAATAAGTGTATTATATATCACTGAAAAAAAGGATGAATCTCAGCTTTCATATGGTATATAGGCCATAATCTGTATTATTATGGTTCAAATGTGCTGCAGTTTAACAATAAGCTTGTCTTTACATTGGAATTTTTCAAAAACGTGATTTTCTGAGCCCGTAATTCAGCAAATCTTTGACATTCCTTACTCAGTTAATATTAAAGATATCAAGGTTATATTTTCACAGAATGATCCTTAGATTATGTAGAATAATTTTATGTAAAAAACAGTGAATTATGAAAAAATGACTTTAGCTGGGATTTCATAGACAGGGTCACTGCTTTCAGAAATCTTAACAACCTCAAACTTTTGATCTTTCAGCAAGAGAAACTGGTTCAGGCTGTCACGAGTAAAAAAACAGCAAAAAGAAAGAAAAAAAAGAGTTTTTAGTAAAAAGTAATGCACAAAACTTGTGAATATTTATGGCTGTCAATTTCCTTAATTCACCCACCATTGGCTGTCATGGCAAAAAGTTCATTTGAGGCTGTGAATCTACTGCTTTAAGACTTGGTCGTGATTAGTTTTCTCAACCCGTTCAGGCAGTGAGTTAAAGGTTCTCTTCACTGTGTAAAACTTGATGTTTGCGAGCGAGCGAGAGGATGGAACTAATTAAAACAGGAACAGCTTTGGTCTGGTCAGGAATCAGTGTCCCCCGCGCACCCTGCTGCCTCCGAGCCGATTTAAGAGCCAGGGGCACACTCTGCCCTATGCAAAACATGACATTTAATATAGCGACGAGTAAAATATAATAAAGATTCCCTGTGGTGGAAGGTTTCCCCAGCCGAGCTACTAGGGAAGAGAGAGAAGCTGTTAATGAAACAATTTAAACCACAGCAAGTGTCTGTCTGTCGCTATCTGATCTCCATTCGTCTCTCTCCATCTCCCTCTTTCTGTGCATTTTATACATTATGATTAGAGCTGTCAGTTTAATGCATTAATGTAGTGAAATTAATTATATAAAAAACATCCTGTTAAAAATGGAATGCATTTAATCGTGCCCACTGAACCCTATGTAAATGCTGTAATAAGGAACATAAATCAATAATATTGACAAAAATGCAATTGCAAAATGGATCACTATTTTGACTGTAGGTTAGTGACAGGCTTTTTAATGATAGAAAAAAACAACATTGTATTGACTCCTAAAGTTTTGTTAATGTAACGCTGTAAAACTTGGTAGGTGATTTGTTTACTGTGTTCACTGTGTAAAACCTGATATTTGTAAGCAAGAAGATGGAACTAATTAAAAAAGGAACAAATTTGGTCTGGTCATAAATCAGTAGCGTCTACTTCAATGTATTTGACTTCTAAAGTCAATACATTCCCGTCAGTAACTTTATAGCTTTAGGGGATTTTTCAGAAAATATTGATACATGTACATGCACAATATATACATGTAGTTTATTTGGTAACTTGATTGCATATTTTTTGATTGCATGACAGCCCTAGTCTACAATCTAATATAATTTTTTTTTCTGTTAAGAATAAAAATAAAAGCTCCTGGTTTGTGGTGCTTGTTTGTTAATATTCAATTATTATTATTATTATTATGTTGGTAATGTTTACATGTACACATTAAAGCCACTCTTCAATTGACAACAGACAGTAATAATAATAATAATAAATTATTACTAAATAGAAATAAACAAAATAAGAAATATTACTATTGCTAATTAGTAAATATTACTAATATTTAATGATTTCATGTTTTAAACCTTTAATCATCTCCTTTGTTGACAACAGATGGTTATTATTATTGTTATTGTTATTATTAAATAAAAATTATATAATGTAATAAAGAATTATTATTACTATTGTAATATTGCCCTGAAAATAATTATATTACAATATATATTAATATCAATTATAGTTTACACCTTAAAGTACATGCAGACATGAAATCATGTTGAGCAGCATTTACTGCAAACTGAGGCACTCTTGAGACTGGATCATAAGAGACTAAAACATATTGCGATTAATTAATTGGCAAGCCCTATTAAATCAAAGAATGAGGACTATAAACTTCCTTCTTTGTGTGTTTCCAGAAGGTGTCCACGTGAGAATCGGATAGCACGGCAGAAACAAAACGTTCCACACTTCAACTCGGCAAACACCCTGCGGGCCTCCACCAGACTCATCTGACGAGCCCTTAAACTTAGTGTGACATGTGCTAAAGACAGCAGAGAAAAAGGCCCCAGGGAATTGTGGGAACACACACCCCTCCAGACAGGTGTTGCTGGGTGTGTGTAAGAACTGAGGCGGGACTCCTGGCAGTGTGCAAACCTTATCGTCCCTGGATTCCCGTAGGACGCAAACAGGGGACAGCCTCACGGGACGGGCCTGCAGTGGTTTTTCCACCTGGCCTGCAGGCTGGAGTCAGACTCAGTGGGAAAGAGAACAGGCAGTCTGTTTCGTCAGAGCGTACAGCCAAAAACAGCCCTTCCCTGGGGTTGCAACAATCTGGAAGAGAGAAGTGCTTGTGGATAGATGGATGGATGGATGGATGGATGGATGATAGATGGATGACTGGAGAGGTGTGCCACATGTTGCCTTGTATTTGTTGTCAATGACACCATCGAAGAAATGAGCTCTCCAGGGCTCTCTTTGTAATCTATTATATATTTCCAATAGGTAAATATACTTGTGATGTTTTTTGTTTGTTTTTATTTGATGTAATGTAAATAAATAATTTATATCATGTGAATTGATGCATCGTGTATGACTTTGACTACCGCTGCAAAAAATCAGGTAACGCTTTACAATAAAGTTTCATTAGTTACTTACTTTAGTCAACATGAAGTAACAATGAACTATACTTCTACAGCATTTATTATACCTCTTAATCATTGTTAATCTCAACATTTACTAATATCTTTTTAAAATCAAAAGTTTTATCCATTTGATTTTAATGCATTAAATAATGTTAACAAATGAAAATTATAGTAAAGTGTTACCAAAATTCATTTCCTTAATTGGTATTATAGGGATGCACAATATATTGGTACCATATGGTTATCAATTGATATTAAATATTTAATTGTGCATGCTAATTTGCAATATTTTTTGCTTTTAGATTACCTTTGCCATCGTCTAAAGGTCACTTAAAGTTGATCTTTAAAACACTAATAATTTAATATTTAGTAAATCTCAAACTTAATATTCATTTTGATTCTGTACATTAGTACATTATGCATTAATGCTAAATTGACTTTAGAATGATGGATAAAAATGAATGATTTCAGTTTTTAGTCTATTTTTATCCAGACAAAAGGATATAGAATATAAAATCTTGGCTATTTATTATAATAAATGATTACTGGCTTATTCTATATTGCTCAGAATTTTTAATATTGGTGCATCAGAAGTATTTTTGTCTCTTTGTGCAGTAAAAATATCTAAAAACGTGTGTGTGTGTATACATACATTATATATATATATATTGTTTTTAGATATTTTTACTGGACAAAGAGACAAAAATACTACAGCTACTAAATGTCAACTTCTCACAATCTTTTCAACAAATTTGTCAAAAAAAATGTCCTTCACTTTGCTACAGTGTTCCTCCCTGCAAATATCCTTAAAGGGTTAGTTCACCCAAAAATGAAAATTCTGTCATTAATTACTCACCCTCATGTCGTTTCAAACCCGTAAGACCTTCGTTCATCTTCGGAACACAAATTAAGATATTTATGATGGAATCTGAGAGCTGTCTGACCCTGCATAGACAGCAACGCAACTGAAATGTTCCCAAGTCCAGAAGCATAGCAAGGAGATCTGTAAAATAATCCATGTGACATCAGGGGTTCAACCGTAATTTTACGAAGCTACGAGAATACTTTTTGTGCGCAAAAGAAAAAAAAAACTTTATTCGACAATTCATCTCCTCCGCATCACCCTGTAGCGCCATTTTGGAAAGTATCAGTTGGACGTAAACAGTGTATGCTGTTCTGTGTCAGCTGCGTCACACGGATACGCTGTTTCCGTTCAGCTCAAATCACAACAACATAGGAAACCGATCCAGTGTGCAAAAGTATTCTTGTAGCTTCGTAAAGTTACGGTTGAACCCCTGATGTCACATGGATTATTTTACCCACCTCCTTGCTACGTTTCTGGACTCTGGAACATTTCCGTTGTTTTGGTGTCTATGCAGGGTCAGACAGCTCTCAGATTCTATCAAAAATATCTTAATTTGTGTTCCGAAGATGAACCAAAGGTCTTACGGGTTTGAAACGACATGTGGGTGAGTAATTAATGACAGAATTTTCATTTTTGGGTGAACTATCCCTTTAACCTTCCAAGTTTGAAAGTCTTGTCACTTGTCAAAAATATCAATTCTTGCACAGATTTAGAAGTACCCAGCACTCTGTTGATTAGCTCTAGGACTGAGATACATCCTTTCTCGTCACCTTGTTTCTCTTAGCACAATCTGACACGAGCAGGAAAGGAAAGTCTGTCTGTCTGCCTCCTTCGGCCCAAAGGGAGTTGTAGGCGGATGAAGCCCAGCAGCCGGTCGATGGCTGTGAGCCGCACCCATTACCCAGCAATCAATGCTGCCACAAGATCCGACAGCAGAGAGGCTGTCACAACCTCAGTCCGGCTCTCTCCTACGCCTCTGAGCTGTCAAAAACAATCACCGCCAACAAGTAGTGTGTGTGTGTTGTACCGATACCAATGCACTCTGTGGCCTGAGGTAACTTGTGGAACCTAATCTAACAGTCGTTGGGAGACAGAATGGCGAGTGTGTATGTGTGTGAGCAAGCTTAGATATATGAAACTACAAATGATGCATGAAAGACGATATGTTTTATGATTCTCGTGTCTCTTGTTGCTATTATGATCAATGACCACACGATGGCAGTGCTCAAGTGAGTGTCTCAAATGGATCATTTACTGTTCATGCCTTCATTCATAATACGAAGACATTAACTAGGCGTTCTGTGAAAGGGTGTCGCCTCCATGTTAAAAAGGTATTTTTTTTAAGAACATTTCTGCAATTCTGTCCGACGAGAAAGGTCTGCTATGCAATGTAAAAGTAATGAATCACATTGTCATCCCAAGCTAAATTAACAAAAAATATCAGGGATTTCAAGTGACGGGGGAATGTAATGGGGTGGGACATTTTCAAACCAAAATGGCGCTATGGTTATAGCCTTGTCATTGGCATTCAAAGACTTAAGTGTGACTTCTCTAGAAATATCAGGAGAAAAAAAAATGTTTTTCATGTCTGTATTATGTGATGAGCCCGTTTCAAAAAATCATAAAGACATCTTGAGATTGCAAAGATGTCATTTCCTCTTCATAGTGACACTTAAAATGACAGTTCACTATTGTTACAAAACTCAAAGATAATTTAAATGAAAAGAGGACTTCATACAAATGTTATTTGGTGTGAATGATAAAATAAACACACTTTGTCATAGCAGACTTGCTAGTACTATTAAGAAATATTTTAAATATCGTTTGAATTGCTGTAGACATGTCAAAACGCTGTATAGGGCTCTGGAATGTGTCGTCACAGTGCAATGCATTCTGGGAATTTAGGATACGGGAGCTAGAGACTAGGAAATAGTGGCGGTAGATGTTAAAATGTATAGCCTATTATACAGTTAAAAAACGAATTGGAATGGTGAATGCTTGCTGTGTTATGAACTGCCATCTGTTGCCATGACTGAAGTGGAAAACGGATCCGAAATGGAGCGCAATTTTCTGTTTACTAGCTTAGAAACGACACAATGGTGCAAGTGAAACTCAATGAAAATAAACTACTTGACCAAAATGTGGCTTTGTCATTTGTATTTATTATTATAGATTCATAACTTCTGATCAGCTTAAATATGTAAATGCTCACACCATGAGTAATGTACGAAAACATGTTTAGAAATTTTAATTGATATATGAGCAATATCACACGAGTAGACGTGAGATAATGTATATCGGCACGACTGTGATTCGGCCTTAGGCACGTCTACGATATACAGCCATATCTCACGTCTACTCGTGTGATATTGCATTTATACAACAGCTCAATGACAGGAGTGTGTAAATGAATTAGGAACAACAACAAAGTGTCTTTAAAAGTCCTCTTTTCCGGCATGGATTCAAATCTAAAGTTGACAGTTTAACAGCTGAGCCCAAGCCACCATTACTGATTCCAAAACATCACTTTAGAACTAGTAACTAAGGAACGTTGAGTTGCTTCATTAAAAGCTTATTGTATTACTGTTTTAAAAACAGTGTATTATGTGTAGTAGAGCATTATGAGAGAGAGACTGACTGAGCGATCGTGATTACCTGCATCTGATACAGCATTCATTCTTCAGCTCAGTCTCATATTCACAGTAAAACATTAGTTTGAATGTCCGCTGAGGAAAGCGATAGTCTCTTTGTCGTACTATCCTTTCATCTGTTAACAGCGCTGCTCAGTGCATTTGTTGGTTGCATCTTACAAGCTGTTGTTAAAAGTAAAAATAACTTCCGTTTCAGTCTTTTTCAATATAAGTCTTTACTGCTGACTCATAAAACAGTCTCTTGTCATGTAACAATGTAACTAATATCACCATTACGAACACACACACTGTTTCCTAATATTAAATACTACTATTATTTATATAAAATATTATTTATTGAATAATAATATTTAATAAACAACAACAACAGACATCATAAAAGTTGCTGACAATTCAGTCAAAAGTACAAAGACAGCGCTCTGATATACAGCATTGAAGTTATTATAACGTGATGAGATTTTGCCCTCAGCCAAAACTATTTGCTCTGGAATAAATAATAGATTATTGAGACCAAAGACTGCCTGTTAGATTTACCCAAAACAAAATATATCTCATGTTTAACCACTATAGAGACATCTAAAGATCTGGCCGAGGTGAGGCACTCTCGGCGGGTTCGTGAGCGCTGAAAGGCCGCTGATGTCCTGGAGCTCACATCTCTGAAAACCTTGAAGCAAATGTTCAAATAGACGTTATCTTTATTAACAAACCACATATTTGAAGTCACAAACAAGTACATTCTTGCCTAAATATGTCTTAAAGTGCCCCTATTATGCCATTTCCAATATTGCCTTTCATGCAGTGTGTAATGTAGTTGTATGTGAATGTAAACGATCTGCAAAGTTGTAAAACTGAAAATGCACGATAAATAAAGTTATTGTCTCCCAAAATAAAGAATCGACTCTGAACAGCTGAAACGAGTCGTTAGTAATTCGAATCCCACTTCCGTGACGGCTACACATCACGGGGTAACACTTTCGCATAATGCGCGCCTATGTTCTACGTTGGCCGGCTGCAAACAACTTGACCCCGACCACAAACACATTATTCTACTGACGACTGCTTCTCTAATCTCGGGGAGTTCAACGCGGGATTCACAAAACACTTGATATTGAAAGATGGATCAGTATCCTGTTTATTTGGACCAGCTGATCCACTGAATCACAACCTGCAAGTATGATAAATTATAGATCTTTATATTTTCTATAGAGCGTTCAAAATACAGAACTATTGAAATAGGCGTATCGTCTCCGGCACTCGCTGTACGCCGGCGTTGACCAATCACAACAGACTAGGCCATCTGACCAATCATAGCAGAGCAGGCTCACGGAAAGGAGGGGTTTAGAGAGACTGAATCTTTGAACTGCTTCGAACGAATAGTTTGAGAATCGCTGGAAAATAAGGTGCATATTTTGAGAAAACTAAAGCGTTTTTTGACCTTGCATTCATGTAATCCTATTGTAGGAGACTCCCAAAACAATATTAGGAACCGTAAAAATGGCATAATAGGGGCACTTTAAAGCTACATTCCATGACACAAAAACAGTATTATTCTTAAATTATAGTGGATTTGGGTGTCCGCCATAATACTCGCTGTGAGAAATACGGCAACTTCAAATGTTGAAAGTAATACAAATGTTGAAACGGCTGTTACATCGTACTCTTATCAGCCAATCAGATTCGAGGACCAGAAAGAACTGTTGTATCATGCTTACGATCACTCTCCGTGTTTATACAGGAGCGCTCCTTTGATTCATTGTTCAGATTCTCTCTGTAAGCAATTCTGTATTTCTTAGATTTAAGTCTAGTAAAACTTACTTGGTGTAGTTCTTCCACAATACAATTCATTGCATTACAGAGGACCATACAGTTATGTTATCCCATAATACTTTAACATGAAGAAATTGGGGTGATATGATATATGTTGATTAAATACATGATCAACCAGCTGAGATCAAGCTATATTTTGTTTATTGTTTTATCTATCTTATTAAAAACTGCAAAAGAAAAAACATTTTGTCATGTGTGTGGTATGATAGAAAGCGGCTGTATGATTTCTATGAGTGTGTATGTGTCGTGTCCTGGCCACACGACTGAGCGCTCGAATGAACACAAGGGATTCAAATATTAGTCCATTAATTCTAAGCAAGCGCAAGCAGCTCTTTAAAAATTTAACGTAAATACAGTCGCTTTTTCCACTGGTGATTTGTATATCTGTTGTCATTATACACTACTTAGCGTGTCTTAAAACATGTCGGCCACTACCCAGAATGCAATGCGCAATGATGTAGTTTGACGCAAATTGGCAGAATTGCGAATAGCATTTTAGCATAGGCTACTATTTATTTTTTGAGGACAATGATATGTAAATTTGATTTTGAAGTTTGATATTTCTAGTAATTACGTTGCCATACACAGATGATATTCCTCTGCATCTTAAAATAGTATGAATGGCCCTAATTAATGACCAGATTTTAATATACATATCTAACTTTGTTTAAAAGGTTTTCATTTTGACATTCATTTTGAACGTATTTGGAAGAGAGTCTGCTTTATACTTTAAAACCATGAAAACATATTTTTTGTTAAAAGGATTGCTTGAAAAGTGTGCTTGTGCTATCTTTCTTTAAAATAAAGTTTTGAAGCTTTGTTTAATATTTTATAAACTAATGCTATGATATTCAGACCATTTTAAGTGTGGCTTTAGTAAAATACTTTTTCAGGCTTCTATATTCTCATGAAAACACAAAAGAAAGACTGCCAAGAGCCACAAATAATGAGCAAATTTGTATCTGTGAAGGAGTGTGAAGCCTTATAAATAAGCCTGGCTACCACAGGCGCTTTTCTCTCATAGTTATGAATAATCTAGACCAGGGCTGTGTGTGGCTGTGCGATGTGCGTTTGAGGCGAGTTTGCGGTTGTAAGGCAATCAATTACTTCCATGACTTGTCGTAAGTACTTATTCCCAGCTTCCTCCCTAATGGCAGTGCCAGGTACACCAGGATGCCTCCCTCTCCATAGGTTTCCCAGAGTCGGGCTGTCAGCAGGGAATCTCAATAACAAGTACAGCAGACGCTCAACAGACAGAGACAGCAGGGAGGTCTGCTTCTGGGGGTTAATATGAGACGAGAAAGGGGTGGGTTTGGACTTCAAGAAAGAAAAACTGTAAAGGAAGAATCATGGGGTCGAGGTGAGAAAGAGAGAAAAATAATTTTTAATAATTAAAAAAAAAAAAAAAAAGGCAAACAGAACAAAGTCATTTTATGATAGATTTATAATAATGCGCGCCTATGTTCTACGTTGGCCGGCTGCAAACAACTTGACCCCGACCACAAACACATTATTCTACTGACGACTGCTTCTCTAATCTCGGGGAGTTCAACGCGGGATTCACAAAACACTTGATATTGAAAGATGGATCAGTATCCTGTTTATTTGGACCAGCTGATCCACTGAATCACAACCTGCAAGTATGATAAATTATAGATCTTTATATTTTCTATAGAGCGTTCAAAATACAGAACTATTGAAATAGGCGTATCGTCTCCGGCACTCGCTGTACGCCGGCGTTGACCAATCACAACAGACTAGGCCATCTGACCAATCATAGCAGAGCAGGCTCACGGAAAGGAGGGGTTTAGAGAGACTGAATCTTTGAACTGCTTCGAACGAATAGTTTGAGAATCGCTGGAAAATAAGGTGCATATTTTGAGAAAACTAAAGCGTTTTTTGACCTTGCATTCATGTAATCCTATTGTAGGAGACTCCCAAAACAATATTAGGAACCGTAAAAATGGCATAATAGGGGCACTTTAAAGCTACATTCCATGACACAAAAACAGTATTATTCTTAAATTATAGTGGATTTGGGTGTCCGCCATAATACTCGCTGTGAGAAATACGGCAACTTCAAATGTTGAAAGTAATACAAATGTTGAAACGGCTGTTACATCGTACTCTTATCAGCCAATCAGATTCGAGGACCAGAAAGAACTGTTGTATCATGCTTACGATCACTCTCCGTGTTTATACAGGAGCGCTCCTTTGATTCATTGTTCAGATTCTCTCTGTAAGCAATTCTGTATTTCTTAGATTTAAGTCTAGTAAAACTTACTTGGTGTAGTTCTTCCACAATACAATTCATTGCATTACAGAGGACCATACAGTTATGTTATCCCATAATACTTTAACATGAAGAAATTGGGGTGATATGATATATGTTGATTAAATACATGATCAACCAGCTGAGATCAAGCTATATTTTGTTTATTGTTTTATCTATCTTATTAAAAACTGCAAAAGAAAAAACATTTTGTCATGTGTGTGGTATGATAGAAAGCGGCTGTATGATTTCTATGAGTGTGTATGTGTCGTGTCCTGGCCACACGACTGAGCGCTCGAATGAACACAAGGGATTCAAATATTAGTCCATTAATTCTAAGCAAGCGCAAGCAGCTCTTTAAAAATTTAACGTAAATACAGTCGCTTTTTCCACTGGTGATTTGTATATCTGTTGTCATTATACACTACTTAGCGTGTCTTAAAACATGTCGGCCACTACCCAGAATGCAATGCGCAATGATGTAGTTTGACGCAAATTGGCAGAATTGCGAATAGCATTTTAGCATAGGCTACTATTTATTTTTTGAGGACAATGATATGTAAATTTGATTTTGAAGTTTGATATTTCTAGTAATTACGTTGCCATACACAGATGATATTCCTCTGCATCTTAAAATAGTATGAATGGCCCTAATTAATGACCAGATTTTAATATACATATCTAACTTTGTTTAAAAGGTTTTCATTTTGACATTCATTTTGAACGTATTTGGAAGAGAGTCTGCTTTATACTTTAAAACCATGAAAACATATTTTTTGTTAAAAGGATTGCTTGAAAAGTGTGCTTGTGCTATCTTTCTTTAAAATAAAGTTTTGAAGCTTTGTTTAATATTTTATAAACTAATGCTATGATATTCAGACCATTTTAAGTGTGGCTTTAGTAAAATACTTTTTCAGGCTTCTATATTCTCATGAAAACACAAAAGAAAGACTGCCAAGAGCCACAAATAATGAGCAAATTTGTATCTGTGAAGGAGTGTGAAGCCTTATAAATAAGCCTGGCTACCACAGGCGCTTTTCTCTCATAGTTATGAATAATCTAGACCAGGGCTGTGTGTGGCTGTGCGATGTGCGTTTGAGGCGAGTTTGCGGTTGTAAGGCAATCAATTACTTCCATGACTTGTCGTAAGTACTTATTCCCAGCTTCCTCCCTAATGGCAGTGCCAGGTACACCAGGATGCCTCCCTCTCCATAGGTTTCCCAGAGTCGGGCTGTCAGCAGGGAATCTCAATAACAAGTACAGCAGACGCTCAACAGACAGAGACAGCAGGGAGGTCTGCTTCTGGGGGTTAATATGAGACGAGAAAGGGGTGGGTTTGGACTTCAAGAAAGAAAAACTGTAAAGGAAGAATCATGGGGTCGAGGTGAGAAAGAGAGAAAAATAATTTTTAATAATTAAAAAAAAAAAAAAAAAGGCAAACAGAACAAAGTCATTTTATGATAGATTTATAATGCAAAGATTAACTTTAGACACAAGGCTTGATCAAAAGAGAGAGGGAGAAAATGAATAATAAAATAATCGAGTCCGGAGTCAAAAGGTTTGAAGGGGCACTTTGTTGTATAATATTTTTAATTATTTATTGATTGCATCCTAAAAAGGGAGAGATATAAAATATGATACGGGAATTTTCATATTGTTACTAGACTACATGCACATATACAAATTTCCCATGGCGTAAAAGCCATTTCATGAAACTATTTTCTGTAAACTATAAACAATCTACAATTTGTAGAAATACTGTACAGCAATCTGTTACAAAACTACTCAATATGTATCCATAGTTTGATCTTGACGGCTATTTACAAAACTATTCATAGAAAATATTCAATAATGAGATTTATGCTGTAGGTATAATTTTGGGAATTTAGTATATGATTCTGCTGTGCTTATCCAGTTCATTTGTTTTACCCAGAAAATTGTATTGATGTTTTTATTCATGTAAAATCAGATTTATTGTTTAGTTTTTTTTGCCTGGTACTAAACAGTATATTCTGTCTTAGCATCAAGTCTCTGGTCTGGGTTATGCTTTCCTCTTCCTCATATGTGAACTCTTTATCTAAAGTGCAACCGTGAGCACTTTCTGGATCTAATGCCTGTGAACTTATCTGTAGCCCTATCAGACATCTTGCAATTCTCGCTGATGTGAAGAAAGGCTAATCAGTGTTTATATAACCAGATCTGTTAAACTGCAAAATAACTACAAAAATGGCCAATAAATATATATAAAAAAACATTTGTATTTTCTAACTGAAATCAGAAAGCACTGCAAGCATTTGTTTGAGTCTCCTTGGTGTTGCATTTTTTTCTCAAGACTTATGAAAAAATAAAATAAATATATCTAAAAATATAACACTAGACACAGGAACTTACTGTCTTCAGGCAAAATAAAATTTTAGCTTGAGATGAAACAAAAAATCCATCAATATCTGTGCACATAATATTTAACACATGACCTGGAATACAGCATTCCAGTTATAAAAAAAAAAAAAAAAGTATTGCAAGGGGTGAACGTTGTTATGGTTGGCATGGCCCTTTAGCTCCTTTTGCTAGCATGTTAGCAAAAAGTATGTTTCTTTCCTGATGACCTGTTCGAAAGTATAAGACAGCATAGGCGCTGACAAGATATTTACAAGATATTCTCTTAACTTTAACCAATCCAAAAAAATCTATTGGGATTTTGTGTTATTGGCACAGGCAGAAAATATATTGTCGCCTATATGGAAAGCAGCCATGGCAATAAGTAAACTGTCACACTAAATAAGACATAAGGACATACTGGACATGCAAAGTACCTTTTCATTTTCCACATTTGTCACAGCAGATCATCATCTTATAATGCAAATTAATATGAATCATGTTTAGTGTGGGCTGAGAAACATCACACAAAAATGACAACTTGTTTACAGTACAACTCTAGGAAGCTCTACAGTTGAAAGAGGGTCCATGAAGAAAGTTATAAGATGGTAAGTCAAAGTCTGTTTTCAGAAACCCAGATATTAAACTATAGGTACATCAAAGGGTGTTCAAAATGTAAAAACAGAAAGAAAAAAAAGTAGACAAATGGCATGCAGTAAAAACTGATGGGCAGAATTTTAAATGGCAAAAGTGACAAACTTTCTTCTACAAAAAGGGCACTTGGACCAATAAAGATGAAGGGGTGGGGTTTAAGTCACAACTCTGTAGAGTCGTTCACATGAGCTTTATGTGCCTCAGCAAAAGTGTAAGAGCTAGAAAACGCGTTAAGCATTAGAAACTGTTTGAATGTTAATTGACAGCTAATGGTTTCATTAGAAGTGGGGAAACTCTGGATTTCCTGATGTTCTGCAAAACATAATAAAAGAAAAATAGTAAACACTGATAATAATAATTTTGCATAGTGCTGCCAAAACGGCAAATTGGTGCACCAGGAATAATTAATAGGATTTTTTTTTTTTGAAGATGCTTATTACAGTTTATTTGATGGTTGGGAATGAGATTAGCAAGAGATAAAAACATTAATATACACAAACTATATAAAGAATACATTTATAATATACAAATATATTAAAAAAGAATGAGCAGTGAATGGATAAAAAAAACTGGAATGGGATATTTTTTTCCTCTTTATTCAAATACTGACATTGAGTCATAAAACAGTATTAATACTGATTGTGCAATATCATTTAATATAATATACTGTAACTAATGCCACACTGTCCAGACATTTTTTTTGTTCAAAATATAACGGCATATTTATTTTTATTATTTAATTAAAATAATCTATTGTTCTCAAAATAATCTATTGTTGCCGCAACATGTTATCATATATCATATCAATATTACTAAGTGAGCCAAACCAGTACCCAGTACATATTTCTAGCATAATTTTCGGGCAAATTTAGTTTCAGTGCTTTCAATAAAAAATACACTTTTGATAAACTTTGCATTCAACCTGTAACATTTCTTAAATTTGACATCTGTTAAAGTTTATGTGGGTTATTTGGTTAATAATACTACTGACTCCAACTGGTGATACAACACACCAGACTCTCTTCACACATTAGTTGGGTAACTTTATGTTGTTTACTTCCTCAGCTCCCGGTTTTTGCACAATGCCACATTATTAAATTACATCACAATTTGGCATTTCATTTTGGGATGATTTCAAAGTATCTTCCTAAATGCTTTCAAGAACACAAATGCTCTTTGACTGAGTAAAAAGGGAGTTCATATACACTGCACTTGTGTCACTTCACAGTAAGAGTTTCCAAGGAAGCAGCTGTGGTATTCCAGACAATCTGGTCTTGTTTGTGCTGCACTTGATGTTGCAATTACCTAGTGTTTTCTCCAGGGGGCGACAAGTCATTTCTAAAAGATATGCAACCTGAGCCATATGCCTTCAAGTCTTTTGAGATATTCCCATAGAAAACAAGAGATCAGGATACGAGTTCCCCGGAATGAGAACAATGGAGATAAAAAAAGTTGATAAGGCAGGAATCCCCACCCTTTTAATGTAATCCTAACAGGCATGATTACATTAAAGGATTACATTTCTCAGCCTATCTCTCATCCTGTCTCTTAATTCCTCTTTATACTGTCATTTAAATGCATGTTTAACTACTATTTGCTAACTGAGGAAAGGTTCTAACTCACCATGTTATTTACTACTGTGTGAGCCTGGCGCTATACAAGCACACACATGCCTGTCAACTCTTTTGCAGTTAGAAAACACAATATGAACTTGTGCCAAAATTCATGTATGCTACGATAATGTGTTATGTAATCAATCTGAGCATGTAAAGTATTCCCAGAGTAGAGGTCAGAGGTCCATGAATGGACTCTTTTCCGCTCTCAGAAACCTGTGTTTCCACAGCCATTACCCTGCAAAGGAAAAAGGAGGGAAAATGACATCATGGAGGCATGTATAACAATGCAGAAAGAAGGAAATGGGAGCAATTAAGACATTCTCTGTTTGTAAGAGGCAAACTCCTAAGAAAATGACAAGGAAGCTTCACACAATTTTTTAAGATTTAATATTTGATTTCATGCTAGCAGTGGTTTTATTGTTCACTATATTTCCCTGCATAGTGAAATGTAAACGCAAATATACTTTTCCAGTTCTGCTGCTAAGTTTCGCCATGCTCCTGCTACAGCTGAAGGCAGGAAAAATGGCTCCACTCACACGGCCTGAGAACTGTTTGTGTGACATTTTTTCCAGAATAAACTTAAAATGGCTAAAACTGTGAAAAAAGACTCTTACAAAATAAATACAGGTAAACATATACACACATTCTTCTGTAAATCTACCCACATAGAAAACTCCTCTAAAGTGTTGCTTAGCAAATCTTTATTTTAGGGGAAAACACACACCTTTGTTCAATCTCCCTTTCTGTATCACGCACTCTGTTTATTCACAGATGAGCTCATTTTTCAAACATGACTCTTAATATACTATTGCTTTCTTCAATATAAACAGAACAAAACCTAGGGAGCCAGAGAGAGAGTTAGGGGGAGGTTCTACATGTGGAGAGAGTTGCTCATGTTCCAGCGTACACACCCACATACTCGCACTTGACACATGCAAACACATAACTCCCTCACCAATAGGCCAGGCTAGCTGCTATGGAAACCAAGCTCCGCCCCCATAGGGTGTGGACAGGCTTTTTAAGCTGTGGGGAAGCCTCTACACGGCTCTTTCAATCGCACCAGAGAGGGAGGGCGAGACAGAGAGAGAGAGAGAGGAAAGAGTGAGTGTGGCTATCTTCAAAAAGGGGTGGGAACGTTGAACCTGGAAGCTGAAAAGTTCTTCCCAAGCCTGTAAACAAGAATCAAAGCTGTAAGAACGTGGTGGCACTAAAACCAACTCGGAGGGGAATCCGGTACAGCAAGACGAGTGCGCTTAAAGGTGAGGAAAGTTAAAGAACGAGACCATTTTCCTAAGTAAAGTTATCTGTCGAGACCAAGAGCAGCCTCAGAATGGGAGAAGATGCAGTGCAAGCAGAAAGGAGCAGCATGGCCAGCAAACATGAGAACCAGGAGCTGGTGGTGCCAAGCCCCAGCCCCACTCAATCTTCACCCACACATAGCCTCTCACATCTGGGCACCGTCAGGAAAGAGTGAGTGTGGCTATCTTCAAAAAGGGGTGGGAACGTTGAACCTGGAAGCTGAAAAGTTCTTCCCAAGCCTGTAAACAAGAATCAAAGCTGTAAGAACGTGGTGGCACTAAAACCAACTCGGAGGGGAATCCGGTACAGCAAGACGAGTGCGCTTAAAGGTGAGGAAAGTTAAAGAACGAGACCATTTTCCTAAGTAAAGTTATCTGTCGAGACCAAGAGCAGCCTCAGAATGGGAGAAGATGCAGTGCAAGCAGAAAGGAGCAGCATGGCCAGCAAACATGAGAACCAGGAGCTGGTGGTGCCAAGCCCCAGCCCCACTCAATCTTCACCCACACATAGCCTCTCACATCTGGGCACCGTCGCAACCAACGCCCCTAGTGGAGAGCCTAGCAGCCCTGGGCCTCTGGCTGGAGGCACCACAGGCACTCTCCCCAGAGATGGAGCTTCACCTACAGGTCAAGTGAATGCCATCACTGTCTTGACACTTCTAGATAAGCTGGTGAACATGCTGGACACGGTGCAAGAGAACCAGCATAAGATGGAGACGAGACAGGTCGAGATAGAGGGGGCGGTGAGAGGCATCCAGAACGATATGACCAAGCTCTCCAAGAGCCACACTTCCACTTCCAACACGGTCAGCAAACTCCTGGAGAAGAGTCGCAAGGTCAGCGTCCACATGAAGGAGGTCAAGGACAAGATGGATAAGCAGGCCGTCCAGGTGAAGAAACTGGAGGCTAATCACGCTCAGCTGATCAAGAGAGACAACTTCAAAGTGCTCATCTTCCAGGTAAATGTACAGTGTGTGTAATGGGGAGCAGTTGGCGGTGGGGTATTTGATGTGCTCAGGTGAGGACGCTGAATGATTGCATTGTGCAGGTGATCGTTGCTGCATGTCGATGTGCACTGAACCAAATTCAGAGTCTCCAACTCTGAAAACAATAAGGGATATTGCTGTCTTACACAGCCGAGTAGAGTCTAATGAATCTAAATGTAATTTGACTAAATTAAAAGAACAGGTCACATGCCTCCCTCAGGGTGTGTCCATTTCTGAAGCAGGGGAGAAGGGTCATAGTTCAGAGTGTAAAGATGAAAGCAATGCTTAAGAGGGTGTGATGTCACTTAAGGTCATTGTGAGGTGGGGTGGAATGGAAGCAAGATCTAGGTGGTCACGTCTTATTTCTGTCTCTAATGGATATTGCTTTGGGGTCAAAAACTCAGAGAATATTACCCAAACTTTCGAGTGTTTTTGGGATGGTCAAATCAATGGCTTTTTTTTGTGGATGTTTGAGCATCTGAAAGCAGACGTCCTTGCGAGTTTTGTACTTGATGCAAAGTATTAATCTCGAATACCCAGGTAGAATTTCAGATATCTTTATATTTCATATAGAAAATCAGCAGGACTCCAAACTAAGAGAGAGCTAGAGAGCTCGAGAGACACTCAATAGGAGAGGCTTGTTATGAAGCTTAGCCAAAAGCTATTATTTAAAGCACAATAGCCTTGAATAGAAGGTGTGTCCAGAGATCAGGTACAGTGCAGCGTAATGTGTATCCTGTTGTCAGAAAACCCGTGCTGATATGTGCTATGCTACACCGGCTAGCTGCTGTTTACTGCAAGACCTACAATCAACCGAATGACTCAGTGATTCCAAAGTCAGAGAGCGCTGAGAGAGGCCTTCCATTTTCCCCTCTCTTCCCCAGCTGTGTGGTTACTGAAGAAGTACATGATGTAGAGAATGAGAGAGGGCCTAGTGAAATGCATTTTTAGAAAGTCAACTTTCCATCTCTGTGCGAAGAGAGTGTTTAAACTAAGATGGGAAGGTACATTTCCTTTGATGAACTAGTGTGAAAACACCCTGTAGCTTTTACAGTTGCCATCACAGACATAGTGCTGTTTGTTAAAGCTGGCCAAATATGTGTTGCTCTGGCACCTACCTTGTTTATTTGCAGGGAAATCAACTTGGAGGGTACGATAGTTGAGATTTCCCTCTTTGTCCTAATTATTTTGGGCTCATTACGTGCAGAAAGGGATTTGGTTTGCTGTGTTTCATTTTCTAAGCATTTGCACAGCAGTCAAGGCATGTCTAGTCAGCGTCTAAGGGAATGTGCATTAATCCAGCCATGGGGTTCTTGTGGTCTCCTGATCTGTCCTGCATCATAGTTAGGATGGGTGGGACTGTGGTGGTTCCTAGAGCTTGCCTGACAGCCAACAAACATGCCTGACAGACCCACACAAACATTCTTGGACAATCCTTGTCTTGTTTTCTTTAATGTTCCTTCATTAAACCCCCCTTCTGCTCTCCCTTGGGGTTGCCTGGGTTTTGTTTCTAAGGAATGATAGGATCTGAGCAATCCTCAGCTCATTAAACAAACACAACTTCTTCAGGGGAGCCAAAAAACTTTTTCAAGTCACTTCTGCCAAGTGTTTCATATACAGTTGTCCACTACTAAACAAGCCTGACAAAAATGGAAAAAGACATTCGGTGAAGTCCTTGTGGTTTTATAAGTCAACAAATAGTTTGTCTTTTAACATTCTCAGTTTTATTTCCTCATCTCTATAGCTACATTCAGGTGTTCACCACACCCTGCCTGCCTGTGTTTTTCACTTTTATCTTCCCCTGCTGCTGTTGGATTAGGGGTGCTTGGCTCCCCCCTTAGGCAGACATACAGGCAGTAGAGAGAACGCTGTTCTTGCATAAGCAGAAACTCTGGCTCAAACACTCGCATTCCAGAGGTGGAGCGAGTCTCTCCCACTTTGAAAATGATATAAATAGGCCAGTAACCACAATCAATTAGAACTCCATGAGACTTCGATCAAGACACTGGTCACCACAGCCATAAAAGAGAAAAGGAGGACAGAGCTTATAAAGTTAGCTTATGAGAAGACTTCCTGGATTTAGCCAAACATCATTCCATTTGCAGTTATTTTGCATGATGCAACATTCAATTAACACATTTAACTAATTGTTCCTGTGTTTCTCAAAACCTAACATGTGGACTGTGTTATAGCTGCACAACATCTCCAAGTTCTCATTACTTTCAGTGCACAATGCTTCAATTTGCATCATGCTGAAAGCCAAATCTAGAGTAGGAAAGCACAAGATGGAATATTTTTACAACTAGCCCTTTGCTATCACCTAATAAGGCTATCTGTGCCTCTCCAGAGAGAGGGAGAGAGGGGGGGAGAAAAAGTGTGAGTGCAAGAAGGCCTGTAGGCAGAGAGAAGGGAGACAAGAGTGTTTGTTTTCCATTGTCCATCAAAAAGGCATTATCTCTCTCAAAACTCAGCTTACTGTTAGAGTTCCCACTGGTGCACTAGGGGTAAGATGAAAATGATACAAGACGAGAAAAGTGCTCAGTGCAACTTAAGATTTACAACATAGCTTTTGCTCCGTGATATTCCTAAAACAAAAAATGCTGAAAGCACACCACGGTAATGACAAAAGTATAAAAATAGTGAAAAAAAGTTAAACCAAACAAAATCAAATTGCATTGTGATGAAATAACAAAACTGTAATTTAAAACAATTTTGTAATTTGTACACCCCTAGAGGGTAGGTAGCCTCGGGGTCTGACATGCACCATTCCACTGTACAGGGTTAAATACCGGATGAACATGTGAAATGTGTTATATGAGAGGAATTCGACATGTTTATGCACATGAGATCAGTAACAAAGTGCTCATAAGAATCACTTGTTGGGGGGAAAAAGCTACACTCGTCACATTATATGTTTCTGATGCACTAAAAAGACTCATGAAAGTAATTTGTTTGTGAAATGGACTATATTCATAAAAATAACAAAAATCTATATTTTTTACCCAGCTCTATTACACTAACACACTGCATCTTACTAGTGTCAAAAGCATGAATAGACATAAAAAAATGATAAAACACTTCTCAATGTAGCATTTACTCTGTACATTTAAATACTCATGTTTGTAGTTATCCTGACAGCTGTCTAATGTACTGCCTGCAGGTGCTCACTCCCTTTTTTCAACTGCCACAATGAAATCAAATGAAATGCAAACAAATCATTTAAATCCATATTTGACAATCAACTCAAAACTGAGCACAAGCATACTGAACATTTATACACTAAGAAACACACACACATACAAATAAAAGAAAAAACACAAAAGCACACCTGTGATAGCACCACTTGCTAAATACTAAATTATTGAAGCAGATGAAGGCAATTAATACAGTATATTCTCAATATATGAGAGAATTGTAAGTTAACACTGGCTGGGCCTTTCTGAGCTGGACATATACTGTAATTATCTATAAAAACAGACATCCTTTTGCATGGGGTTATGAAAGCTGACAGAACTCTGGCTCTTTGGTCCTATCTAAATACACACACACACATACTGAAGAGACAAAAGCTGTTATTGTGTGGGTCCCGTGACAGGGACCAATGCCAACATAGAGGGAAAACTATACACACTCACAATGCCATGGGAACTCATTGGGACATACATGCCGGGACAAACCAGCCCTGAAACAGACTACACATCAATAACAAAGGAAACTGCAACACAACCATGCCCTTTCACACTGATCTTTCATCAACCTCTTCTTACAGAATAAAGGTTAAGTAATAAATAAACCCATTAGGCTGATATAAGACCTCTGATTCACATCAGGGTCCTGATTACTCCGTTGGAGTTTATTTTGCAATAATGACTTACTGACTGCACATTATTCCACTTATTACAGTGACTACTTAGGAAATAAATACATTAGTAATGGACAAGAAATACTGAAATTATTATGTTATGTGAAATAAAAAATGACAGAATGCAAAATGCTACAACTGACCAATCAGAATCAAGTATTCCAGAGAGCTATGTAATATAATGTATATATATAACACAATTTTTAAAGCATATAATTTGGAGTTAAAACTAAAACCACCATTAAAATACATAAGTGGAATATTCAGTACATGATGTGACATATTATACAACATGATAATGTGTTTGAGGAAGTTCTGGAATTAAATTGAAGCTCATTACAGAATACTGTGATTGTGTTCATAATCAGAGTAACCATTGTAAAACGTTATGTAGGTAAATTTTATATTGCACTATACAGGCACAGGATTGAATTACATTTCTCAAACTTTGACAAAAGTACACTTCTCAGTGAATAATTGTATTTAATGGCAAGTAGCATGTTTGAAGAGGTTAGCTCATGTCGTGTAAACATCTTAATCCATGTAATGCCTTACTCTGATCGCTGTTAATTATCACACAGTTGGTGTACATGTAAACATGGCCATTGTTGCTTGAAGTTTTTCTGGGGCTAATTTTTAGAGAGGGAAGCCCTCTTCCACTGAGCTCTAGCACAATTTCCTGTTCCAACTATTTTGTTCCACCTGACTTCTTACACACACAGAAACACATACACACCCATATACACAACAGTACATTTCTTGGCACACATAGACAGTGTTAAACCTATCAAGCTACAGTACAAGTTACTCTTGACCTGCCTAGCTATATAAGAGAGAACATATTTTAAATATATATATATAATTATCAAAGTAGACCAAGATTTCTAGGAAAACAATGTTCATTATTTCCAATTTCATTATGTCAAGTAAAAGTTTACTCAAAAATAAAAATTTGCTGAAAATGTACTCTTTCACCAATGGAACCTCTGCAGTGAATGGGTGCCGTCATAATGAGAGACCAAACAGCTGATAAAGAAACTCCACAGTAATCCACACTACTTCAGTCCTTCCGTTAATGCTTCCTCCAGTCCATCCCCTGTTGTTAACGCACATTAAAATGCACTGACATTTGTTTAGAACTGATTTGGACTGTTCCTTACTTGTAAACCGTTTTTGATCTGTGCATATTTCTCAGCTGATTCAGACAAGATGAGTTTTTCACTGGAGAAAGCACTACTACAGAATAATACAGAAGAAATGGTTTGAAGTTAAAAATGTCTTGATGGATTTGTTTGATACAAACACACAGCTTTTCACTTCACAAGGTGTTAATTAATGGACTGGAGTCGTGTGGATTACTTGTGGATTATTGTGATGTTCTTATCAGCTGTTTGGACTCTCTTTCTGACGGCACCCATTCACTGCAGAGGATTCATTGGTGAGTCAAGTCAAGTCAAGTCACCTTTATTTAAATACAGATTGTGTCAAAGCAACTGAACAGCATTAATTAGGAAAATAGTGTGTCAAGAATGCAAAATGACAATAGTAAACACTCATTTTTCAATTTCAATTCAATTCAGTGATGTCATCATCCAGCTCAGTTCAGTTTAAATAATATCTTTGCAATCATTTGCAATAAAGTCAACGATATCGGTGGAAATGAAGTGTCCCCAACTAAGCAAGCCAGAGGCGACAAGTGATGTAATGCTAAATTTCTCCAAATCTTTTGCAATAAAGAAACAAACTCATCTACATCTTGGATGGCCTGAGGGTAAAGTAAAATTCAAGCAAATTTTCATTTTTGGGTGTACTATTCTTTTAATTAAAATGAAGCATCCAATGAACTAACTAGCTAAACCATCATAAACATCATGCTATTGCTACAAAATAAAAAAAAAATGTTATGTTAGTAGTTATGCTACTTCTAGTTAGTTACTGCCCAACACTCCAAACAAACATTACTCTTTCTTTTCTCTCTCTTTCAGTGTGTCCCAAAGATCCCTGTGTAGAGACAGAAAATGTATACGAATATGTGCCTACATTTCACGTATGACGCAAAAGCAGAGAACAAGGGCAAGTGTATGAGGTTAAACAGCTGCTTCCTGTCAGATGTGATGTTAATGGGTAGCATGAATGGGAATGTAAGCATTACAATTTTTCAGAGAATTACAGGGGCTGGAGGTCCCACTGCATCACTAAAGATAAAAACATACCATGAGCTTAAATCCCCCACCATATACAACACTTTCAAACTCTCTCTCTACTCTCCACACCCCACCCCTGAGCAAATATTTACCCCCAATCCTTCATAAGTAGGCCTCAATGTGACGCGTATGTCAAGTGTGTTTAGAGCATGAAGTGAATATTGGGAAAACAACTGGACAGTGTCTCTGATAACGCTACAACTGACAGCAAAGAGAGGGGAAAGCAAGGTACAGAGAGGTGTTTGTGTGTGTATATCTGTGGACATACATATGTCAAACATTTGAACATATCTAATAAATGAAATATGTAATATACAAATAGATCTACAGGAACTACATACTGACCAAACAATGTTAAGTCAAACCAAATATTTTAGCTTCTTTAAATTACAAGTGAATTACTGGACTGCTTTTAACTAACAAGTCCATTCATCCCTTTAAAAAAACTGAAATTCCTATGTATTTTATTTATTTGAAAATTCCATATAGAAAATAATACATTTTGTAAAGAAATTCATAAACAGTATTCATGTGAAGTCATTCATAATTATCAACAAACTCATTTTAATTATTTAAGCTTACGGACCTTTAGATCAAAAGGTTTTTAATTGAATATTTTACTGAAAAGTCTGTCATAATTTATTCACTGTCATGTTGTTCAAACCTATCTTCTGCAGAATACAAAGGAATTTTTAAATAATAAATGAATTAATGAAGAATGGACTTTTCAAGCTTTAAGCATTAAAGTAAATTGGTCTATATAACTTAATTATATTGAAGGGGAAAAAAAGCCCAGGATATTATTTTGTAACTTTTGTTGTCTGTAAAAACTAAGACCATGATGAGAATAAAGGGCATAAAGTAATGCAGGCATTTTTGTGTCTATTAGGACTACATCTAGTCAAATAAACATCAAATAAAAACCAGTCTTTTTTCTTGCTCAAAGAATGCAGGCACAAAGCATGCATTGTATGCAATGACTCAAGCTCACACTGTTTACTAAAACATTCTCTAAAAATGGATTCCTTGAATAACTATAAACTGTAACAGAAACTGTATTTACCCCCTTGTGAAAGCTCCTTATATTCTCATGCATATATGAGAAAACGTACATCAACTCGGCTATCATAAGTGCTACATTGCCTGAGGCAAGAGGGACCGGTTTAGTATGCAAATGAATCAAACCTAGAGTATCATTTGACAGGCTGCTCAACATGAGGTAATCATGCTCTGTAGTGACAAACACATTTTAAGAGAGTCCAAAAAAATTTGAATTACCTGAGGTTATAGTCATTTACAAGTCAGTTCCAGATCTCATATCTAAAAGGCAGAATGCATGAAATGAACAGTTTGGTTCCCCACTGAGAAAACACCAGGAACTTGTGTCTCTGGAGGCCGAAAGGAGGAATTCTTTAACCTGTTTGTAGCTGCTGTATTCAATGCCTAATTTGAGGGGTGTATGTTTATGCCATAAGCATAATCTGTTCATCTTAAGTCATTTAAAATGCACAGGTTCCAGGGACAAGCCTGAACCTGGTTAACCAGGTTAAGTCAAGAGAAACTGTTCACTTTAAACGCAACCTGCTGTCAGACAGATATCAAAATGTCAACACTCCACTCTCTTTCTTCTAGAATTTCCTACATGGTGGGGATTTGTGAGTTGGCATTGTACTATCTACAGTTATGACTAAAAAGTGATTTAATGACTGTTGATAGACACTCTACTGGTCACACAGGCTAGTCCAGTGGCTCAGCACCTTTTTCCTCTACCTTTTCAAATTGACAATTTGAGCTACGGATTGCCACCTAGTCTTGAGGACAGTACTTGAAAACATGCAAATATAAACAAATGTAAACAAAGGGCAATATCAGAGGCATCCAAACAATGCAGCAACTCAACTATACACAGCACTGACTCCTCTGAGTTGAGTAAATTGTACCATAAAACCTATTTCTAAAGCTTTGCTAAATAAATACATAAATAAACACTACAAAAACAGATGTACTAACATTTTTTAGGGTTATCTCATGAATCTCACAATATTCTTATTTCACCACAATGTTAAAAAAACTAAATAAACAATAAGAACTATCATTACTTTAATTTGAAACAATTGCATTATTTCATTCATTATCCTTATTGTATTTTACTTACTGTAATCTAGGGAAAAACATTTTATCTAAATTATCAATTACATGTCATGGTAATGCTTTTAATATATGTAAATTGAAAAGAATGATTCTATTTTAATAATGTTTGCAGAAACATAATGTCACAGTGCAACAATTTTAATGGTTCTAAAACTTCTTTTCATTTTGTGGTGAAATGTGACCTGGTAATTTTGTAATACGTCTAAAAATTACACATAGTATTACTAGTATTTCTAAATATGACCCTGAAGGAGGATAACTTGTGTTTATTTGTGCTTGCTATGGTTACAATTTTAACTTGGTGCAATAAATGACTTGCATTCATTATTGTCAAATTCATAATCTGTTGGAGCTTAAAAGCACATTTGTTGTGGCAAATATCACAGACGATATCACTGTTATACAAGCCTTTGTATATCTGTTCTTTGTGATAATCAGGAGGTTCATGAAAAACTGCATGCCAAAAAACCACCTCTAACAATCCCATCACAAAAAAAAAAGAGAGACTGTTTCTCTAAGCAGCTGGAGGGAAACAATACACCGACATACAACACTTTGCTTTCATGATCCTTAAATGCAAATATGCAATTACGGCCAATGTTATGTCACATCGTTTTCTACAGAGCTGTGTTTCTAAGTCCAAGCATCCAAATTAACTAATTGGTAACTCCGATCAGAGACTGATGGAACATGGAAATTCTGTGTTAAAGTTTGAGTTGGCCGGATTCATTCTCAAACTGTGCCAGCAATATCATACCAATACCTTTGATCCATATTTGCTGTCCAAAGTAAAGCTCTTTCGTGGGTGGACAGATCTGCTAAATCCCAAAGCGATATTTCTCCCCTGATTTAGCGCGTTGCATATATCCACAGGTATTACCATCAGTCATCATGTAACCTTTATGATTAAGTTCTCTTCTGTTAGGTCAAACCTATACCTCCGCTTTGACAGGCCAAACCCGTATTCCCTCGCACACAGAAAGCTTCAGAGGCCAGACTTACAGCAGGGGGTTCAGAGGGGAACACAACCTTTCTATCATGTTAGAAGAGCAGATGTGAACGTTAAGGCCCTTTGCAGGCAGTATACCGAGATAAGCAGCATCCAGGCATGCTTAAATTCAATGTTTGCATAACATTCTACTAAGATACCTTCATCTGTTTGCTTTTTGAAGACAGCTTAGATATATCCTTCGCTGCCTATTATATCTCAATTCTTTGGCGATTGATAGAAAGAATAAAATAGAACTTGATAGAGCAAATGAGAGTCATAACTGATCACTTAAAAGAATGTCGCTTTAAAGGGGTCCTATTATGCTCTTTTACACGGTCTTGAATTTGTTTTGGGGGTGTACTAGAACATGCTCTCATGCTTGGTGGTTCGAAAAACGCATAATTTTTTACATAATTTACATTATTACAATACCTTTCTCAACCAGCCGGGCACAAAAGGCTCGATTAGTTCCGGGTTTCCGAAAAACTAAATGTTTTGTGATTGGTTAGCTATCCCAGTGCGTTGTGATTGGTGAACAGCTTAGACGGTGTTCAGTACTGCCCTGCCCCTTGCCAAAGCAGCAAGTTCTGCCTGCTCCGGTTTAGTTAAGGATGGCGTCGATATTGCCATATCAATTTGAGCCGGATTCAGACCCAGAGAACATTGAACAAGAGGATCGCGCAAGAACCTTTGCACGCACAGATATTGCAAGACATATTAGAGGGGTAACGTTATTGTTGTTGTTTTTTTTGGCTAAATCACGTTTTAGATAGGATGTCAACAACCGCTTAAAAAGAACTGCATTTACTATGTACAAATAAGTGCGTATGTATTATTTTTATTGTTATTTAATTCTAACATTATAGCATGAATTGCAGTGAAACTTAAAGGGATAGTTCACCCAAAAATGAAAATGTGATGTTTATCTGCTTACCCCCAGGGCATCCAAGATGTAGGTGACTTTGTTTCTTCAGTGGAACACAAACAAAGAATTTTAACTCAAACCGTTGCAGTCTGTCAGTTGTATAAGGCATGGTAATGGTAACAAAATCTATGAGAGTAAAAAAAACATGCACAGACAAATCCAAATTAAACCCTGCGGCTCGTGACGACACATTGATGTCCTAAGACACGAAACGATCGGTTTGTGCCAGAAACCGAACAGTATTTATATAATTTTTTACCTCTAATACAGCACTATGTCCAACTGTCTTTGGGCGCGCGCACGGCATCCGGTGCATGAGGTGTGTACGCGCTCTGGCGTAGTTTACACAAACACCGGAAGTGATCTCTCGCGCGTATACGTCACTCATTGTTTGCAGTCATTGTAGGTACAACAGCTAATCAAAATGGTACTTGCGCTTATCTGGATTGTTCAAACCGACTTAAAACTAAAAGATTATGTTCTCTCACGCTAACTCATTCGGGAGTGGTGACTTTCCACGTATTCCCAACTTCTGAGCCTGCTCGCCTGAAGTTATGGTTGATTGCTCTTCGGCTGGATATCAACAAACCCTTTAACGTAAACTATGCCAGAGCGCGTACACCCCTCACGCACTGGATGCCGTGCGCGCGGCCAAAGACAGTTGGACACAGTGGTGTATTAGAGGTAAAATATGATATAAATACTGTTCGGCTTCTGGCACAAACCGATCGTTTCATGTCTTAGGACATCAATGTGTCGTCACAAGCCACAGGGTTTAATTTGGATTTGTCTGTGCATGTTCTTTTACTCTCATAGATTTTGTTACCATTGCCATGCATTATACGACTGACAGACTGCAACGGTTTGAGTTAAAAATCATAATTTGTGTTCTACTGAAGAAACAAAGTCACCTACATCTTGGATGCCCTGGGGGTAAGCAGATAAACATCACATTTTCATTTTTGGGTGAACTATCCCTTTAATACAGTTGAATTTATTTATATATTTATACCATAGTGCAGTGTTTCCCAGGCGGCATATATATGCAAACTCATTCTTTGCTGTTGGAGTGGTAGCGATCAAGGCAGTGTTCGAACTATACCGTGGACTTTGGGGGAGCCCACTTGTTTTTTTGTTTTATGATGGGGTGGGTTCGTACGCTTATGCATGCCTCAAAAGAGGGCTTACAATGACTTACAAAGATACATAACAGCTACAAGTGTATGCACTACTTGCTTTATGCAAGCACTATATAGGATCAATCACTATACAGGATTTACCCTATTATACTTTATCGACACAAATTGATAGGTGAAACAACAAACAGCTACCCACAAATAGTCTATATACAAAGCATCAGGCTGTCTTTGAGTTCACATGAACAACGGTTACAGTTACTCGTCGTCAGGCTACAGAAGAATACCATAATTCCTCCGT
>NW_015505213.1:1370340-1395960 GCF_001515645.1 Sinocyclocheilus grahami | reverse complement strand
TCTGCAGATTACATCATTGTCCAGTATTGTACTGTCAGCAATTTATTATAAAAAACGTTTTCCTAATTGTAACATACATATTTACATACATAATTATTCAGATGCGAAACTTGCGAAAACTTGAGGCTACAGCAGCACTTCTTCTTCGTCGTCGTCGTCTTGTCTGATGCACTCAGCCCACGACCTCGCCCCTTCCGACCCCTCAACCATTCGAATTTTCGTAGGCGGGAATTATTTTAATGATATTCTAATGGGCCGCTTTGTGATTTCACAAAACCCGGAAAACAAATGCTGTAGTCCAAACGAGCCGTTCGTTGTAGTTCTTGAAAAGGAATTTTTAAAAAACAAAATATCTCCCTTTAGAGTGAACTTTGAGATTTGTAAGTTTGAAGATCTTTTTTATGCCCAAACATACACACTACACACTGACTAAAATTCAAAAAGTGAAAAAGCATAATAGGACCCCTTTAAATGTCCTTGATGCCATTTCTACTGAGAAATAAGCAACAGTGTAGTTTACATAAGAAAATCTATTCTATTCTAAGCACAATAATGTTTCCTTCATAATTGACCCCTAAGAGAACATATATGCCAATAAAGGGGTATTCAAATACGTCTGTGTGTGCTTACAGAATGTATGAAAACAGTACAGTTAAAGTGACTAACTGGGAGGTTTCCTACGTGACATGACCTCATCCGTATCAGAATTTAGAGTCTTATCGCTAAGAGAGAAGCTCTCAGGCTCTCCTGCGCATTTCTGAGATGCCGTGGAACTTTCTGATGGGTGGGGGGCAAACAGGGCTTCTGTCCAGGTGTCCCTATTGCTGCACTCCACCCCAAATGCTTCCTGAACCTCATCCTACTCCCTTTCTAAGCCCTACACCAGACTTCCCTGCTTTCTGCTTTCCCTCTTTTTCCAGTTGCCGTGCTCTCCCTCTCTTTCTGTCCTGGCTGTCCTCCAAAACTCAGTGGAAACTCTGATTGGAGTTGTGTAGGGTCATGCCTGGCCTTCCTTCCTATCGTCTCACTATTCTTCAGCCTGTATGATTGTCTCCAGAAGGGAAAAGAGGGTCGGTACACAATGTTTTTCACAACAGATGTTCTTGTCCCCTTGTGTCATTTAAAAAAAGCTTGCATCCACACTACACATTGCATACAGCAATTCATATTACAAGCTGAGCAGAATTACCTTAATGATGTTTGCAACACTGTATAATCTTTTAAAAGACAAATTACAGAAACTATTAAAAAAGTTCAGGCTCACTGTACTTCTAAACCCCTTCATACTGACCAATGCAAAGCCATAGACAAATGGCTGAAGGTGTCCTGTTGCACATTTTAAGTAGTGTTTTTTTTCCCACAGGGATTTTAATTTGGCCAGGATACTGGCTATTAGAGACATTTCAGAGTACCAGAGACTGTGACTTTTCTTTTTTCATTTTCATTTGAAGTACTTCATTAGATTCATGTAATTTGCTACTAAGCTATGGACCTCACCCTGAAGCTTTTACCCTTTTCTAAAAGGCATTTTGATAATCTTAAGACCTTCTGAAAGGCATTAGTATGATGTTATGTAGAAACTATTAAAGATATCTCCCACAAACACATGACTGCTCTATGTATCATCAGCATTCTTACACTCCAGTTGTCTAGACAACCAAATACAAATCTTGTAGGCAGCAATTTCAGCACTGACTTTTACCATTGAAACCATTTTACAATAATAACATTTATTAATTCTGAGCAGCAGAACTGGCAGAACTGTGTATAGTATAGGCAATCATATGTGGTGTGAAAATAATGCTGTATGTGGACCGAAAAATTTATTAGATCTTTTTCATTTTTTCTTGTGCAGGAGGAAAATGAAATCCCTTCAAGTGTCTTTGTGAAGGAACCTGCACCATTACTTGAAGTGGAGGAGGATGCCAACCGTTCTCAAGAGGAGGGCCTTCAGACCATCACCCTCTCCTCGGATGAGGAGCAGGGACCAGAAGAGGATGAAGATGAAATTTTGGCCATTTTGGACCTCGAGAGTGAAAGCAGAGTTGAAAAATCTCGAGCTGAGAAGATCAAGAGCTCCAGCCTGAAGAAAGTGGACAGCCTGAAGAAAGCTTTCTCCAGGCAGAATATTGAGAAGAAGATGAACAAGTTCAGCACCAAGATTGTCTCCCCAGAGCAGCGTGAGAAAATCAAGAAGAGTCTGACACCGAACCACCAGAAGAACCCTAGTGCCAAGAGCTCCTCTTTCAAGGTCTCTCCTCTCACCTTTAACATCAAGAAGAACCGCAGTGAGGACGCCGACCCAGAGGCTGAGGCCTCAGTTCAATCTGAGAGCGCCGTTGCCTCCATTGAACTGGCCCCCATTGAGAGACCAACTGAAGACCTGTCCTTCAGAGAGGTCCACTCCCAACTTGCACCAGCAAAGGAGGAAGTAAAAGCAGCTGTGGAAGCAATGGAGAAAGAGGAGGTGCCTAACATCCTGAATGGCACAGCTGAGGTTGAGCTGTCCATCACAGAAGATGTAAGCGAGGAGTATGCTCTTTCTGCGACCCTGCCCCAGGACGCCTCCAAGAAAGAAGTGTCCCACAATGCTTTACAGGGAGAGGATGAAGAGGAAGGAGAGGAGGAAGAGGGAAAAGAAAGTGAAGACAGCCCTCTAGCAGAAGCTGCAGGCCAAGCAGAGGGTGTTGCTGTAGGACAAGCATCCTAATGTCCTGACCCTCCATTCCAGCCCCAGGACACCCTCCTAAGCTGAGAAAACACTCTGTCCCTTATCAGTACCAGTCATCCCCGCCATGAACCCAGACATCTGCCCTGTCCTCAAAAAATACACTTACAATGCAGTCTATTCAAAAGGCAAAATTCATGAACTATATGACATTTGCTTTAAAATCCCATATCACTGTAGTTAGTCCCTAGTCTTTTAGCAGAAATGAATGCGAAAGCAGTTTTATCTGTCCATCTAATCCAACAGGCTGTTACAAACCTTCCACTTGTGAGAAACCATTCCAGCTGGTATTACTGCACACTCTATCTTCCTCTGGTGGTGCCTACCTGTCAGCTGAGAAGGTTGGCAAAGGAAAACAAATCGCTTACAGCCAAAGGAGTCAACGGTCGCCAAGTGCATTCCATCTATCCCATGGACACTTTTTTTAACAGTAGCCTGGTTTTCATCCAATGCATCTCTTCTGGAACAGCCTGTGCACAGCTGAAAGTGATATTGATTTCACGCAACCTAGATTATTTCCAATCTTGGTCCAATTCGGTTTTGTTTTTGAGATTAAACAGCACATATCTACTGCCATGTACTATGACTGTGTTTAACAAAAATGTGTAATGTACTCAATTTTACATTTTGGTTTTAACCAAGTCACACTATGTATACTGTGAACTCATTAATACAGAGACCAAAAGATGTGAGAAAGCTAGTTGGGAAGAGTTTTGTCCTAAACTATACTAAAAATATAATTTCTGAATTCTAGAATTTTGCTTTGTAGTGGCTAATAAACATTTAGATAACCTTTTTCTTTCCTGAGAACACACCATGCTCACATACATTTGCTTTGAATCATGAATGCAGTTTACATGGGGGATCCTGGTCTTCCCTGAGCTTCACATATGTCTCGGACCATAGTCAGAAAGCATTCCTGCTTTTGATATACGGCTCTTGTCAGAGACCATTTCTCAAGCTCCCGTTGGCATGATGCTGGCTGAGAAACAGGCACTGTGAGGCCAGTTTAGATTACAGGCATATTTCTGAAAGTGATGAAGGATTCGATCAGCCCAACCGAATGCAAATAAGCCAGAGAAGTGTGGAGATCTGAAAAAGTACAAAAAAAGTGATAATCTGTTTGGAGTGTTGAACTGATGTTTCGAAATACCATGGGCAAATACCCATTTCAAAATTTTAGAATAAATCCAATTTACTGATATTTGTGCACACTTTGGCAAAATTTGTCGCTATAATGCAAACCCAGAAATAAAATGGTGCTGTTGAGGGACAGCACTGAAAAATATTTGAGCAATGAAAGTACTTTTTCCTAAAAGTTTGGTCCTTATTAGAATATAAAACATACAAGTAACATATGTATGTCAAATGTATTTTTGTGTTTTAATAGAAATTTTGTTGCTTTCTGCAAATAATTAGAGCATATTTTTAATTTCAGTATTCCAGTGCTGAACAAAAACTTAAGTGTGTATCTTTGCTTCGGGTGGATGTCTTTTTCAGATGTGAAAAGGCATGAGGTTTTACGTCTTTAAAAATATAACAAATTTTAACAAATTTTTGCTTATGCTTGTGTAATCCCTAATCTTTATTTGCATATCTTTTAAAAAGTTAATTGCGTCAGTGTCTTCATAATATATATGAGAGCTATATGTTGTCTTGGTTATCATATTTTAAAAACATTATGATTCATGCCAAAGAAAAGGCTCAGTTACAGCAGAGACCTCATAACGTTTCTGTGACACCTGTTTACCAAGTTGTTATTGAAGCACACTTTGTTCAAAATATTCTTTTAATGCAAATAAATAAAGATGTTGGACCATGGCTTTTTGTGTCTGTCTTGTTCCTTAGAATCGTTAGTATCCTTTTCAAAGTCATTTTTTTAAAGCAATCCGTTTTCATCTGACAGAAATAGACTCTAACCTACTTTGATCAATACGTTTTCATGCCCAGCCAATTCTAAGTACATCAATATATAAGTGTCTAATTTGAACATGACATGAGTAATTAGGTGGTGTTAAAGGGGTCATATGATGCTATTTTAAAGATCATTATTTTGTGTATTTGGTGTAACAGAATATGTTGACATGCTTTAATGTTCAAAAAACACATTATTTTTCAAATACTGCACATTATTGTAGGTCCTCTATGCCCCGCCTCTCTCAAACACGTCGTTTTCAACAAAGCCCCCTCCTTTGACAAGTGCAGTCTGCTCTGATTGGCCAGTTGACCCAGTGCATTAGTCCATAAAATGCGTTACACAAATTTGAATATCTGTGTTGTGCTGTTCTGTTGTAAATAAATCTTAACCAATGATTCCTAATTGCATCTACTTCCGGAAGGCCAAATAAAGTGCTTTTGCTTTCGAACTGAAACACACACCGTCTCCCTGACATGGCTGCATCAACACTACTGCTGTTCCTGAAACCACGCCTTCTTTTTTTGCGTGAACATTTGGGCGGCGTTATGCAAATCTTCCCACATAGTGACGTAGACATGTGGGGGCGTGTTAGAACGAGGCATTTTAGGTAGGCGTGGTTGACTCTTAACTTTTATAAAGAATATCTCTTTGGATTTGAGACTTTAGTCTTTGCAACTTTACAGATCTTCTTTATGCACCAAGAGCTTGTAACACTCCAGAGAGAAAGGAAAATTTGAAATCGCATCATATGACCCCTTTAAAAACACATCAGTAATAGTGGTCGACGATATATCTCCAAATATTTTTCAAATATCGGCCGATAAGTTTTCCTGTTTGGCGATGCGTTCTTTTATTTTGACGGAGCTGAGAACGGCAGCGCCTGGGCACACAGTTCTCACATTCTCCCTCTTGTTCACTGTTGTCGTTAACAGTTCTGTCTAAATATGGATAAAAGTCTGTCTAATAATCAGAAAGAATGGTTAAACAAAGGAATTAAAATGTATACAAAAAGTCTTATAACGACTGCTTTTATATTATTAGTAATAGAAAGGCAAACATTATAATACTTTTTTGTTTGCCGTCAGCATTCAGCAAACACGCATTTATATCATTTAAACAAATCTTTGAATGTCTAATAAACATCCAATTTCAAAAACCTTGCAAACTTAGTCGGATCCAGTTGTGAGATCTTGTGAAGTGTGCATGGGTATCCTGCATGATCGCGTGTTCATTGTGTGACGATTGGTCCGTGCGAATTGAATGCTGACAGGAGGAGAGTTCAGCTTCACTGGAGATGCGCGATCAACAAACTTTAAACTCGAGATTTTAAATTATGCTGCGCTTTATGCATTTGCCCACTGCCATATTCATGTCATTTTCACTGTGTGCTGTATGTAAAATGAGTGTTACCTTGGCTTTATTTGAAAAAATATGATTAATGCACACAAACTTCCCAGAATACTGAGTGCCCTGTTGGTTACAGTGTTTACTTCCTTTTTAATTATATTTTTATTAAATGTTTATTTATATGTGAAAATACTTTGTCATCTAAAGTATAAGTATGTTTATTTAACACATTTATTTTTTTTATCAATTTTCAAATGATTTCAAATTTCTTAAATATGAATTAAAATACATAAAATTATATCGGCCATCGGCCACCCTGCTTTCCAAAATATCGGCATCGGCAGTCAAAAAAACAATATCGGTCGACCACTAATCAGTAATGAGTCAAATGCTTCTAACCTGCATTTTCATAGTAATTTGTTGATTTATAACGTCCTTGTCAGTGCATTTAGGATATCGGTTTCAGAACATACATATTAACCTTTTTTTATGTCAAGGTCAGGCTTGTGTAATCCCTTGCACCATGTTTCAACGTGAAGAGTGGTTAAATCAAATGCACGCCCTTCCATGACAAACTCCTTAGGCACTAGCGCCACCTGGCGTTATGATGCCTCAAGTAAAACAGAAGAAAACCAAACAAGCGATGTAAAAGCTTATACGAGACCCAACTGAACTATAAACTATAACTGAAGCATCTTTCGGAATATTTTATTTATCTAATCCATCGAATAAAATGCTTTATGTTTGCCAAATACTTTATTTGGTCCTCTGTTAGTTTATTTGAATTGAAGTGATGTCGAGTGGCATTCTAAATACGAGTACGAATAGAGTTTTACCTCTAAAAGAGTTTCACCTTTTACATTTTCTTTATTTAATTCATAATTCATAACCCTAACCCTAAAACAAGACATTTGCTTGCTCACTAAAATTGCATTTTAGTATAATGATCAATAGATGGAGCTGTTTTCACATGAAGTATCAGGCAGTCACGGTGGCCGAGAGGTTAAGGCGTTGGACTCGAAATCCAATGGGGTTTCCCCGCACAGGTTCGAATCCTGTTCGTGACGATATTTTAGTTTTGACAAACTACGAATATTACTTTATGTAAGCGTAAAACACACTAAACGTTCGAATAAACTGTTGCATGAATATGTTTAATCACTTTCATTCTTACAAGAAAATGAACATATTCGCCTGTTTCCCAGTTTAATACACTATTATGGGTGAGTTGTTCTATTACGCGTGAGAAAATGTAGCCTGTATAGCTGCCTGGCACAATCAAATAAAACAAGCTGGTCTGAGGTGGCTGACAGTCTCAGTTGGGAGCAAATTGTCTTTTCGAATGGCAAACGCATCAAACGAACATGTGTGTCTGATTAAAGACCTTAAACCTGGATTTAAAAAAAATATTATTTTGGTTTTTATCGTCCTGGAAACTGGCAAGTCAAATTTGCGTGAGAAACACAAATGAACGCGGCCTACACGATTGCTTGCTAGCCTCATTTTTAAAAACGGCAGTTTGTTCACAAACAGTTTGAAGCGTTTATAACGATAAATATCATCTTACAAACCTTGACGCCTTGACTGCTGTTCGTAGCTGAAACAAAAAAGATAAGCCAGGAGTAGCGAATCCGTGAAGGAAGCGGGTTTTTTTTTTTTTAGTTGGACCTTTTCTGTGAATCGTTCACGAATCGGATTGAATCGGCCAGTGCGATTCTCCCGCGGTTCAACTCACTCACAGAGAATGCACCGAAATGGCTCACTTCATTTCGTTCAATATTTGCTGATATTTTTATTTGTAGATTATTTTTCCGCATGTTTCCATGGTATACTGAAAAACAATGATAAGCATATAAAAAGTTAAACGGCTTTTATTGGGGAAAAGAAAAGAAAAAAAAAGTCAATATTTACAGTGTTGACCCTTGTTCTTCATAACCTTCATTGTTTTTGGGCAGAATTATGATAGAGCCCACTCCCTTGGTTGAAAAGCAACCCCACACATGAATGGTCTCAGGATGCTTCACTGTTGGCAAGTCACAGGACTCATGGTAGAGTTCACCTTTTCTTCTCCGAACAAATGATTTTCCAGATGTCCCAAACAGTCGGAAGGGAGCTTCATCAGAGAAAATAACTTTGCACCAGTCTTCTGCTGTCCAATCCTTGTACTTCCTGCAGAATTTCAGTCTGTCCTTGACGTTTTTCTTGGAGAGAAGTGGCTTCTTTGCTGCCCTTCTTGACTCCAGGCCGTTGTCCAAAAGTCTTGGCCTCACTGTGTGTGCAGATGCCCTCACACCAACCTGCTGCCATTCCTGAGCAAGCTCTGCACTGAGCTGACTCCTCAGGAGGAGACGGTCCTGGCGCTTACTGGACACTCTGGGACGTCCTGACTTCTTCACTGCAGTCGAACCTCTCTCCTTGAAGTTCTTGATGATCCAATAAATGGTTCTTTCAGGTGCAGTATACTTTGTAGCAATTTCCTTGCATGTGAGGCCATTTTGATGCAAAGCGCCTTTTTGGAGATAACTATTGCTAACAAGAACACAATGATTGGAAGCACTTCTTCCCTCCTTTTATAGCAATCAGTCTGCTAATTAGTATGACAGTGATTAACCTGACTGGTACTCATTCACACTTTCACATGTGCTGCTGATATGATTAGTCAGTTAATGTTAGCTGGTCATTTTGTGTCAGGATCAAAGACAGTGAAATTAGTTTTTTTGTGAAAAGTACATTTTTTGGCCAATGAAGCTTTTAGCACTTATTTAAAATGCATCTGATCACTCTACACCTGGCATCCTCAAATCTGGCCCACGAGACCCACTTTCCTGCAGAGTTTAGCTCTAACCCTAATCAAACACACCTGAGCATGCTAATCAATGTCTTCAGGATCATTAGAAAATCACAGGTAAGTAAGTTTGTCAGGGTTGGAGCTAAACTCTGCAACGCATTGACCCTCCAGGGCAAGATTTGAGGAACCCTGTTCTACACAATAATCTAGAAACAATGTGAATGAACACCACAACAGCTTAAGCAGCAAACTTTGCAAAATACAAAATTTGTGTCACTGCCAAAACTTTTGGCCATGACTGTATATTAAACTGAGGTGAGAATGACCTCTGGAGTTGGGAAGGTGTAGCTGCATATTTTAAATTAAGGCCCTAAAAACTGAGTTAAAAATAAAAGTTGCAAAAATATTGAATACATCTCTAGAAGTGTTTATGCCAGCTACTGTTGTTTTTCATTATGCAGGGTTTTTTAAGTGGTCTACTGGATTGTGTTCAGTTTGAACTCTTTCTTCCATTTTGCAATTTTGGGTAAGAATAAGAAGTGTTCATATATTTTGCTGACTTGTGTACTTACATTATCCCAAATGTTTCGAAGAATGTTTAAATCCAGAGAAACAAGCAATTTTAACTAGTGACACGGACCGTTGTTTTGTAGAAAACATGGAAACACCAAAGACACTTAAATATGTTATGCGTTTTATTAGACGGGTGATGACCACACAGAGTAGTATTATAACAGAACTTTCAAATGTATCTAATATGATACGGCCTTCCGCCCCACCCTGCTTCATTCTACTACACTAATAAATCATTAGCTCATCTATGAACATGATTTCTGCCCGAGACCCGTCGGATTGCATCGGCTGTGGGGATGAAGACGACAACTCCCATGATTCCACACTCAAGTCACGGTGTCATCAAACTACGCCTTTGTCTAGTTGTTTATTTTGAATACGCGCCCTCTATCGGCGAAAATTACATATTGTGCCTTTAACTACTCATGCAATTCATTCATAAACATACATATTTTTACCATTTAAAATAACTTTTCTATTTTATTATATTTAAAAACGTAATTTATTCCTATGAAGGGAAAGCTGAATTTTCAGCAGTCTTCAGCGTCACATGATCCTTCAGAAATTATTCTAAAATGTATATGCATGAATTATTCAATATCATTACTTTTATCAGTGTTGAAAATAGTGGTGCCACCTTTTGTGGAAAGCTTGATACGTTTTTGTCAGGCAGTTCAAAAAGTAGAACAGCATATCAGTGTCTTTATAAATTAATTGAATGCATCCTAGATGAATAAATATACTAACTAAAAATGTATATATTACTGACAAAGACCAAATGTTGCAGCATTTCTTTTTTACTACATATTTAATAAAATGAAATCTGCAAACACTGACAAACCTATATCTTGTAATATTGGAGAGTGACAATAAAAACAAAACAAAAGGATGCACCTTGTGTTGTGATTCGCTGCCTCCTCCCTGAGTCTCTGCTGACCAATCTCATCTTCCAGAATGGTGAATTCTTTATTATTGTCTACTAGCAGATTCTACACACATGCAAATACAAAACCAAAAAAGTGAGCGAGTAAGGCATTGCTGAAACCCCCCAGCAATGTGGCGAATGTGATATTGCACTGTTAAATAACTTTAAAGCAATTAAAGTTTTAATAACACAAAAGAGGGTACAAACATTTGAGAACGGCTTATCTATTTGCCTAGAATTTCAAACATCGTTTCTACAGCGTTTCTACCTTGACACCTATAATATCTCCATCTTTCAGGTAGAAGGGAGCAGCCTGGAGACTCTCAGCTTTCCTCTTCTTCTTTCTTTTTGAGACCTGTTGAGTCTGGGATTATTCAGAAGTTATTATTCAAGTATACTCAGCTCTCGCCTAAAATATACGGTATTCCCATTTTCACTCTCTTTTCTCACCCAGTTGCAAATGGGCATCCAGGTGTGTTTGTCAGGCAGGTGTTTAGCCAGGAGCAGGTTGTCAGGAGTGAGACCGTACCTGGAGGCCAGAGTAGCGTACAGGCCCCTGGGGGTGCCGTCCCGCCCTGCGTCCCACAAAAACTCCTCAGAAGGATAATACGCCTTCTCTCCTGGCACCCCCATCTGAACCCTCAGCAATAAATCCTTCAGGCTGCACAGATAAAGAGAAAAGAATGATTGGTGTTTTTTTTTAACTGCTAAACACAGTTTCAATCTTCCATGGATTCGATCAATCGCCTCTTTATCTGTATTGCTGTCAGAAAGTCTCACCCCAGGTCCTCCTCGTTCATCAGCCTCTGAACACACACCTCCGCCCCATTGCCCAGCTTCAGCTTCCTACAGGAAAAGAAGTTTAACTTCAACCCTATATACAATGAAAAGTTTCACATGCTTTTTCCACATCAAAGCACCATTCATGAGCATGAAGGAAATCCAAAGCTATCAACCTGAGTGTCTGCTGGTTTCCTCTGAGTATCCTGGACAGTTTCTTGTCCTCTAGCAGCCATACACGCAGAAACGCAGGACTGGGCACACACACATCCTGAAGTGCCGGTAGAGTCATCATCTACAAGAACACAAATGTGTCTTTTCTCAAGGGATGGTGGGTGCAGTGGTTATACTGATCTGATACAGCAGTGCTCATTTCACTTGCACTGTTACACTGCAGCCAAAAGCTTACACTACTGTTCAAAAGTTTGGGGGTTTTGAAAGAGGTCTCTTATGGTCACCAAGGTCATTTGTTTGAACAAAAATAGTAATTTTGTGATTATTACAATTTTAAAGAAAATGTCTGTTTTCAATTTATTCTTGTGATGCAAAGCTGAATTTTCAGCATCATTACTCCAGTCTTCAGTCACATGATCCTTCTGAAATCATTATAATATGCGGATTTGGTGCTTTCTTACTGTTATCAATGTTGAAAACAGTTGTGCTGAATAGAAAATAAAACATTATAGAAATCCTTGCTAAATAAAAGCATTTTTTCCACCAATATATAAATAAATAAATCACACTGACCTCAAACCTTTGAATGGTAGTGTATAGTACTTCTTTCTTCACTAGCTTCTCTACCTTTTCTTTCAATTATTTAATTATTAAATGAGTGATGGGTGATAAGTGTACTCATAAAAGGTGAAGTGTGTAAAATTTTTGATGTTAAAATAGTTTCTCTTATTCCAGTTTAATGTGTAGAGTGCAGTCAAACGATTAATCGCATCCAAAATAAGTTTTTGTTTACATAATATATGTGTGTGTGTACTGTGTATATTTATTATGTATATATAAAGACACACACATGCATGTATGTATTTCAGAAAAATAGGTTGTTTACATATTAAATATATTTACTGTGCCAAAACTGTACTTTAGTGCTGTCAACCGATTAATCGCATATAAAATAAAAGTTTTTGTTTGCATAATGTGTGTGTCCTGTGTATATTTATGTATATATAAATACACACACATGCAGTATATGTTTTGAAAATATTTACATGCATTTACATGTATATATTTATATTCATATAATTTATATTATATATAAATATATTTAATATATAAACAAAATTTTTCTTAAATATATACATGCATGTGTGTGTATTTATATGTACCAGGAGTGGAACTGTTCAACTTACGGTTCGGTTTGTAACACGGTTTTAGAGTCACGGTTTCGGTATGGTTCGTTATGTGCTATGTTTAGGCAAAAACTATACTGTCAAATAAAAAAAAAGAAAATAAGAATAATCTATCTAACTACAAGCAACAGCACAAATAAATACAATAGAGTAAAGATACAAATAAAATAAACTGTGGTTTTCAGGTTTTTTAGGTAGGTCTAACATTAGTTTAAAGGGACAGAAATAGAAAAAAAGTAATGAAATGTAAAACAGCATTTCATATTTGACTGTATAAATTAAAGATGAATCTTTATTAAAGTTGCAAAAGCTATTCAATCAAGAGCAGTGAGTGATTTCTTTGTTGTTGCTGTTTGATTAATATTAAGAAAGTGCTGTCACTTTAAGAGAATGCACTGATCCAGTGCACTGATACAGTACGTTCAGCCGGCTATATGTCTGCTATAAGATACTTACCAAGACGGGCATTTTGACAATTTTTGTGTGAATTTGTCCATTTAAACACAATACTTCAGAGAGAGCTTAATATTTGCGCGCGTTCTGCGCGGGTTTGCGTGCTTCCGATGAGCGCACGCACAAATCTTCTCACTGACTGCGCGTGCGAGCTACGTCCTCTGGCTCTTAAATGTTTAAACTGGTAAAGCTTAAATAAGTTTAGCTTAAACACAGATAACGTGTGTTGTTCAGGTCTCACCTGTGTGTGTGCACTATCAGTACCTGGGTGATGGTATTCCAGCATACGGCATTCTCATTGAACAAGAGTGAATGGTTTGTCCACGTTTTTTTTTTTTTCATCGCTGTTGTTGTAATGTATTGGTAAGCCAGAATGCGCATCCATCAACAGAAACATATATTAGCCTAACCCCGTTTGTTTTACGTGTTATTTATAGCAAACCATATTACAGATGCGTTGTCAGATTTAAGTTGAACCGCGGTCCTAGCGCGGGCCGAACCGTACGGTTCGATTTTTTTCCGCGAACTGTTCCACCCCTAATATGTACATAATAAATATACACAGCACACATACATATATTATGTAAACAAAAACTTTTATTTTGGATGAGATTAATCACGATTAATCGTTTGACATCACTAAATATGCCATTTTGTAGGCTGCCTTTCCGAGTAAACTAAAAGTATAGGGAAATGAACCAAAGACAAGTACAGTAGTGCTGTCATACGATTAATCGCATCCAAATTAAAAGTTTTTGTTTACATGATATACAGTGGGGCAAAAAAGTATTTAGTCAGCCACCAATTGTGCAAGTTCTCCCACTTAAAAAGATGAGAGAGGCCTGTAATTTTCATCATAGGTATACCTCAACTATGAGAGACGAAATTAGAAAAAAAAAATCAGAAAATCACATTGTAGGATTTTTAAAGAATTTATTGGTAAATTCCTCGGTAAAATAAGTATTTGGTCACCTACAAACAAGCAAGATTTCTGGCTCTCACAGACCTGTAACTTCTTCTTTAAGAGGCTCCTCTGTCCTCCACTCGTGACCTGTATTAATGGCATCTGTTTGAACTTGTTATCAGTATAAAAGACACCTGTCCACCACACATTATGCAAACAAAAACTTTTATTTTGTATGCGATTAATCGTGATTAATAGGATAAGAGATACATTTGGATTCAGGAATCATCTGACCATTTATCAAAGAAATTAAAGTCAGTAAATAACAAATACAATATAGATAGATTTTTTAAAAAGACTGTTCCAGTGCAAACGCTGTAAACTTTGTACACTTTGATGCCGTTGTTTGTATATTTTGTGTCATTTAGTGTTATAGTATAAACATACACAATTGGTGATTATCAAAACCAAATTATCACACAAAATCAGGACCTGTGCTGTTAGGATTATGTGGGGAAAGTGTTGGGAAACATTTCTGCAACTACACACTTCACCTTTTAGTTACCATTATCAGTTGAAATCATTAACACTGCGAGTAGTGATTGCCAACCTGAGTCTTGAGATCATCAAGTGAAGCCTCCTCTGATATCTCCACATGACCAATGAATCTCATCTCTGATCCAGACCCCTCTGAAACACCAGGACACACACATATAAACAAGCACAAACCAGAGATATTGCCCAAGCAGTCATGGTCTGACAGAAACAACATGAATCTCACTTGGCTTTCTAGAAAATGTGCTAAAAGTCGAACCTGTGATGAGCCCCTCAATGCTCAGGGACTCTTCTGTGTGATTCAGCTCTGGAACGCTGGAGCTGTCAATCGCGTCTATGTACATCTTCACAGACAGTTTGAGGTAACCCTGAAATTGAGATAAGATGAAAGAAAGCTGTTTGAAAAGTTTCTACATAAGAAATCATCCAAAACTGAAAACGAACCTTTGGAGGCAGTCGCCCCTCCACCAGCACCAGTGTGTCCCCATGATTGACCTTTGCTTCTTTCAGAGATGCATTCTGGGAGACGAGAGCAAACAGGAGTCAAATATTTTAAATCATAGCAAACTGAGAAAGAGATTAGTGGATTAGTATTAATTTTTAGAGATTATTATGTACGATACCTCATCCATAAGTGGCTCTCCGATTTCCTCACACCAGTCCACTCTCCTTAAGTGCCATGACTCACCTAGAGAGAGAAACAGCTTTCATTAATAAATCTGAGAAAGCTTGACGAGTTAAATGTGCCATTAAAAAGCAAACATTTGAATGATTTTACCGTCAAGTTTCGCCATCTGCAGCATTTCCGTAAGGCACTGGAATAAGAGGAACAAGCATTTTTAAACACTTTTTTTTAGAACAGCTAAAATTTCATATAAAATCCAGAGAGTTCACCTCTTTGACGGTTAGAGACTCCTCTACAATAATCTCTAGCTCCTGACCAACTGAGGGCACTACACCAACAATGAAGTACAAGAACAACTGCACAGAGAAAAGATATTTTCTCATTACAGAAAATTTGTGATATGCATTCTGCATCACATTCACACATGCGCAAATTGTATGAACACACCTGTGTTGCTGTTGGCACTGGTCCGGGACACAGGTAGAGTGAAGTCATCAACCTGATCCCTGCATCCCGAACACTCAAATGCTCATGCACTGGAACACACAGAAACCCATTTAGCATGTAAACCTTTAGAGGGATCACATTAGCAGTGATGCTGATGACTGTTTTGAGAAGATACCTGGAGGTAAATGTTTTCCAGTTCTATCCATTTGCCTCAGACAACATTCAACACCTAAACACACAATATAAAAAATATGATTCTGATCTGAACACAAAGGGAGACAAAAGCTCTTCCCTGATGCACATACACTAATTTCTGCTTGCCAATTTTAAAATATCACAAAATTGAAAAGCTTTTTTTCTAGGCAATGCTGATACAGAGAAAAACATCAACATAAAACTTATAAGAAGTTTAAACAGAACAATGTATCAATAAAAAAGGCTAAGTACTATTGAGCATTTCCTTGTTAATGAGCATTGTTGTCTATTACTAGATACTATTGAGTATTATTATATAGTGTTATTACCACTGAGCTCATCCTGTAAGCGAAGTTCCTCAAGAGCTTTTTCCTTCACCTCCGCCAGCAGCTGCAAGAGAGCAAATCAAGACTGCAATCTGAACTGGGTACAACACAGTATTATTGTCAACTAAAATAAAGTAATAAAATTCATTTTCGTGAACTGACACAAAACTGAAATAAAATAAATATTAGATGTACTAAAATTACTAAAACTGAATTAAAAATAAATATAAATGTAAAAACAAAAAACTAATAAAAATGACAAAAGCACATACATTATTAAAACTTAATTATTTCAAAATGATTATTAAATGATTATGATTACAAAATTATTAATGATTATAATAGTTTATAAATAATTCCAAAATAACACAAGTGTGTGTCTGGGTGTGTACATGCATGTTTTCATTCTTACCATGTTCCCTGAAGCTGAGACTTTACTCCTTTTCTTCCCCTGCTCCTCCTCCTCCTCTTCCTCCTTCATTCCACTCTGTGGGCAAAACTCCACCTGCAGCCAGCGGCAGTCTGAGGGCGTTGTCACAGTAACCATGTCACCGCTGAGGCTGAAGATACTGTGGAAAATCATGGTCCTTCCTTATTATATCATGTATACAGTATGTATTTTATTCTCTAGTATCTGTGTTGTGTTACTTTTAAAAGCATCACAGTATTGCATTAATATGTCATCACAACATCAATGTCATAACTTTTATTAATGTAATTACATTAGACAAGTTAAGCCATTTTTAAACAGACACCTGATGTCAAAATATGTAAATTAGACTGTATAAATTGCATTAACTGTACATTAACTGACAGTCACCACTGATAAGCTACTACTAAATATATTGTAGAAACTTAATTTTCTGTAAAGTTGCTTTGCAACGATTTGCATCGTGAAAAGCGCTTTACAAATAAACTTGAATTCAATTAAATTGTGTTAATAATAATAAAACCACAATAGAAAAAAATCACTAGAAAAATTTCTGAATACCTTTTTTATATATTGTGCTCTTTATTTTATTACTGACTGTTCACTTTCAGTTAAATGTTTATTTCAAGGAAAATTATTGTTTTGTTTCGTTCATTTTCCAAACATTTCCATTTTTGGGTGAACTAACCCTTTAAACTTAAATAAGACAACTCTCTTGTGTACGCGCATACGACAGTTAGCGGAAGCTAGAGATTAGGGTTTATAAAGTTTTAAATACGGATATTTTTCTTACAAAAATGCATCAATTCACTTCAGAAGGCCTTTATTAACCCTTTCTAGGATCACTTTCTATGATGGATGGACGCAGTTTTTTGGGCTTCAAAATCTTGACCCCCATTCACTGCCATTATAAAGCTTGGAAGAGCCAGGACATTTTTTTTATATAACTCCAATTGTATTCGTCTGAAAGACGAAAGTCATATATACCTAGGATGGCCTGAGGCTGATTATATCATGGGGTAGTTTTCATTTTTAGGTGAACTATCCCTTTAAATAGTTAAAAGAAGTGTGTTTAATATAAACGTTTGCTGTGTTAAAGGGTTAGTTCACCCAAAAATGAAAATTCTGTCATTAATTACTCACCCTCATGTTGTTTCAAACCCGTAAGACCTTTGTTCATCTTCGGAACACAAATTAAGATATTTTTGATGGAATCTGAGAGCTGTCTGACCCTGCATAGACAGCAATACAACTGAAATGTTCCCAAGTCCAGAAACGTAACAAAGGAGATCTGTAAAATAATCCATGTGACATCAGTGGTTCATCCGCAATTATACAAAGCTACGAGAATACTTTTTGTGCACAAAATACAAAAAAAATTACGACTTTATTCAACAATTCGTCTCCTCCGCATCACCCTGTAGTGCCATTTTGGAGTATCAGTTGGACGTAAACAGTGTATGCTGTTCTGTGTCAGCTGCGTCACACGGATACGCTGTTTTCGTTCAGATCAAATCACAACAATGTAGGAAACAGATCCGGCGTGATGCAGCTGACACTGAACAGCATACGGCGTTTACGTCCAGCGGATACTCTTCAAAATGGCGCTACAGGGTGACGCGGAGCAGACAAAAAAAAATTTTTTTCTTTTGCGTATTCTCGTAGCTTCGTATAATTGTGGATGGACCACTGATGTCACATGAATTATTTTACAGATCTCCTTGCTACGTCTCTTGACTTGGGAACATTTCAGTTGTATTGCTGTCTATGCAGGGTCAGACAGCTCTCAGATTCCATCATAAATATCTTAATTTGTGTTCCGAAGATGAACGAAGGTCTTACGGGTTTGAAACGACATGACATTTTTGGGTGAGCTAAATAATGGTATCGAGTCATGAAATTGCTGCTTTTACCTGCTGTCTAGTTCCTCTGGCTGCAGTAGCAGTAGAGCGTCCCCGTCCTTCAGAGACAGCTCTCTTAGTGTCCTCAGCATGTCTCGAGGTGGGAAAACCCTCCACCCACTCGCCCCGCCCCCATTGGCCCCTGGACGGCTCTGCTCCTGGCACAGAAAGGCCTCTTGAGGCCCTAGAGCCTCGAGCACTGTACCCAGAGTGGCCCCACCAGCAAAGCCCTTCATGGAACACACCAGACCGGATCCATCAGTGTCTTCGACCCCTGACCCATCCCCACATCCCAGCTCCTCCACAGAGGGACGCAACACAGTGAGCAAAACAGGCTCCCATTCCATGCCAGTTTTCACCGCCACACCACTGACCTGAAAGAAAGAGAGGGAAAAGGAAAACATCAATTTGGGTTTAACGATTATAAATTGCAATCCACATACATCTCTTTTCCACCAACGAGGTGTTGATTTCAAAGCCGGTGCCCGATCTGGCTTGTTACATACACAGAAGAAATGGCAGTTTTGAGCCAGAAAAATTGACTTTACCGTTATGCTCTGGAAAAAAGGTGCTAAATTAAATGACTTCGGATGTCTGAATGTTCTCAAAACTAGGAGTAAGATTTATAAACCAAGATCGTGAGGCACTGTGTTTATTTGTGGGCAAGTTACGTAGTATCACAGTCAGTTACATCAGTATCCAACTTATATGTCAGTGGAAACGTGGACCAGTTATGAGAGAGGTTCACAGATGCCTCAAATGAGCACAAGCAGAGCACCGACTACAACACTTTGATAGAAAAGGGATATTATAATTTCTTTTAACAGATGAAGTAGGTGCCCACCTTTCTTCCATTCCACACAAAGAGATCAGAGCCATTAGACACACCCGCACTATACAGGGATATCTGGTCATCTGAAACAACACAAGAGACATAAATAATAATCCAGAATCAATAATTATGTACATTACTGCTGAAAAGGTATAACATTACTGCTTCTTTTTAAAAAAAAAAGTATATTATGTTCACCAAGGCATTTTAATCTAAAACACAACTTTTATGAAATGTTTAAAATAAGTGTTTTCTATTTGAATATAATTTTAAAACGTAATTTATTCTAGTGATAGCAAAGCTGAATTTTCATCAGCCACTTCTACAGTCTTCAATGTCACATGATTATGATTCTAATTGATGATGTGCTGCTTTCTTATTATTTTCAATGTAAAAAATAGTTGTTCTGCTTCATATTTTTGTGATGTTTTTTTCCCCAGGAATTGTTTTATGATGCTTTTTTTTTTTTCATTGAATGGAAAGTTCAAAAGAACAGTATTTATTTGAAGTAGATGATATGATATATGATATATGATATGATATATGACACTGTCTCTTTTGGTCAATTTAATGTCTCTGCTGAATAAATATTAATGTCTTTGAAATAATAATAATTTTAAAAAATCTTACTGACCCCAAGTACTTTCCTTCAGTTACACTATTCTAGCTTTTCAACTATAAAGTAAAATTCTATATTGCAGCACTGCTAACATTATTGGCCTGTATGATAAATTGCTTCAGTAAGATTTGTTACAAATTTTTTTGAAAGTCTCTTATGTTAAGCAAGGCTACATTTATTTGATCAAAAATACAGTAATATTATGAAATACGAATAGAGTTAAAAAAAAACATTTGTTTGAAATATAAATATTACTGCTACTTTTGATCAATTTAATGCATGCTTGCTGAATAAAGTTTTAAAAACTTAATTAAAAAAATAAATAACCTCCTTGGCCCCAAACTTTTGAACATTAGTCTATTACTGTATCTTTGTGAAGAATAGTATACAACGTCAGAACCCCAACCTTGCTGATGGTGCCATACTGTTTTTTATATTTTTTGCTCCATGGCATGCCCGTTTTATTCATCAGCTTTTGGCCCAGCTGGTCTACAAGCACACATTTTGACTCCTCCTGACAAAAAGCAAGTGAAAATCAGCATATGACATTTTATGCCCACAAAATGTAAGAAATATCGATTACAGTTGTCCTGCCTTTCAAAACATAGAATACGCTCATAATTTCCCTTTATTGTGCTGTGAAATTAATAAAATGACATTTTCTTCATTCAGATGGAATTTCATCCTTCTATACATTAAATAACTGCTACAAATCCAAAAGTGTTAATAATATCTACTTATGGTCTTGCATAGCTGTAGAGCTTTATGGTGTAATGGCGTACCTGAGCCAGAATGACTGTAAGAACAGAGAGTGGATCCTCTGTGTCAACAGAATTTTCACTCTCTTTCTTTTTTTCCCCAACTTTGTCCTCTTGTCTCTGGGTTTTCGCCTTCACTTTTACCTCTTCCTCCTGAGAAAAAATTAAATAAAAATCACATCACATAGAGTGGTTACTTGTCACTTTTGGATTGGAGTGGTTAATATCGTACCATACATAGAGACTGCAATAAAAAACAAAAGACTGACCGGTGCCTCCCAGTGGCCGAGCTGATCGATGTCTTTGATGTAGACATGATAATGACCTCCATAACAGCCTCCTTTATGTATGATGACAGAGAAGAGCTCATACGAAGACTCTGAGTCCGGCCAGTTGTTCTGTTGAAACACAGCATTTGTTAATCCCTTGCTTTGAAATTGAGTTGCTGTGGTCATTATAGCTCTCTATCTAGACCTGTGCTTCTAGTTTACTAGTGATGAAAAAGTTAGTCTCTGCTTGAAATAATCTAACAGCTACTAACAGGATGGTAACTCTGAGCTTGCAGTGCATTCTACAATACATGACCAGATATCATACACTGTTCAGTGCAGAATCTCCATCAATAACACAGACTTATCTTACTTGGCTGGAAAGCTTGGAAAATATATTTGTGTGTGATTCGGCTCTGGTACCTGCTCACAAAATGGTCTGAGGTTGAATGTAAGAGGGAAAACGTAGCGCCCAGTCTCTTTGTAGCGCTCACACTTGGCAAAGTCAAAGTTGAACCTCAACAAAGAAATGGTCAGGAATGGTGGAAGTTTTCTCAGTTTAGCAGACTGCAACAAAAGACAAAATTAAGCAGGTTTATAACCAACTACAGTGGATTCATCTGAATGTGTATCTAGAATAATCATTTAGCGCCATTCACTTAAATAGGGATCATATTACATGTGGAATCAAATTTCCTTGATCTATAAAACTGTATCTATAGAATCCTGAAAAACTGCATCATGGATTTCATAAAAATATTAAGCACAACTGTTTCAACAGTGATAAAACAAAATGCCAATGCCAAATCAGCATATTAGAATGATCTCTGAAGATTCATGTGACACTGAAGACTGGGTACGAAGACTCTGAGTCCGGCCAGTTGTTCTGTTAGAAACACAGCATTTGTTAATCCCTTGCTTTGAAATTGAGTTGCTGTGGTCATTATAGCTCTCTATCTAGACCTGTGCTTCTAGTTTACTAGTGATGAAAAAGTTAGTCTCTGCTTGAAATAATCTAACAGCTGCTAACAGGATGGTAACTCTGAGCGTGCAGTGCATTCTACAATACATGACCAGATATCATACACTGTTCAGTGCAGAATGTCCATCAATAACACAGACTTATCTTACTTGGCTGGAAAGCTTGGAAAATATATTTGTGTGTGATTCGGCTCTGGTACCTGCTCACAAAATGGTCTGAGGTTGAATGTAAGAGGGAAAACGTAGCGCCCGGTCTCTTTGTAGCGCTCACACTTGGCAAAGTCAAAGTTGAACCTCAACAAAGAAATGGTCAGGAATGGTGGAAGTTTTCTCAGTTTAGCAGACTGCAACAAAAGACAAAATTAAGCAGGTTTATAACCAACTACAGTGGATTCATCTGAATGTGTATCTAGAATAATCATTTAGTGCCATTCACTTAAATAGGGATCATATTACATGTGGAATCAAATTTCCTTGATCTATAAAACTGTATCTATAGAATCCTGAAAAACTGCATCATGGATTTCATAAAAATATTAAGCACAACTGTTTCAACAGTGATAAAACAAAATGCCAATGCCAAATCAGCATATTAGAATGATCTCTGAAGATTCATGTGACACTGAAGACTGGAGTAATGATGCTGAAAATTCAGCTTTGCATCATAAATTACATATTAAAATATATTAAAATAGAAAACAGTTATTTTAAATTGTATCAATAATTCACAATGCTACTGTTTTTACAATCAAATTAATTAAATGCAGCCTTGGTAAGCATAAAAGACAACTCAAAAACAGGAAAAACAATCTTACAGACCATAAACTTCTAAACAGTAGTATACCTCATTTTGCAAAAATTCTCCATTGTGTAAGGCCTCAAAGGACAAATGAACAGTTTTACTCTTTAGATAAAAAGAGTTTGAGTTCTGAGATGTGACTGACCTTAGCGGCCCTAACCAGCTGATAACATCTGCTGCAGCGGTACAGATTATTACCCTCAAACATCTCCTCCTCCACAAACATGTTCCACAGCGCCTCCTCTAGCCCACTCACACCACGCACTGACACAGTCAGGTCCAGAAAGTCCTCCTGAGACAACAGAAATAAAAGCATTTATTTCAAATTGAAATCTATTGTAACATGATAAATGTCTTTACTGTGACTTTTGGTCAAATGAATGTGTCCTTGCTAATAAAATTATTAATTTCTTTTAAAAAAACACAAAGAAATAAATAAATACCCCAAACGTTTGAACAGTGTATCATAAATAATAAATATGCCGTTTTTGTGCTGGTTATATTTAAAGTTGTCACAGTTGGACTGCTGGAAGCAAAAATAAGTAGAGGAAAAAAAGGGCACATTCTTCTTTCTGACCTGTCTCTCACTGATATTGCCACACTCCTTGCAGGTGATCTGGTTGACAAGCGTCCCATGGTACAGCCGGTGTATGAGACTGCTGCCTGAAGTGCCTACTAAAGAGCTCTCCAGTGCACTGAACAGGATCCGGTTCAGCTCCTGCACATCCTGCTGACCCATTTCCTAAAGACAAAATCAAAACATAAGACCAAAGATTTGAACAAGCTGCTTGATCATTTTAATTTAACTTTAACCAGACACTTTATGTGGAAACTGTTTGATGCGCAAGCCACTGTTTGGTCTACAAGCACACATTTTGACTTCTCAAACCAGAGTAAAGCACTCATTCCTATTTCACATATGAAGGAGGAAAGGGGAATTTCTTAAAGGTGTAGTATCAATGAACAGTTGCTGATTTTGCCTTGAGCAAGATCATTCAGTTACATCATAGATGCTATTACCCAAAGTGACCCATGCGACCCTGAGGAACCATTTAACCCTAGATTACATAGGCATTATCTTCGCAATCAGTCACTGTTAGATGAAAAATACCTGCTAAATGGACAGTAAGTATAGATCACAAGTCTTTGTACCTCATTGTTCGTCCAGCCAAAACTGTCGGTCAGGTCTGTCGTGGAGGCTGTTTGTTCATCCACCAGCAGCAGATGAGAAAACAGTCTCTGAAGCTCCAGAGGAATCACACGGGCCTGAGATCATACAGAACCATAAACATCTATACATCTGGTCTGTATAAAAACGTATAAACCCTTTTATTCATCTCCCACTTACACACATTCATACACACACCTTTGCCTCTGGTTTGTCCTTGTCAGCCAGACATCCTAATTCATCCGGTCCGAGACGGAACAGCTCCTCTGTAAGAAATGATTTTATGTCATAACACCATAAAAAATTCATTCAGCCCAAAACGAAAATTCTGTCATTCTCATGTTGCTCCAACCATGTATGGCTTTGTTTTCTTTTTTCTTGGCCACTCCATCAATATAAAGTGAATGAGGACTTGAGCTGTCAAGCTTCAAACTTAAAAGTAATTAGAAAAGAATAAGTGATTCATATGGCCCTTCAAGTCTTCTGAATTGATCAACATCTTTGTTGGACAAACAAGGCAGAATCGTTATTTAGTGGAAATCTTAGCAGCTAACAGAAAGCTGAAACTGATTCCTGAACAAATCATTCGTTTGGATCGATCGATTCATTGAACTCGAGCATCGAGCCCAAACAACCTTTTACAAACCAACTGCAAATGTTATCATGAAAGTGTAATCTACAAATGACTAAATATCATTTAAGATAACATGTATGTGTAACTTGTGTTCTTTCAACAGTTTGTAGTCTGTTTTGTGTGTTTCTGGGCATGAATGTTACTAATTTTTCCAGTACACACACACACACACAGTCTGGTCAGCTATACTTGTGGGGACTCTCCATAGGCGTAATGGTTTTTATACTGTACAGACCGTATATTCTATTGCCCTACACCAACCCTACCCCTAAACCTACCCCTCACAGGAGACTTTCTGCTATTTCAGATTTTCAATACACTCCATTCTGTGTGATTTATAAGCGTTTTGAAAAGTGGGGACATGGAGTAATGTCCTGAAAAGTCACCTTCTCCTTGTAATACCTGTCATACCTTTGTCATTATACAAATTTATGTCCTCATTTGTCACAAAAACGCGTACACACACACACACACACACACACCTGTGTTTTACATTAAAACTTATCTTAAATTATAAAACCCACCCGAGAAATGTTAACCATTTTAGACACGGGTTCATGCGTTCAGCAGATAAACGAACCATCGACATTTCGCAAATATATAACATAAGGAGCGATTTCAAAGTCACGTGACTTCCCTAGCTCCGACTAATTGATTCGAAACAAAAGATTCATAAAAGTTCGAAGCTTCATTATGAATTAGAGAGGCCAGAATGCTATTGAGAGATAAGTAAATAATGACAAAATGTGGATTTTAGACATACTAATGATCTGATTTATTTTCAGCCCATCTTACCTCTAAACTCTGGTGTGAATAGCAGAGTCTGGATCAGGGAGTTGAGGTAACAGGTGCCCCCCTGATTCTTGATCCCGCAGAGTTTGACTTTCCCTCTGGGTGGTGGAGGCTCACACTCTCTCCCCTTCACACCTGTGCCAGGTGTAGAGGAAGAAAAACCATCCCCGTCCTCCTCAAACAGATCTCCAAACATGACCGCGGCTGCCTTGTAAAGCTATTGGCAAACCTCCTGTTCTTTAGTGAACCGAGTTTCGTTTACTGTGAAAGGAAAGCGTTTCACCTCTTGCTATCTCATCTTGGTCTTCCCCAGCTCCCGATTAACAATCAATGGGCTCACCCTGGAATACGACGATTTTACAGGACTAAACATCGCTTTCTAAACCAAAAGAAGAACTGAATGCTCTTTTTGTCTAAGTGTCGTTCCTCTGGATGAATCACGGGTGTCGTGAGTAAATCTGAGAGGTGACTGCACTGCTTCCATATTTCACCATTGAGATTGAAAAAAAAAA